>NW_027270914.1:4642500-5095000 GCF_040938485.1 Diadema antillarum | reverse complement strand
TATTTATAGCAGTCTTTGCTCTTAAAGGCATAATTTACCATTTGCAGATGAAACAAAAACCCAGCATTAGTGCTTTAAAATAGTTCTAAAATGTGAGGTAGGGATAGCAAATTTGAATCGGTAAAATTGATGTTAAGTATTGTTAAATACATATATACAAAATGTGAACAGCAGTTATAATAAAAATGTTTCCAGACTAAACCATCTACAGTTATGGTTTATTGAGAAAAATATCTCCTAATATTTTAGGTTTTATCATGAAAATTTTATATGATAGGATGTTTTGTGGTACAGCAGACCTACATAATAATATGGATTAAATGTCATATCTTGATTTTTAAAAAAAAATCACTGTTCCTAAAGGTAAACACGACCTTTAAAATGAAAGTGGGGACAAAGTCTTTCAGTTAATTCATGGTATAAAGGACTTTGTTGTGCGTCCTTTTGCAGCAAGCAGCAGCAGTCTTAGAGTATTCCTTAAAGGGATGGTACAGTATTGGTGGAGGCGAGGACTGGGCTTGTAACTTTATGCGAGATACCAAGAAACCACTTATGATGTAGTACAGACCATGCCACTCTAAGACAAAGTCCAAGTTTATTTGATGGAAATTGGTTTTGGAATGGCTGAGTCATCCAAAAACAAAGTAAATAAAGTGATCATAATAAAAGTTGGGTCCAACCTTTTATTAGGATTACTCTGTTTTGGGTATCCTTGTTGTTATGATGATGATTCTTTATCTTTCCTGAAACTTAAAAAAATATATAAATAAGTTAGAAACCAGTAGGTGCCTACATATGCTGGAAATATCAAGATCTATTGGTAAGCATATTGCCATACAGTAACCCGTTGAGTCCCTGAAATCTCATGTCTGTTTTGTGATGCCTTATCTTTGTAATATTTGATTATAATTTTAAAAATAATTGTTCATTAGGTTAGAATTTTCAAACTCCTCGAAATTGCTACTGCTATATTTCATTCTTAAAATTGGCAACACATTGAAATATTGAAGTTTTTTTGTCCCAAATGTAATAACTTTCCTGTTATATGGTTTTAAGCATACAAAGTGTACATTGTATATCATAAATTGAAAAAAAATTCATTTGATCTTTCTCCAATAAGATATCTTATAAGCCCTACAGAGTGAAGTTAAGAGGTGCCATTTGATGGTAACAAGATGATGATTTCAGTAGCAGATTCCCTTGTGACTTGATTTGTTAAAACTTTATGAATTTTTAATCTTACTAAAGAAATTATATATATATTTTTTTTTTCATTATAATTTTTTTTATTCAAAAGAGTATCAGTATCTCGATTGTACCATGGGCAAGTGCCTGCAGATGTGTATTATAGCCATCCATCATTCCACATTGTATTCAATGGCTCTCCCATTTTGACTTATGTAGGCCCCCTACTTAAGTTTTCCAGCTCAGTGAGGTAAAAAATGAAATTGCTGGTTTTAGTTATCATTCATTATTTAAAACATATGCGATGGTATTCTTTATTGATATTATACAAATGATGCACAGGATAGAGTGCGTTAGTGTAGGCGTAGTGCACTCGAGGGTATTTACAGTTGTGAAACATGAACGAGGCGAAGCCGAGTGCATGTTGCACTACATTGTAAATACCCGAGAGTGAGCTACGCCTACACTAATGCCACGAAATAATCCTGTGCATCATTTGTTTTATAAAATGGGTCGAAAATTCGAAAACTAACATCATTTTTCAGCGTTTTTCACGTACCTTTGTGAGTCAAGACGTCCGAAGATGTTCGTCCCAAACTTTTACGCACGTCGCACTCGCGGAAGTCCCGCACATACAGTATAAGTATAACGGGGGGATGGGTTTCCGGACACCCACATGAAAACTTACTTATTTTACATAGAATATGCACCCTTTACCTTAAAGACTTGATATAGACTCCTCATATAGGCCTACTAGACAACATACTCTGAAAACGGCGTGAGAATTAACCTGCTAAATCGTTGGATTTGCTCTTCAAAGTGACTCCATGTACGCGTCCGGTCCCATAATGCTTGGTCTACTGTACTGTACAAAGTGTACGTATAGTACAGTATACGTACAGTACGTACGCCACATATGTTATGCACAAGGGAAGACAGGCCGGCCGGCCGGCAGCCCGAACTAGAAGTTGTTTACAGGATTGACAGCGCGTACGCGTATGCATGCAATTCATCAAAGGAGCCGCCGCGCGCACAGACGATCGGCAATCTACCATAGGATTACAGGCAGTGCAGTTGTACTGAAGTAAAGGAAGGAGGTGTGTCTCATTTCAGCGCTTCCTATTGGCTACATTCTTGAACCCATTTTATAACATCAACTAACAGACCTTGCCCAGACAACATCGGGACAACATCCGTAGATGCCACTACTTGGGCCCAGCAACAGGTTAAAAAGGGCAGGTCTATGGTATTTTTTTTATTTTTTATTTTTTAAGGAGATGGCTTTCTTCAACTTTTTTAATTTGCTTTTCAAAAGTTTTTCCCCAATAAGATCGCATAACCAAGACCTTTCATGATACCTCCACTTACACATTGTTCTTGTTCTGGAAATTGTTAAATGTTTAATGAAACAAGTAAAATGAATATTGAGGACAAGTGAAACATTTGAAACAATTAGTCAGACAAGTTACACAATTCAAGTCAGACTGTCATTTTTGTTTTGCTAGTCTTTATCCAATCTGCAAATAACTTTGCCATTATTGCAAAGAACTCTGTCGTCATAGCCAAGGTCCAACTTTGAGTGCACCTATCTCACTGTAGTAACTTTGACTCTAGAGGGGGCTGTTGCTATTCAGGTGAGGTGCTCTGGAAAAAAAAAAAAGTATGCAGTGCACATACACCGCAGATGTCCTCCTACAAAGCATATAATTTTTATACAGTGAACAGATGCTTTGAAGGCATCGTGGTATGACAAAGGAAAGAAAAAATTGTATGTATCTGAAATTTTGGTTCCGACTCATAAATAATTCATGGCTGCACTCATGTGTTCACACTTGATTCCCAGTCTGTGGATGCTGTAATGGTTATTTTAGTGGGTGGAAACGTGGCTTGTTTCGATGATGAGTAATGCTTACTCACCAATAATGGAAATACATTTAACATGTGCGACTAGTCCATTATGTTATGGGGACATCAAGTAAGTGGCACCGAGAGGGGAAGCATAAATTACATCACTGAATGTGAAACATGTGTGATGTCTAAAATTGTTGCCATTTTTTTTTACTGGAATTAGAACAAAGTATCATCAATCAAAGAGCTACAAGCTCATGATGCACTGTTTTCACACAACCGGACTTCTTTTTTTTTTTTTCGTATTGCTCAATCTCACAGTCACCTGTAGTTGTATCTAAATGCTCATTGAATGTTAAATCATGTTGATGTTTTGATATACATCTACATACTGTATAACCCGACTCTTTTGTGAATTGTGACTTTGATTGCTGGGCCAAATCAACATGAAAAGGGGAAACCTGTGCAAAACATACATCTTTTGTACTTAACCCATTTAGGGTGAGCCGATTCTCATATAACATACATTTCCCATAGATATCTGCTGGAATATACTCAGGACATGTCTCCAAAGGGTTAAAAGGACAGTGTAGTTGGTTTGAGGTCCATCCTGTGGGTGGAGGAGTCCTTGTGAAGATCACATGCAATCTTTTGTGGTTGAATTTTGAAAAGAGCCAAGCACAGAAGTAGTTATAATGTAAATACACAAAACCAATCTTCCTTCTTGACTTCTCTTACAAAGCTGTACAAGTGTTTGTGATGTACGCAACTTGAAGCTGACAAAATGTCAGTCACAAAAGGATGTGATTGATTGTTGATTTTGTTGAGTAGAGGAATGTTTAAGATGTCTTTGTCTGATAGGGAGGGACTGGTGTCTCCTTGGTGTCTGGATGAGATTAGGAGGAGGTAGGATTAACAATAGGAGGAGGTTAGGATTAACAATGGGGGAGATTGATTGAGTCAGCCCTGCTATTCTGTTTGCTGGTAGTTGGTGCTGAACATCACTGAGCCACCATTCTTACTGTATTCACTTCCTTATCTAAATCTATTTTATGTACTGATGGTCTATAGGAAACATGGGAAGTTAGTCAATGAATGACATCAGATAACAACAACAAAATCTTGTGAGAATGAGAAAAATTCTGGCATAACAGGACACTGAACTGTTTATTTAGGCAATCAATATCTCGAGAAGATTTTGAAATTTTTTTGGAGACTTTTTTGTTCTTGTGCCCCCTTCTCTCTGTTTAAGTATTTTATGTATAATCACAATGTATACAAATATATGCATATTATGTATGTGTATGTATATACATGTACGTGAAGTAAAGATTACAAATATATACACCATATGCAAAGAATCACTTTGTTTGAATATTGCTTTTAGACCAAAAGGTAATGGAAGAACTTGGACTGACATATTTCATATAAATAACATGTGCAAGTGTTGGCTTTAGAGGTAATACTATAATGTAGGCTTTATACAGGGAGGTGGGAATATACTCTCCTACCTCTTTGCTGTATACCTTCATGTGTTTGTACTTATAATCTCAGCAATATTTCTTGCTGATTTTGTCAGCCCATACCATCCACTTGACTGAATTTTAAAGTGCTTTGAGCTAGAATGATGAATTCCCAAACACTTCAAAATAGTTTGACTATTTTGATATAATGGACATTTGACCACAAACGAGCAGTGCAAATTCTACCTCCTGGGTTTGGCACAAACTCCTACCATCTGATTTTATGTACAGGTGATTAATCATTCTACATTTCTTTCTTTAGGTGGAATTTCCCCTCCCCCATAAACCTGAAAGGTTGAGTGACCTGATACAGTGTATGTCTGTATGTATTTGACTTTTCATGTGTATGGATTTCTGTTAATGTGCATGTTCTTTGATAATTACAACTGAATAGAGGAGAGAGAGAGAGAGAGAGAGAGAGAGAAAGAAAAAATAGTGTAGCAAGCTCCTTTCCTTGGTAATAATGTAACAATTAATTTATTTATACTTTATGTAAAATAATAATGAATGATTCAGAACCATCTATATTTGACAAAAGATGACAAAATTAAATGGTAACCCGAATGTTATTAAACTGATGCCAGAAATTTACTGGAATTAGACATAAGAAAGTTATGGAATTTCAAAATATTACATGTTTTGTGAAATTATGATTTTGTTTGCATTCAGTTGTACAAAAGTGAGCATGCTATGATATTCTTCTTATCTCTTCTTACACGTATATCTTTTTGTTTGTTTGATAATTCAACAACCACAACCCCCTCTGAAATGAAAGTCATAATTCTATTAAACTCATTATAACTCCATAGTACCGTATTTCAGTGGGAGAGATACATTTCATTTTCTCTTTCTGATTTTGTCGAAAGTTTAGATCTTTAAAATTATATCAATTAATTTGCAAGTTCATGGGATGATTTTGAGAAATTACTTAATAACCACATCAGATTCGTATTACTTGTTAAAGCAGGCCAAGTGACTGATTTGGTTTTGTTGAAATGGAAACTCTTGACATTTTGTTACTTACTCTTCTGTTCCATATATTTTCAAAACTTTACCCTATTGAGGTGGAGTTTTACTGTTTAGATAATGATAAACAGAAGTAAGAGATTAGGGAGAGAAACAAAGATAGATAAAAGATGTTTGTTAAGGGGGTGGTACAGAATTACGATTTTAAGTATTGTGTTCTGGCACTGGGCAGGTGAATCCTACATTATGCCCTGGATCAATAATGTGACCTAGCCAAACAAAGAATATTGTAATACACTTACCGTACTTGAGTGAACACAGATTGCAAATCACTCTAATTTGAAATCAATTCTCATTGTGTGAGGGAAGGTTAGTTTCTGCAACCAGACCCTGTTCTGATAGGATTTAGAATCACATTTCAACTTGATTATTTAGCTACTTCTTCATTGCATGCTGAAACACCCTTACTCCCCCCCCCCCCAAAAAAAAAAAAAAAAAAACAGAAAGAAAGAAAGAAAGAAAGAAAGTATATGACTGTGATAAAACTTTACATGGTAGGTGTCAAGTACAACCATATTTTTATTTTGCAATGGAAGTGATACCATAAGTAGACATAGAAGGACTCTGAAGGTTAGTTAGAGCAAGACTATTTATATGGATTATTTGACACTTGGGTGTCTGCTGTCCAGACTGTGGCCCTGTGTAATGCATGTTGGCACAGTGATTTAGGCATAATGCATGCATGATGAGCTGCACTGTGTGTGCCTATTGGCAGCACGTGCCAGGTACAGCTCTTATCTTTGTAGATTGAGCAGTGCTGTGGTTTTGTTTGTGTGTGTCTTGCTATACAGAGTTAGGGGCCCTGTCTTATGAATATTCATGAGGTCAATGACTGCCCTGCATTCATTTTTGTGCTTACACTAGTTTGTGGCTCATACATATAGTAAAAAATTTTCATGAAAGTCATTGTTTCTTGATATTGTCTGTTTTGATTTATACAGGAAATTAATTTAAAATTCTGTTGCTGTTTTTTTAGTGCTTTGTTTAATTCAGAAAAAAAGCCTTGCTTGTACATGTAAGCACTGTTTCACAGGAATTTAACAGAACTAATACATCTGTTATTCAATTTTGCCAAAATGTTGGCTAATTATATGTGTGAGAAGTGTTTTATAAATGGGAAGTATTTCATCATTCATCAAGTGTTATTGCCAATTTAAAAAAAAAAAAAAAGAAGACACCTCCCTCACACACAAAATAATGCACAGATACCAATAACAGCACATCATTCGTACCAGTTCATAATAGGTCCCCTTTCATGACATTGGTGTTTACATCTTTCCAAATGTAGAGCATTAATAGTGACCAATGTAAAAGGTGTGCGTATGAGAAATGAGATACATAATAATAATAATAATGAAAGGTATTTATTGAATAACATCTCTTGCAGCCCGCAGACTGAATTGCGGACATCTTACAAGGATCATCATGAATACATTCAAATGTACAAACATGTATTAAATATATTAACTATTTTTTACATTCACTTTCTATTAAGACAATGCATTATTTGCCTGGAGCGTATGGGTTGGAGGAGTGAGTGGGAGAGATAGATAAACAGATTAATGAATAAATAAATAGATAAATAGATAAATAGATAAATAGATAAATAGATAAATAGATAAATATATATATAGATAGATAGATCAGGAGAGAGAGAGTATTGGAGTATGAGAAAGTGGAATGGTATTATATCATATTGCCTATTTTTCATTGCCTGCTGAGAAGCAAATGAGGTTTTCTATCTTGTAAGGTACAGAATGCAGTGTATTTAGCAAGCAGAGCCTTAATTATTTCCAGATAATATAAATCTCAGTTTTTATCAACTAGTCCCTTTGTCATTCAGTTGTGAGTGCATAGAGTTTCCCCCCACTTGCTCTGTTCATATGCAAATAACTTCATGAATTATTCATGGGGTGAGTCATTCAGTGATGCAGCGTCCACTGTCAAAGCCGAAGCTGTGTCATCTCTCCCAGCTAGAGAAGGGAGACGAATGTGACAGGGATGTGGAAAGGATGTAATGGTAGTGACGTTAGGGTGGGGAGGGGGGAGGTATGGATGGGTGGGGTGGGGTGGGGGTAGTGAGTATGGTGGACTAGACAGTAGGGAAATAAAAACCCCTTTGTCTTGGCACGGTCTTGGAGGGCTAGCATCTGAGACAAGGGCCAACATGTGTCTAGGATACTCCTTTGTCAGAGAAATGCAGCGGGGTTTTGTATTGTGGAGACGTTCATTCATGCGTTTATGAACCCAATTGCCTGCTAGCCCAGGGCAACTGAATCCCACTGTTGGGCAGAGTGAATGTGAAAGGACTCTTTGAGTATAATATTTGTAGATATATATTTATATTTTCATATAATAGATTGTAATATAAAAGTATTGCATCAGAACAGAATCCAAAGACCTTGTTGTCAAATGCTGTGGAAGAATGAAATCAGTTTTCTTTTGATTTTCTATTTCATTGTATATTACATATTATTACATTACATATTAGGCGTATATTTCATATTATTGTAGTTGTGGATATATAGTAGGGTTTTCTTCTTTTTGAAATAGAAAACCTATAGTTTGTGTCAATGGTTATCTAGATTTTTCAATAGTATGTACTTAAACAGGTTATGGATTTTCATTTTTCCTCAATGAAAAGATGGAACTAAAAGAAGTGAAAATTAGAATAACCATATTGAGCTCTACATTTGAAATGATATTTAATATCCATATTGAGACTTTAATTAACCTTGAGATGCAGCTGACATTTCGCGTACCGGCTGAAACGTGACTTGCTATGAGGCTGAACGGGATGGTGTCTTTAAGATGATAATAAATGCAGCCTTGTAATCAGATGCAGTAGGATTCTCAGGCCCAATTAACTCCTGAGCCTGCAGTTTCAATTCTGCCTCCTGCCATCTGCACACTTCTTTGGTCTCCGCACTAAGGGTTTTCACACTTACGAAAGAACTCGTTTGTAGGGTATTTCACATTTTGAAAACATGGTTTGTGATTGTGGTTCAAGTTACAATGTATTCACACTCTGGAATGAGTGTTTGCCTCGCTGACTGCTAACTGCAAAAGGCATTAAGTTACAGCAGCTGCATCACAAACTCCATGATCTGACTATAGCTGCATTCACACATAGGAGTTATCTGTTTTTGCATTGCGATTTTGAAATATTTGCAAATTTTACGCACAAAGAGAACCTCTCAGTGCAAATTCAGGGCTTTGAGTCTCCCGACCCCTGACCCCTGATTGTACAGATACAGAACATTATGCCTTTTATGGGATTAAAAAAATTAAGGGTTTCTTCATGTGCCATTAAAACACGGAGTGGGAGTCAAATTATTGCAAGAGTTTCCATCATGATGTTCATTGCAAGAGTTGTTTTTCTGTTTGTTTATGTGTGTGAGTGTGACCACACACAAAAATTAAAAGTTCTTACTGTGCATTGCAAGAATCGTGAAAAAGTGGCAATTTTTGGTGTACTGTGAACAAGTCTAAAGAAACAGGCAACCATTACAAACTTACATGCAAGCAGAGTTTGTATGTTTATGTGCATGCACCATATCATATCAAAAGTAAATGGAAGGTCAAGTTAAGACTCCATCCTCTTAACTGTCTCTTAGGGTGCATATCTAAAAAATTTGTTGAGGCAGAATCACAATCCTAAATGTGTTTGAGGCATTTTCAAGCGATACATGTAGATGAACACAACCATGTTTTCAAGCATGTTTAGAAACGCCGATTTGAAATGCCATTCAGAGGGCGATTTGAAATGTGATTTGAGACCACAATTGCCTTTCTTTGAGTAGATAAAACAATGCCGTTTGAAATGTATTTGTATCTCCAAGCTGCCAAGGTCAATTCCAGTGTACAAGCCGTGGGTTTAATACAAAAAAGCGTGCGCCTCAGTTGACCTCTACTTCCTGGGTCAAACTGCACAAAGTAGCTCCGCAGTGATTCACTCAAATCACAATTATATGATGTTCAGATAAATGCGGCACCCTGAGAATCGCATTTCAAACCACGTTTGTAAACTCCATTTGAAACACGTTCTGAGACATGATTCTCTCTCTGGAGTTAGATAAACACAGCCTTAGAATTGTCCCTTCCAGAATGGAGCAAGTCTCTGTTAGAAAGCACCTCTGGACCCAACATGATTTTAGACTTGCGTCTGTACAAAACATGATACTATACCAAATGTGCTATGCAAGAGGTAATCCAGCAGCATAAAATGTTTCACTAGTCAGGTTGACAACAAGTTCTTCTGCAATCTGAAAAGACTCCCAACATTTGTGATGATGTATCCAGATGAACAGTCATGTGGAAATGTATGAGTGAATGTTGTCAGGTTCACATGTTAGGATACAATGCAGTTTTTTGTCCATATGTGTGGGAATGTGTATTAACTAACATAATTTCATCTTTTGCTATTTTGTATTATCAGTAAAAAATTTCTGATTGTTGCGAACCGTAGTATGAAGAAATGGAAATCAGTTCATTGAGGTACTTTATGTTGCTTCATTGAAGACTTTCAAGCATTTTTATGGTAGCTATTGGCAGCTTGCTTGGAAAATTCTGCATTTGTGCATGCATTTTAGATGGCATTAAGCCAAGCATGTATTATGTTACCATTGAGACATTTAGTTGAATGATGTTTATGAAAACCCTTGTCTGCCTAATGATAAAGATCTAATTACATCAAGGCAGTGTATCAAACCAGAACGTTAATAAATTTTATGAAGGCCTCGCTCTATTCAGACCTGCCCATTTCTGCTTCTCGTAATGCTAATTGTCTTTGTCAGAGGCAGCTGATTTCTGCAGTAGAAGAGAGGAGATTAAAGGATGCAATGCCCTCGTGATGAATGTGACCAATATTAACTCGTTGAGAACAGACTGATTTTGCTACAACACACATTTCCCATAGACTCCTGCCAGAGTATACTCGGGACTCGTCCTAAACGGGTTAAATTACTATCTTTTCCCTCATATTTGATAAGAGGTCAAGTAGAGTTCATATACAGACCAGAATGATGAAGTATTCTCTGCTTGTGCCTTTCTCTCATTTTTTTTTAAAGGTGATACTACTAGTACTCTTTGATTCTTGTAAATTAGTTCATTTGCTGGTTAGAGTTAAAATGACAGGAAGAGATCAGAATACATGTGTGTCATACTGAACTGTTTTGTGCAAGTGTAGAATTTTCTGTGTAGGCCTATGTATCTTCAATTGTATATTAACTATCAAAATATAATACACATCATCCTTTTTTTTTTTTTTGCTGTGGATACTGTGGTTAAATGTCCCTGATGATGTGTAGTAAAAAAAAAAAAATAATTGTCCTTATATTTTGTGATTAACCAGTATGTTGCAAAATATACCTGAGACCATTGTTTGCCTTTAGATCTTAGTGTAATAGACTTACTCAGTGAAGAGAACGTCTAGTCTGAAGAAAATAATTAACCTCTTTATAAAACAAAATGACAAATTTAGGAAAACTAAGAAAGTAATATTGATGTTATGAGATGATGCCCTTACTTTGTTTTGATTCTTTTATATTAGTTTTTGTATTGATCCAAGCCATGGGTTCCGAATGGGGCCCCAGAGAAGGCAAAGAATGGGGAGGGGCTGACACGATCGATCCATGTATTATAGTGGGGATGTTGGACATGAATCTTGTTCGGTGAATGACTCACCGCGGACTTCAACCTGTCGGGATTTGACTTGCATTAATGCACGGCCAGCACATTAGTAATTATGTCTACGCATGTATCGGGTGCGAGACAGGTGGGTGCGAGAGAGGTGGGCATGTGCGGGAGCGGTTGGTTGCTAGGCAGAGATGTGAGTTTGAAGTCGTCGTCTGCTCTGGATATGAGGATGTTGAAAGGCAATGACATGCATTGTGATGAGTGATCGTAGGAGTATCGATTGTAATGAGGCTGCCCGCTTACCCAAGTGTTCAACGCGTGTTTAAAATACAAGTTCACTCTATGCTCAAATGACTTTTATACTGAAGTTAGAGTTAATCAGCCGAAGGGAATGACAGAAGTGTTATCAAAATCTGACTTAAAATGAAAAAAGTTCTGGAAATCTGAAATTAAACAAAATAATCTTTTGTTAATTATCTTTTGTTATTTGTTGTTATCTTTTGTTAATTGTTGTCTTGTAGTAACCTAGCAGCAGTGCTCTTTTGGGGAAAGTGCTGTTATAGCAACGTATACAAGTGTATATTAACCAAAACCTAATCTTCATCATTTTCATTGCCTGTATGGTCTGTAGTGTATATCTGTACTATGCAACAGATATACTTCAATCTTCAGAAAGCAACAGGTTTTTGTATCAACTTTTCTTGCTGTGATTCTTACAGACAGAATGAGGAAATGATTATGAGAAAGAGTGTGATTTTACAAAATATAAGAATACAGTGTGATTCTCAGAAAGAGAGGGAAAGAAAGAGAGGGAGAGAGAGAGAGAGAGAGAGAGAGAAGAGAAATGTGAGTGGGAGAGGAAAGAAGAGAGTCAGGAGTAGAAAAGGAGAGAGAAGAAAAGAAAGAGTGGAAAATGGCTTCTGGAATGATCAGTGTGATGACGGCCCAGCCAGTCATCAGCTCATGAATAATTCATGAGTCATCGCAGCACCTCTGCCTATACAGTGTAGGGATCCAAGCCATCCATCTCAATTTACTAATGTGATATCTTCTATGTCCCTCACTGAGGCAGATCAATAGGGCATATATTTGTACTTTCGACTACCATGTGGCTATTTTCTTAAAGTCTGAGATCTCAATTTTACTCTAGATTAATCTGGTATCATAAGAGAAATTTGATAAAACATTGTCGCTCTTATATTGTCAGAATTATTTTGTCTCTCTCTCTGTCTCTCTCTATTATCTGTTTTCTTGTCTCCATGGTGATAAATATTTGTATGACTTCGACATCAAATGAGTTTTGTAGAGGAGGAAGTGTAGTGAGGTACCATCTATTTTCATCATAACAAACTTGTTGGTACTTGTGAAATCCCTTTGTTATATCAACATTTTATTGTATTCAGGTTTGAATAACAAAGAATTAAAAAGAAAGTTTGAACTTTAAGGAAAAGATAAAGATGTTTGCTATAAGAAAGAGTCCACTTCATATCAGAAACAGCACAAGGATATGTGGAATTACAGAAATTTAGGAATGTTTGTGAATATTTACAATAATGTCAGTTTTCATCCCTGGATACCATGTTGTGTCATCAGTCCGGTTTACATTTGCAGACCTACAAAAACATGGAATAGTATACAAATAGTGAATGGTCACGAGTGCAATGGTACGAGCACGAGGTGAAAGATAAAGGCTCTATTCAACGAGGCAAAGCCGAGTTGAATAGTGCCATCTTTCACCGCAAATCTCGTTCCATTGCACGAGTAAAGACCGTACACTATTTGTTTTATACAACGTCCAAGTAGATCTCTGTTTGGTTGGAGGATTGTTGGGTAGGTCTAAGTAGGCCTTGAAGTCTATATGAAAAATATAGCCATACTTACATGTGGATCCACTGCGATTCTCTTTCTGGCTTGTGCAATCAGTGTAGATACAGGTAACAGCTAGCGCTCATACACGTACACTAGCACTACGTACGTAGGCCTACATACGCGCATGGGATGTGCTGCACGCGTTCACCGCGCTAGCTGCAATATGCAACACACAGTACATGCAGTACCGTACAATTTCTCGAACCGTGGAATAGAACGAAAAAATCGAACCAAGTTGCACGCAAAAATAGAACCAAAATTGCACGGCGCGTTGAATGGAGTACTTATTGAATATCACGTCACCGGCAATCCTCCAGTCAAATTACAAGGATCTACTTGGGCGTTGTATAATATCATATATTCTGTGTCTTTTGCATACTGTTAATGAATGCTCACTGAAGGAAAATATCCATGGATTAGATCATGAGTATCATGTAGTGTTTGAACACTACGGAACATTATTTATCACTAAAGAGCTCGGTGAGCAAAATTTGTCAATTTATAAAACTGAGCCGCCGCATTGTCAAGCAGTGTTTTTAAGCACCGAATGAATGATCAAAATAAGAATTTGTAAGTGTCTACCCATGGGCCAATATCTGAAACTTGATTGGTGCATTTGTCTGCTTGGTGAAATCCTTTATTTGATTGGACGTCATGGATCCTTGGAGCTCATGTAAACAAGATCCACTCTGGATGTGAGCTCTCTACTCATCCTGCCTTTCAGCAATGTTGAGAATTTTAAAGTTACTGTTTACCATGGGAACAGTGATTTAAAAAATGTTTGAGATATCTTATTTGATGCAAATGTGTAAGTCAGTTGTATCACAAGACATCCTACCATATCAAAATTTTGTAGTTACACCTTAAATATTAGGAGATATCACTATTTTTCTCAATAAACCATAACTGGTTTAGTCTAGAAACATTTTTGTTAGAACTATTGTTCACATCTTGTATATTTAATGATACTTAACATTGATTATACTGATTCAAATTCTTACATTGGCTGTTTCTATCCCTAACTCACATTTTAGAACTTTTTTGAAGTACTAAAGCTGTTTTTTGTTTGTTTGTTTCATCAGCAGATGGTAAATAGTGCCTTTAACCTGTGACAGGTCATGTATACAAGACATCTACAGCTGAGAGGGTGGGAAGCGCATGACTACCATTACATAAACACCATCGCCAACAATACACTGTGTTTATTGTGATTTGAATGAAGTTGATAGGCATCTAAACTTTGAAAATTGGATCACCTCCACTTTTTCCAGTCCGTCTCTAGAGAATATTTGATGTAGATGTTATCGTGGTCTGTAAAGAAATCATGGATAGTGCTGAGAACATTTTGCTTGCATAGAGAGTCTGTCTATACAATTATGATATTAAAAACAATGAAAGGCACAAATTTTCATGCAGCTTGGTTCAATGCTGTGTGGTTTTATCAACCATCACTGAGAATGGACATCTCCCTAATTAAATGAAATGGAATCCCCATCGTTAATTCTTTAGATGCATCCAAGCTTAGGTTTTGCCATTGACAGAACACACCGCAGCAGCTGTGCCAACATGCATATGCATGAGCTATGACCCGCCGGTGCATGACCTCATGCATAATTCATGACCTTGCACCCATGTGTGTACTGGAGGATAAAGTGATCGCGGGCATGAGAGAGGGAGAGAGGGAGAGAGAGGGAGAAAATGCACAGGCTTCATCCAGACGAAGCATGATGTACAGAGCTAGCATGCGTTGGATCTGGGCGGATAGTAGGGCTATGGGAGGCCTATTGTAAACATTCAGATTTCTGGCAAAAAGGGCAATTGTGCTGAATTTGTGGGAACACAGCGTGATCTCTGCTGGGATATTTCTCTCTAGTGAGGAGAATATTCTTTTGATGCTGTGGAAGAGCTAGACCAGCAGCCCTATATCTCTCGGTGAGTATGCACTTTATATCGTCAGAAGGGCCGTGTCTCTTTGCATGTGATTTTTTTTTTCCCTCCCCCGTTGGTTACCTCAGGTGTACATTAACACATGGTGATCGGTAGTGGGAGAGGTGTGTACAGAGGCTATGGTCTATGTCTTGACAGAGACAGAATAGGGCTCATTTGATGCTATGATTTATTAGCCAACTCTGAATATCTCAATGAAGCATAGTGATATAGCTGGAAGAACTGATGCACAAGGAAATACCCAGCCAAATATTATTGAAAGCAAACCATGCATGCCAGCCACAAAGAATGTAGTATACTGTGAGATATATAAATATATGTGCCTATTTCAGTATATTATATATATTAAGATATCTGAATTATATACTATGAGTGAAAGACTCTCAATGACATCCTAATGTTATATCGTAATCATGTTAATTATCTCATGTAATATGCTCTGTGAAATTCTTTGAACCTTACATAGTATAATCTATTTCTCCCATGCATAATTCAATTTTGATTTATATTTCTGTCAGGACTTCCTGGAATTTGTTCTCAGTATTCTGGTGTGAGTGAGAGTCAAATTGCTTATATACCTTTTAGTTATACAGGGCTCCACACTAGCTTTTATTTTTGGTGGCCCAAAGGCAAACATCCCACCTTTTTTGGTGGCCAGATCAGGCTACCAAATTCTTCATTTCTGAAATTTTGGTGGCCCGACGTTCGTTTTTGGTGGCCCCGGGCCACCGGGCCACCGGGCCACGGTTAATGTCGAGCCCTGCCTTATAGTTTGAGTCTATATCAATCATGTGGTTCCAGTGTATTGCATTACATATATTATGTATATATCATATTGATAAATGGTATGCCATATACTCCTGTCATTGCACACGTAATGAGCCTGTCACCCGAGGCATATGTCCCTGTACACTATATGCTCATGGAATGTCGCTATGATGTAACTCCTAACTAACAAGTTTACAAAATTTTGATGGAAGGGGATGTGAACAAATTATTCCTTCTACATTCTGTATACCTATACCATATATTTTGTGAATTGAACTCTTTTAGATTCACAATCAAAACCTATCTGTGGTATGGGAAATCCATTATCAAGGAGCAAAGTTTATCATTTTCCATCTTGGAGATAATATACATTGCATTTATTTTGATGAACAATATCTTTACCTGATGTTGAATATGGAAATGTCGGTCAATTCCCAAGGGAAAATAAAACCACTGAGACATGTATGGAATAGGTCTTTGTGATAAGCGTGTTTTGGGCCAGATAGTCATTGTATGGATTGTGTAGACACTATGTGCATAAGTGTAGCCCTTTCCTACTAAAAGTCAACAGTAGGCTGTATTTATGAACTATAGGCTTAGTGAGACTTTCATATCACAAACTTTACAAAGACATATTGATGCAATGGATGAGTTTTGTATGGAGGGGTGTGATACAGCCATGTACCTCAACAGTACTAAGTAATGTGTGATTGCTTACAATGAATTGTGCATTTGTGCATTTCAAATAGTGTGCATCTTCATTGTCATATTAATGTTGAGGAAAGTCAAGATTGATATGATATATGAGCAAGAATCGTACGTTGATAAGATGGAAAGTGCAGTGACCTTTCTCAGAGAGATGGCAATACAGATTATCATGTCATGGATGAGTGGAACTGGTAGTAAGAGTGTGTATCAAAAAGGGATGCGTGTGTCGCATATGGAAGATGAGAACCAGAAAAAGGGATGAAAGAAGGAATGCAATAGAGATGATGATATACAGATAGAGAGATAGATGGATAGATGGATGAATAGATAAATTGAGACACAGATAGAGATGGATGAATGAATAGCCAGAATGAGAAAAAGATAGAATGAAAGAGATATAGAAACACTAATAAAGAGAGACAGATAGTTGGATATACAATGTATAGAGTTAGAGAGAGAGAGAGAGAGAGAGAGAGAGATAGATAGAGATAGAAAGATACAGAAAGATGAATGGAGAAATTGAAGGAGACGTAATATTATAGCCAGACAGAGGGCCAGTAAACAACTTGATGTACTTGTAATTAACATATAAGATTGAATGTTCTCTCTCGTAGTGGTAGATGAACATAATAGAGAGCGGTTACACACGGTCAAAAATTTGTCATTTGAATGATGATTCCAGTGAAAAATAATTCTAATGACGAATTTTTAGCACGTGTGGAAGCAAATTAGAATCACGAATGCTAATCACAATCACGAATGCAAATTCTAGTCCGGAGTTGAATTCCAGTGAAGTTTCACTCAAATTATGGTGCGAAATTTGCATGTGTAATGCTTGACCTCCAAAACATCTTTTGAGGGGCGGAGCTTACGTGACCCTTCAAGCACTTCTGTAGATAATACGCATGCATGCACTCGATCGTACGTTTTGATTAACAAGTCACCAAGGATTACGTAATGCCTTAGCTCGAGAATTCGAATTCTAATCACAGTTTTCGAGCAAGCATGTGTAAGGTCCGATAATTCTAAAGACGAATTGCAATCATCATTACAATGATGATTCAAGTTACGAATTTTCTCTTGTGTGTAACCGATCAGAGAAGAACGGAATGGAAGAAAGGAATTAGGAGTGGAGGGATATACGTGTACAAATGTAAAGTAAATCCTGTTTTTGTATGGTAGGGACAAACTACTTACACTGTAAATCGAGAGTTTAAGAGCTAACCCACTAGCCATGGAATTCATATGTAACCTCGCTCACGTCTGTGAGAAGTTCATAACTTAGTGGTGAATGGGTGAAGGTTTGACAAAGTTGTGCTGGCAATGAATGGATATCATATTTTTGCAAAGTTTGCAGGAAAATGGAAGGGCCAGCAAAATACAGTCATAGTTTTCCTTGATGGCATTTTCATGTAGGACTGTAGTGAGATGATGCCATACTGAGTGATCTGAAATAATGATGAGAGTACTACCTTGTACAAACTCAGATTCCGTATTGAGTGATAGTGTTAGCACTGCATCAGCAAAGCAGGTGCCCAGTACCGTTGCCATGACAACATTCCTCTTTCACTCACCTGGCAGCAGATTTTGGTACCTCTGATGCAGGTGAATGTTTGCTCTTTTACTTAAACTCTCTTGTGATGCATTTTTAGGAGGCAAGAAAGATTATGAAGGTACAGTAGTGTTTGTAGTTGCATGCTATGTACAATTGTAAAAGGGACATTTTCATGGTATTGGTTTTATCAAAATATCCCACATTATCGTATCACAGTCACATATATTATTCAGTGGCTGTATTATTCTTTTTAAAAAAAATGAAAAACCCTTGCTTGGTTGAGAAACTTGCAATGTTGCTACACTGATTTATCATATTTGTTTATCATAATTTCTTCCACTCCATATTTGCAAATGAAGTCACACAAAGATAATTTGTTTCATTCAGAACATATAAAGTTTGTATTGCTAAACATTTTTCACTTAGATCACATCATTGCTTGGGGATGGGGGATGGGGGGGGGGGGGGTGATGTCTTACCGGATCAACACTGGAAAGGACTTTACTTGCTATGTAGTCATTATTCTCTGAAAACTTAGACACTTAGATCTTATATCTCAATGTTTTTGTTTTTAGATTAGACACAATTTATGTTCTCATGCTGCTTTGTTTTAAAGTTTGATTTAATTCTATGTTATCTACTTCTTTGTTCCCTTATTCTTGACTACGCAGTATACATTGCACTGCTCTTTGAGCACCTTGTGAAGGTGGACAAAGCACCTCACAAATTATCATCGGTATTACTTTGTAAATGACCAGCCTAGAATCTATGGTCATAAACTCTTTGACGCCTTTCCAGCTGTGTCAGCCAAACTTCCCAAGACCTAATAAAGAACTTCATCTTCTCCATCACACTCTATTCACTACCTTAGTTAGGTAGCTTTAAAGGGATGGATCAGGATGTATCTTTTAAAATTTTTGATTATTATATTTAATTGTAGAGCTCTGTATATCTTGTACTCGTTTGGAAGTTAGAATTTGTGTAAGAATTGCAAGGTTGTCCCGTTCACTAAACTGGAAGGACTTTTTTGAATAATATCAAGGGCAACACTGCTTTTGCCTGATTTTCAAAGTTTATATGACCCACCAAATTCCTTTTGATAAGTGTTAATGAGACATTATTGTGCTTTTAGAAAGAAATATCAAATGCTTGTTAATTGTCAAACAATATATCTTTTGTTATGCCCCTTGTACATGTAGGTGATTTGATCATCTACCCATTTGTCTGGAGTACATACTTAAGAATCAAGGTGTAAAACAATTATGTTCCATCCAGAGGTAATATCAGTTTGTATCCTACTTGATTGGAAGCAGTAGGGCCTACCATATTATAGTGTAAATCCAGTATGCAGTGACTAGCATGCATTGGATTAGGGTCATCCATATTCCTTCATAATCTGAAGGTTTAGTAAAAACTCTGATAGAAAATTTTGTACTGTAATGATAAAAAGGTAGGGGCAAAAATTGTATTAATACTATTGATACTAGAAGAAGTGATGACACTGAACATAATGATGATAATGGTAATAAGATGAATAGAAGAATCTGGTGAAGCTGTTAATTCCTAGATGAAACTGTGAAGAAAAAAATCCTGGTCCTACCCCCCCCCCTTCCAGGTTGTGTTAGTCATAATGGAGCAAGTGGTTTATAGAGTAAGTTGGATTACTGCATAAATGTTATATTTATGCAGAGTGTAGCTTTACTACGAAGGCTGAATAATTTTCCTTCCTTACTCACCGTGAGTAAGCACTATGGTAGGCTGACTGGTACAGTGACCTTGTACTCCTTCTGTATGAAGTGCCACAGGTGACTAAGTTTTTTCGTGGAAATCTATATATGGGATCTGTCAGAAAAATGGAGAGAAAAAAATTGCAATCGTGAACCATTCTTGACAGCCTTAGAACTATGTGGTGCATTGCCAATTTGATGATAATTTCAATTGGCTTTAGTGTAAAAGTTGCAGTGATAGCTTAATTATAATATTGTTGATCATAGGAAGAATGTTTCAGACGTATAGGCCTAAAGAATGCCACTGGGTTCCAGCATTTAGATGTCAAATAAAGCAAAATGAAAGAAAACAAAAATAAACAGACTTTTAATTCATAGTAAATATAAAGCAATTTTTTTCCAGCTTTTAGAGTAGTTAGTATTGTGTATAAAATCCATGATTTAATGACATAATTATGAAACTTTATTGTCAAAGAATGAACAAGTTTTTCAGAGAGGAGGATTGTGGAATGAAAGGTTTAGGCAAACAGGCGTGATAAGTGGAGGATTTTTTTTCTTCATATGTTTACTCCAACTGCATAGCTGGCAGAACCACTAATAATAACCATGGTTTTGAATTAATTCATTAATACAGTGGACTCCCGTTACGAAAAAGTCCTCGGGACTGGCAGTTTTCTTTTGTTATATCGAAATTTCATTGTAATCAAACAAATAAACAATAAAAATACATAGAGAGGATTAAGTTGCGACCATAATTTTTACTTCGTTGTAACCAGAATTTCGTTATAACCGTGTTCGTTATAACAGGAGTGCACTGTAGTCATTTTTTAATTGATTGCTGCAAGAATTATTAACTAGACTCTATCGATGAAAGGCAAAACTTCCCTCAAAGCAAGATAGGTAATAAACATTATTCTGTGGTGTGTTTTAAATTTGTTTTCATTTCTAGGAAACAAAAAGGTCAAGGTTAGCATTTGCTCTCAAAGTTGGATTGAGGTTAGGGCTGGAGTTAATTAAGTGGTAGGAACTGTTGGCTGAGAGTGATTTATATAGGGTTAGGCATAACAAAAGTGACATTTGGCGAAATATTGGAGAGACAAATATCATTGACCCTTTTTGTTCTTCTAGTGATTTTTTTTGGTTTCTTTTTTTACTGATTTTTACAGAAAACCGCATATAGTTCTACACGCTGTCCAAAGTCCCTAGCACAGAAGGGATTAAACCCATTATAACCTGAGGAGCTGTGGTGGCCTTGTGGTTGGGACCACAGACTATTAATAATAAGGTCCCTGGTTCAAGTCCCCTGGCTGCAGCCATTTTCCCTAATGATTATACTTTAAAGAAATATATTTCTGTATATTTCAAAGGATTTGTTGTTGTTGTTGTTGTAATCATTGGACATAGTGATTGTTTTAAAGTGACTGTTTAAAGAACAAATGTCTTAAAAGAGATACACCCTGTATACTGAGAATGATAAGATTTGACAGCTTCAAATGAGAAAATGCAAGTTGATCATTATTCTCTCAGAAAAAAAAGGAAAAAGCTTATTCTGAAGTAATGACATGAGCTGTTATGATGTGTATATTAGAATTTCGTAGCCAGAATCACAAACATGAATCATGATTCAAAATGGCATTTCAAATCACGATCTCCACGGAAGAGCGGCTAGAGCGTTCATGCGGGCTTTCGCAACGCTGATTCTGGTTCAGCTCATCCATTGCCACTGCGCAGCGCACTGCGCAGTTTGACCTTGTCTCTTCTGCAACTCGAGCCTGACCTCCTGTTAAATCCTTCTGCCAACTGATCAGTCAGTTTATTATAGGCCTTTCCGGTTTATTTCGGTGAATACCTTCCAATAACATGGCATTCAGGCTCTGCCCACAGATCGAGGAAAAATCTTAATTCTTCGCCTCTCCAGTTGTTTTCCTTGGTAGACACAGCTGCAGCCATTACTTTTATCGACTCAGTCGGAGAGTAATTACATGTATTATTATGATAAATAGCTAGCTAGATACTATAGCATAGAATTGGTGTATGGCATTGATGTAAACAAACTAGTGCAGGTATGGTACCGAAACACACGATTCATAAGACGTACACAAGCGCGCGAACAGAACCAGAAACTGTGGGATACCCCGTGAGACATGCATGCGCACAGCGCACAATGACGTCATAGAATCATGATTGAAATCACGGTTGCGTTCATGTGGTTTCTGCGATTGTGATTCTGGCAGAATCATGATTCAAAACGCCCTTTTTTTCCGCATTTCAGATTGGCGTTTTGAAACGCGTTTAAATGGAAAAATCGCATGAATGCAACACAACTAAACACATTTAGCGACTAAACGCATTTAGAAATGCAATTCTAGTTTAGCATTAACGCAGCCTAAGTCTTCTACTTTACTGGATGTCACATCTAACATGCTGACTTGTCCTGGGAAACCAGGTTTCTGTCTTTGGCTAATGAAATATGAAAACCACTTGCCCACAGAATGTCTTGGATACTTGCTCAATACTACATTCAGTCAGCAGGAAAAAAAAAATACAGCTTTATCCCTACCAAACCCTGCTTTTAGGATTTGAACAGTCAAAAATACAGATGAATGAAAAGCTCTGTATATATTAAAGCAATGTTGTGTAGATGGAAATATTCAGTTCTGTGCATAAAACGATGAGCTGGCTGGTAGTTTGTGAATGTTCATGTGATGAAGCTTACTTTGGCAAGGAGAAGTTTTGGGCAGATTGAAAAAAAAAACAGCAGCTAAACAAAAACAACAACAACAACAACAACAACAACAACAACAACAGGACTTTGCCAAAAAACAATAGTGAAAGCATTCTGCTGCATTTGTGATTGAGGAAAATGAATTTAGCAATCTATCCATGGATTGACAGTAAGTCTGGTAACTTGAAACTCACTCAGCTGAAGAAGCAGGTTGTAGTATAGTGTGCACACAAGACCGTGTATTTATCGGTGTCATGTGTACATGTGATATGAACCTATCAGTCGTGAATAGCGACGTTGGGGTTATATTCCCAATGATCATACTTAATATTGTTAGGGTATGGATCGGCGCGCTCTCAATTCAATCCAATTTGGACACTGTCGACCCCAGAGCATTCAAATGCTTTATATTGCCTTATCGGGACACTGGATAGGAGCTTGTCCTTACATGTGAAAAGTACAGGAGTGTCTGTACATTTGGTTGATGCTTTGCCATGCCCATCAGAATTGGTCATGGGCCTGAATTTGTAAAATTTGGAATCAGTTTACTAATATATTCAGATTTTATGCATTTTTTTTACACAAAAGATGTTCTTGACAATCAGAAAACTTACCCAAGGCTTGCCTGACATAGCAATAACTTGTAATGTATGCAGAGGGATTCCAAGTACTGAAGTTTATTCATCAGGAACAGTTTGATGGAAAAAAGCTTGTTACTAGAACGCAGGAAAGCAACATTAAAAAAATTCGACTATTATATATCGAATATGCCATATATTCAGCAAGTCTAATTTTTCATAAATCTGGACTTCTTGACATTTTCACGATTGGTTACATTCGCCGTTATAGAGAATAGCAATTGGCAGAGAATTGTATACATGCATGTTGGATTTATGTTGGGATCATAATTAACATTTTTGCGTGTTTTGAAATTCGTGAATAGCACCCGACTCACAAAATTCACTAATATTGGGAGCTGTAAAATATATGGTGTATAGAGTACAGTAAATCAGCCTATGCGGAGGCAAGGGCAGATATAGAACATATTTTTTCATTGTTTGATGTAAAGTTTGAGTTCTTGTTCTGTATAGGAAAATAATGCCATGCTCATCAACAGGCACAAAATAAGAAGCAATCAAACAAAATAAGAAGCGATCAAACTGTTGCAAAGTTTGCCTGTAGATACTGTCACATGGTACAAGACATATATATATGTAAAGTTTGCATATCAGATGTTTCTGCTTGAATTTCTGTCTGACCATGTTATTGGAGTAACCAATTATGTAATGGGAAATATGTTCATTATGAAAATTTAAATGTTTTGTCCCCAAATAGTTGGTCTCTTAAGGCCTTTATACCTCTACAGATCTCTCTGAAATAATGAACCTTATAGCCATTGGTCATTGCGGTTTATCGATTTAGAATCACTGCAATGTTCCATGCAAAATACTGCAGCTGTGCGAACCAAAAACATTTCTCACTCTGTGCTATGATAATGGGGACTGGTCATGATAGTATGCTGTGTTCAGCTCTCAAAGTTCATTTTCCTTGGGGTGTCAGCTGTTCTAGTGTCGTTCCTGAGGGTTAGTTAGTCTCAATTAAGGCTCCAATTAGCTGCTTAATTGAAGGACTGGGGGAAAACAAAGGCTTAGAGTGCTGCGATGTAGTGATGAGATTGATAAAAGCCATGCATACTAACAACAGCATTAACCTAAGCTATCCACTTGCCATTGGATTTAATGTTAACCCTTTGGCCATAGGAATCAATTTGAACTTGCACAATATCAACAGGAATTTTAGGCTCTAGGAGGGAATGGATTTCAGAGGCATGACACCGCCTTTGATTAAAAAGGGGCTTGAAAATTCCCTCTGTTGGCATTTGTTTCCTGCATAATATGCAAGACCTGGTGCATTTCTTATTGTGCATGATAAACTATCAGCTTAATGAGAAAGTTTTACACCTTTTCCTACCTAGACCCTGAACATACAATTTAAGTTTTAGATTACATCAATGCAATTACAAAACACATGGTGCAATTATACACTATCACTGTCATGATTTTTACTTTCCTTTTTGTCCCAAAAAGATAAAATGGATCTTCAGGGAGTTAGAATTTGAGCTCAGGGGTACTCTTTCTTAATATTTTGTGATATGAAAATATTAGATTTAAACAAAGGTGTGAACCTTTCTTTTAATTAGTCATTGTGAAATGACTCAAATCCAACTGACTATGACAAAATAACTTGAAATGAATAGTTCATCACTTACTTTGTTTCATTGTCTTGCATGCTGTAAGCTGAAGTTTGTCAGGGTTCTTCTGTTAATTGTTTAATAGTGAATCCTTGTAACTTCAATTCTGATGTATATTCATGAATTATCAAAACACAGTACATTTTGTGGACTGTTTATGTTTTAATGAATAATAATATCATACCGATTTCGCTGAAATTAAGTTTTTGATACAGAAAACAAAGATCATTATGGGAAGGGATGATATGGTTTCAATGTGAGAACTACTGTAAAGGAGACAAATGAAGTGTGATGTAAAAAAAAAACAAACTAGGTCGGCTGATCTAGAAACCATCCAACCACGAGCCTGACAGACATGGATTGATAAAGAATGTGAATCAGCCTGAATTTGTCTCTGTGAGCGACATTTGTCAGCAACCAAAGGATCTTTAAATTCAGTTTCCCCAGCAAGTGCAATTCCACACCATGTTCAATTTGACATTCATTGTCATGGGCAGACATCCGGGTATTTTACAGTGGGTGGAGTAAAAAACAACACACAATTGGCATATTTTTGAGACAAAATTATCTACTTTTCTTCCATGATTGGCTTTCAAATTCCATGAAACTGGCAGATAAGGCCCATCTTAACATTTCCGATAGCCGCAAGAAACATTATTTATAAATTGCATTAAAAATAGCGCAAGATGGAGGATTCTGAATGTCCATGTGTTGCCATGTCGTCTGTATCACCACGTAAATTCATACGCTTGCACTACTTTTGCAAGTTGAATGCTTGTGCATGCACAGCATTACTCCAATTCACACTCCAGCTCTGCATAGTTCAAAAACAGGAGAGGTGTTTGTTTTTACTCAAGCTGCACCGAAAGTGAACATATACCCAACCATGAGAATAGAGATAAAATCCAAAAAAAGGGATGGGGAGAGATTTCAAATGGATCAGATCTGTAATAAGCAGGTTATGAAGTATGTAATATCAAAGGTGTCATAAAAAACACTCAGTGTTGTCAGTATAGCAGCAATTGATATACATGGGAGAAGGTGTTATCATTGTCTCACAAGCCCCTCATTAACCTCAAACTTTGGACAAAGACATGATTTTTATATTTTTGGGTAAAGACCAAATGCAGAGATAAGTGGTAAAGATGTGTCAGTCTCTTCTAATTTGTGGTTGTAGATCGTAACCAATATCTCTATTCAGTAGAAACATGTAAAACGTTAAAATTCCTTAACCTGTTTGTAAAGATAAAGTCAATTTCTTCAGATGTGAGTTTCTTCAATTTGTCTCCCTCTACAAATTAAATCACCTCTCTGAATAATATCTTTCTTTCATTCAGTCAATTTCGTTATAACAAATCAACCATTCTGCTGATCCAAATTTATTTGAGCCATGGTTTTTTTTTTTTCATGGCTAGTATAAAGTCCCCTCTGATCGACTGTACAATGAGGATAAAGTACCTTGCCTAGGGGCACAACCACTGCATCCAAGGGACTTGAACCAGGGACCTTGTGGTTGACAGTCTGTGACATCAGTAACTGAGTCGCAACAATTCTCTGTCCTCTTTGTTTTCGAAGTTGATTTGAACCTGATATGGATCTACTCTTTGAGTTTCCTTCATTATTAGTTACTAGCACCCAATCTGCATAAAATGCAACTTTCATGTGACTTACTTCAATGAGAGGGAGAGTTCCTTTTATGCACAGAAGACACACAGACATGTAGCAGTGAGAATGGTCATCTTATGTAGATATGGATGTACTGATGGTTTTAGACTTAACCTTGTTCAGTTGCAGTTTGATTACCTAATTTTTTAACAACCAGTCATGTGGTCTGATACACAGTGTGTGAAGAATTTGCTAGTATGATTGTATTCATGCAAAATTGTGATTGAAAATAAGACCTGAGGTCTGATGCAAAGGCCAAAAGAACTCAAAGATGTAATTGTTTTTATCTTTATCATATACCAACAAAGTAAATGATTATGATATTTTTATATTTACTGAACATGGTTTCATGCATCTGGTGATAAGTGTGGTAGGTCTCCCCTTGAGAAAGAGGAAAAGATAAGCAGAATGGGGAGAGAGAGAGAAAAAGAAAGAAAGAGAAAGAGAGGGAGAAAGAGAGAGAGAGGAAAAAAATATATGCACCACTGGCAGATGTGTGTACACTGGTATGGTAATTAGGAAAAAATGTTTTGAGTGTATTTATTGCATGTGGAGGTGAAATATAGATTTGATATTGCCAGCTACAGCTGCACAAGCTATAAGAGTCAGGTCAGAGGAAATAGAAAGAAAGATGGATAGCATCAGATAGATTTATTACAAGAAATATATAGATATAGAAAGAGAGAGAAAGAGAGAGAAGAAGAGATGGGGGGTGGGGAGAAGAGATGATGGGAGAAACCTTCATGTTAGTAACAGTTGATGATATTTCATTATTGTGCCCTAACCCGGGCCTCCTCTTCAACTCCAGTTGCGCACATAGAGGCATGCATGCTGCAGAGCTGAATGCACCATTCCTGTATAGAGTAGAGTGGAGTGGAGGGGTATGATCACATGACTTTGCCTACAGGTAGAGGGTTCAGAGTTTGATCAGGCCCCTAGGAGCATGGCCACTTATGGCTTCCTATTTGGGGGCCCTGCTCGTATGACACGGTGCCTAGTCAATGTTACACGCTGCCTAGTCAATGTAACACGTCATGATTTCCGACAATGGGCACTTAAACTCTCAGACACACATGATTCAGATCTTAGAATATGATGTTTACTATGTTAAACAGTGTGATGCAGCTCCACCACATAAAACAGATTATTGCACAAGTAGCAGTTGCTGCCAATTTGAGTACATACATAACACACACTGTTTCTTCACTAACTTGGCAACAGTGAAATAAAGTTCCTTCTTCATATTTCAAATTCTGATGAAGCATCTTGCAGTAAAAAAAAATTATAAATACATCTTTTCATCATTAAATTGGTACCTCTTGACTTATGGCATATCTTATATTAGAGGTAGAGTATGGACTGGTTGAATTTATTGAATCTGCTCAAAACCAGAAAGAACTTTACTACAAAGAAGAGGTACATTCAAGATAAACAAGATTTTTGCCTCATAATCTTCTTCTACAGACAGTGACAGAAATTCTTCCTTATATTTATAATGTATTTTTCTTTTTATATCCCTTGTGTAAAAAGAAATAATGTAAAAAAAAAAAGAGAGAAGTTTACATCGAGCAGCAATGTAAGTATACTGTGTAGTGACAGAACAGCAAGGGGTGTGCTACCATGTGCCTGGTAGTATGTTATTTTACAAATTACCCAGATGTTTGAAGGTCACAGTGAAGGAGCACTTTGTATAGGCAGCTAATGTATGACCGTTATGGACTTTTCTGTGAATGTGGCTTAGAATAAGTGATGTACAAAATAAGATGGGAAATCATGGTTAATGAATTGTGTAAAGAAGTCCTTTGATTTATTCCATAGTATTTCTTCTGTAGACGTCATTGTATACAACGTAAATTTAGGCCAGTTTTGTGAATTCTAAATCACAATGTTTATGTTATAACAAACCCATAAACCCTTTCTGGGGTCTGTTTCATGAAAGTCTAATGAGATACTTTTTGCTCATAAGACACTCTTGTGAGATACTTCATGAAATGGATTTAAATACTTCTCTTCGAAAGTCTCACATTGTTACATCCCTGTATATGAGCAACTTTGGCCATTCTCAGATTTATGCAAAGACTTGTATGTGATGACTTCATAAATGGACCCCGGGACTGACACCTCAAAATGCTGTTAACTTTGTCTAGAACTAGTTTGCAGTTGGTGATGACAGGATTAAGGAACAGCCATGTCATATTCCTTCAATATTGTCATGTTTTGGTTAGAATTCACTTTGCAAACAGAAGATAATGCTTGGGAAAGCCAAGCACATGCATGAATACCTGGTTAGTTTCATGATTTATTTGAATATGAATGAATTTGTCAAAGGAATGTGAATAGAGTAATAGATATCACTAATCAGGGTCATATGGGCAATTCCACGGTAACTAGGACACAGGTGCCAAAAATTCAAAATGATATTTGTTTCAAACACCATACATTTTCAGACAGTACTTGAGTTGAAGTTTTAAGAATCATTATGTTTTTCAACAAAAGTGGCCATTTTGATTTTCAAAATGGCTGCCAAAATATGCCTATAACTCAATGGTGAAAAGAGTGGATTGTGGCATAACTTACTCTCTGTATATCCACTTTATTAGTACTCGAACAACAATCTTTTACATGTATGCAGTTACCAGAGAAGTCTTTTACCACACGATAGAAAAAAAAAGCTAGTTGCTTTAAAGAATTTGATAGAAACATTTAATTACTTTGACAATGATGGATGTAACGTCAGTTACCAAAAACAAGGAATTTTTAACTTTATTCATCAAAGAAAGTGAGCTTTATGATGTAACTTGGGATTTCTAATGTATGCCCATATGCCTTCATTTCAATACCAGAAATAAGGATACTTGGCATACTGGAGAGTCAAAATGATCACTACAAAATGTGTAACGTCAGTTACCGAAACTTCATACACGAGTATGTAACGTCAGTTACCATGACAGTAATTATAACTGAGGCAAAATTTTTGACTCTTGGCCATTTCAATACATCTGGGAAGTCAACTTACAACAAAGAGCAGCAACCCCTTTCATAGGGAATGATGTCATTACCATGGTATGTCCATGGATATATATTTTTTTCATTTTATTTTATTTCTAAATTTATTCATTCATTCATTTACCATGATTATCTTTCTTTTTTTGGGGGGGGGGGGGAGGGGGCTTGAGCTTTCGATTTTTGATTCAGCACAAATTTAAGGCTAAATCATCTGGAAGTTTGGTTTGCCACATGCAGTATATGCACTTAAATTAGTACATTCCCAGTCCTACGGGATGATAAAGCTACCAAAGTTTGTAGGTCTAATCAGTGACATGATTGTTTTTTTTTGTTTTTTTTTGTTTTATATAGAAAAGGCGATTAACATGCAAACTTGTGCACAGCTTTATACCAACAGTTACAATCTTCACCAATGTTTGCTTTTGCCAGCATTTTTCTTCTTTTTTTTCTGGAAACAAAGTCAAGTTTCTACCTCAAGGCAAATGCACAAACAGATATTTCTTCTCTTGCACTTAAATGCGTGGTGTAGTTAACATGGCGCATCTTGTATTATGGTACGTAAGGCATGTACTCATTACTGTTTGAAACTTAACACTGATGTTGCTCAAAGTGAGAGGGGAATCTAGGGTTAAAAAAATTTTTTCATACAGTGTGTATTTGTTGATTACTTTATTCTATTCATGCAGGGACGTTTTGTAATAAAATACATGATAATTATGAACAGGAAGATTTTTTTTAATATATTGATCTTAGAATTCTTTCGTTGCAAAGTCCGATTTCTTGGTATCTGGAATGTATTTGCAAGCCGTGATGTATCAGTGTAAAGGAAAAGAAAAACAGTTAAATTACTTCAAGCAAGGAATAAACCAATAATGCTCTTTTGACCAAAAAAGCAATTTATTTTTCTTCTTCACAGAGAAATATTAAATGTGCTACACTTATCATTTAAATCGATTGATGATGGAGACCTTTTTCTTTATTTATGGCCCTAACAATGCCTTGAAGGAGAAGGAGTAAAATAAAAAAAAAGAAGAAGAAATACATCATAATAGATTTCATGTATATTTATGCATATTTATGAGTTGATAAGTGTGTTTTCCCCATGACCTGACATATATTTTGATTTTTTTTTCAAGCACAAAAATATCCATGTTTTGTGTAGTACTGCAAGGTATTATGGGTGGAGCACTCTAGATATAGAAACTTTCCTGTTCATTAAATAAAAAATTTAAAAAAAAAACTCTTAGTCATGTCAATATACATGTATTCATACTTGGAACTGCTTAATCTATTAATGGCTCTGTGTAATCATAAATGTTGAATTAGAATTCAATCTTAAGACAAATGTCAAGAAATATCCTCTTGTGCATTTACTTTATTTTTGCCCAACTGTGCTATGGCATGGGGGGGGGGGTTGCCCCCTAAGGGCCCAACCCATTTGTGTCTTTAGATTTTGTTTTAATTTGTTGCTAAGTAGTTGCCAGGGATTGTTACTGGTATATTGCAGCAGTATGATAACCTGTTAAATAAATTAGTTCTCTGTAAACCCCATGGCAAAGTATGTGTAACGTCAGTTACGTAACGTCAGTTACTGACATGTTTACCTTTAAGTTTTCATGGAACACAAAGAAAATGGACTAATGTTTCATTTCATTTGTGTATTTATGACTGATGAACCAAGGTATGACTCCATATCAAACAAATCATTCTGAATGGTCAGAATTATGAAAAATCACAAAGCTATTCCCAATCATGATTTTGCATGTGTAAACCCTATGGCAAATGTAAGCGTAACGTCAGTTACGTAACGTCAGTTACCGTCATGCCTTCACTGAAACTGGCATGGTGCTAAAAGGAGACAACTAAAGTGCACATTATTTTGCACACCTGTTCCTAAGAACCTAAGTGTATTGCCATATTAAACACATAAAGGTTAAAAGTCAGGGACATGAGATATTTCCATTTAAATCCACACCATAATTTCCCATGTCCTTTTTCCGCAACGTCAGTTACCGACACATTTTCACTTGCTATGTGATAAGAAATGCAGTTTGAGAGAAAAACTTTCCACCTATTTCTTCATTCTCATGAACTTATTCATCAATGCTAATTGCAAGCCCCTGGTGCTTTCATTCACAAAACTACAAGGTAAACAATTTCATGAAAATCCTTACGCGTAACGTCAGTTACCGTGGAATTGCCCATATGTGTTTCATTGAGCATAATATGTGTCCAATTAATAAAGCCTTAAAATTTGATTAATTCAGTTATTATGGCAACAGCTAGGCTACAAGCAAAGTTTCATTTATTTGTTGCTGTATTAATCTGTAAGTGTTGTGAATTACATTTAATCACAAGGCTTCCAATGATGTGCTGTGGAATTTTAATCAAATGAGAAACTGGCAAAGGCACACTGTCTGACTTTATAAATAGGATGAACGAAGGCTTGCTTGAAACTTTCACACACTTTGGGGAATGTCTGCGCCGAGCTGAGCGATGCTTGACGATGTTTCAAGATGTGTTGCTATGCTGATGGAGGATTTTGTTCTTCGAGTCTTTCATCTTATGCCCGTTTCACACTTGACAATTTCCTCGATTACACAAAACAATACCAAACAAAGTATCTTTAATTTAGAATATGTCTGTGAGCCTTGTGTCGCTATAATCACTCCTGCTGGAGTGCTTTGTCGCCAGTTGTCACAGATGTCTGAAAGCTAATTGCCAATGAATAGAGATTACTGTAAAAGTACATATTTTTGCACGAGTAATTTTTCGCACTTTTGGGGGTTAGATAAATTTTGCATGTTTTAATTCTGTGGAATCAAGACATTACATAGGTGTACATATAGCGGGCAAAAATATTTGCATACTTTTATTTTCACACTAGTTTTTGGTTGCACGAAATGTGCAAAAATTTCCACACCCTGAAAATGTCCACTTTTACAGTACTGTAATTCATCCAAAATTAATTGGTGGTTGTGATTATGATCTGAACCCCCTTCCCCCTTCTCATGACCTACTGTAAAAGTGGTTTCTTTTGTGGTGGTTTTATTTTCGCGCTTTTTGCGCTTTGAGGTTGAACCGCGAATTTAACATCACGCGAAAATGTTTTGAACTCACCGCTTGTTACAATACGGCACTGGTTACAACGCTACAGCGCACATGCACACACGAAGGTTCCGCGCATTGAGTGTGTTGATGGTCAACACACACACAGCGATACCGTGCAATGTAGGTACAAGCATGTTATAAAGTACTCGAGAGACAGGATTTCATGTAAGCCTGCATTTAATTTTAATTTCTATTTAAAAAATAAAAGAATAATTGGATTATAGTTGGGTTTTCATATGCAAAATAAAACAGTTTTTGCCAACTATGAATTCACAGATTTTGGCCACCGCGAATTTAAACAGATGCGAAAAAGTCGGCACCGATAGAAACCGCGAAAGTATCTGTATGCGAAAGAAACCGCTTTTAGAGTACTTGGTTTTCATTCGGTAACCAGTGCATGTAATCAGTATGAAAGGGGTATAGAATCAGTATGAAATGGGTATGAGATGGGGAAATGGAGCCATGTCCCTCCCTGAGGAGTCTACTGATGATGAGTCTACCACTAGGAGTCTACCAATCCTCTTGTCTGTCTGTCTGTCTGTCTGTCTGTGCTCAGCCAGTGAAACTGACGAAGTAAACACACCTGACGTTTCTGTCGGGCCTAAAACACTCCATTCATCATCCCCATCCCGTCAGACAGACTTTAGAGAGATCACAATTCCACCAGGAGATATCGTGCATTATTCCATCCCTGTCCACCTTAAGGGAGAGATGTTGATTGTTAAAGTTAGGTACCCATCTCCCATCTCATCACCCCATCCTTGTTGGCATAAAGCGTATTACTTGTGGTATCTCCTGAATCTCTTCTGAATGGGCAGTTTACTTTTATCACTTTTAGCTGACAGGTCATATTGGTCACTACCCTTTTTACACTTTGCTACTGCTGAGCCATCCAGCGTGTAGAATCTGTTTTGTTTGGGTACTACACTCCTGGAGGAAATGCATGCAATCTTGAACATGTGACTTGGTTGAAATTCACCAAGGTACCCCTGGTACCTTGTGTAGGATGGAAATTGGAGATGCGACTATTCAAAACTATCCTATGTGCCTTGTTTTTAAAAGAAGGTGTCCTGGTACCCTTGTTAGTTTATACAAGTTCTCCCCTTCACACGCAGTCTTGTCCCAAACAAGGTGCCTTAGATGGGTTTAATGAGTTTGTCCTCGTTTTTTGTGCCCTGGCAAGGCTGTATTTCTTCATCTTCTTCTTGTTTTTTTCACTCCAAACAAAGTTCTTAGATGAGTTTTGAGAAGTTGCTTTCTTGTGTTCCCATCCAGTACAAGTTCAAAAGTTAAACAATCTTACAAACATTTCGGCATGGTTAATAAAAGTTCCTCCTCATAAGAAAAATACACAACAACAATAAGAAAATGGGTCTTGCACACAGTATTCCATAAAGGTTACACTCCACAATATCTTTATTTTATGGTATTCAGTCTTTCTTTATATGGCAAAAGCTGTTATCTAGTCATCCCTTTGCATTTTAGCTGTCAATAAATTATTGGAGCTGCAATTATTTAAGCTATCAATTGGTAAATAACTTTCCTGGTATAAAAATACCATACCGAAGCACAGAGGTGAGGACACTGACATAATGGATAAAACTTCCGACTTAAAAATAGAGGGATGAAGTTCAAGTCCTGCCAAGTACTTATGTCTTGGGACCTAATGTTATTACTCATGATGCTCCTGTCAATCCAGGTGTAAAAATGAATACCAAGGACCCTCTAGAAGAACAGTGCTAATCAAATGAAGTGACTACTCTGGGTGAATAAGACCATAATTATTATCATCATCATCATCATCATTATCAGTAACCAATTGAGGATGAGCTGATTTGCTACAACACACGTTTCCCATATATACTGTAGACATTTGCTGGAGTGTACCATGAAGCTACAAACCAACTAGCTTCATGAGTGTACTCAGACTAGTCTTTAATGGTTTAGGACACGATAAGTGCACATGTTTTGATAAAAAATGATGGGATGTCCATATCTTAGTTGTGAAGGGTCACTGATGGCTTCCTTTAATGATCCCTGTTTCATTGAAGCAGGTGACGTCAATGGTCATGAGTTATGGCGGGACGGAGGCGCCTCAGAAGCAATCTTGAGTCTCGTGAAGAATTAATGAGTGTCTGCAGGATGGACTTAGATGTTAGTAGCGGAGGTGGAGATTGGGGTGGGGATTGAAATGGGAATGAGGATGGGAATAGGGTGGGGTAGGGAATAGAGATAAGGGTGGGGATGGGTGGGGATGGGTTGAGATGAGGGTGGGGATGCAGTGGGGATAGATTGAGAAAAGGGTGGGGATGAGGGTGGGGATGAGGGTGGGGATGGGATAGGGATAGGATGGGAATATGGCGGAGATTAGGGTGGGGATGGGGGCAGAGATGAGGGGAGGGGTGGTGAGTATGGGTGTTATGATTAGCCAGAGAAGAGACAGAACACACACATTTCACATCTAGCCTAGATAGTGACGGTCAGTTCTCAGTCACGCTAATTCGGGATGTGGTATATAGCACATTTGGCTGTGTTTTAGTATTTGAATTTTGTGATTGGATCAATATTTGTGATATTAAAAAGTTGAAAAGTGATACTTTTGTCTTAGTCTCTCAATATGTATTTCTAAATTGCTAACTCAGTCACTCACAAACTTGTAAGTACAAGTTCCAATTCATGATGATAAATACGAATGAAATGTATATTTGTCCCCGCCGAACGAGTTCGAGCAGGGGACTATGAAACGGGCTCCGTACGTGTGTGTGTCCGTGTGTCCGTCCGTCCGTCTGTCTGTCCGTCCGTCTGTCTGTGCGTCTGTGTGTGATCAAAATGTTCAATTTTCTCTGTCATTTATGAGCCAATTTTGATTCTGTTTGCTTTATATGATAGCACTACATGGGAGCTTTGAAACTTCTACACAGAATTTCAGTTGTGACCTTTGACCTTGACCTTTGACCTATATTGTACATTTTGCTTCAAAATGCTACTCCTTCGCCATTTCTATCCCGATTTCGATTCCGTTTGCTTTATGTGATGGCACTAGGTGAGGGCTTCAAAACTTCTACACAGAATTTTGACCTTTGACTTCTTTGACCTTTGACCTTGATTTTTGACCTATATTGTACATTGGCTACAAAATGCTACTCCTTCGCCATTTCTAACCCGATTTCGATTCCGTTTGCTTTATGTGATGGCACTAGGTGAGGGCTTCAAAACTTCTACACAGAATTTTGACCTTTGACTTCTTTGACCTTTGACCTTGATTTTTGACCTGCATTGTACATTTTGCTACAAAATGCTACTCCTTCGCCATTTCTAACCCAATTTCATTTCCGTTTTCTTTATGTGATGGCACTAGGTGAGGGCTAACACTTCTCCACAGAATTTTGACCTTTGACTTCTTTGACCTTTGACCTTGATTTTTGACCTATATTGTACATTGGCTACAAAATGCTACTCCTTCGCCATTTCTAACCCGATTTCGATTCCGTTTGCTTTATGTGATGGCACTAGGTGAGGGCTTCAAAACTTCTACACAGAATTTTGACCTTTGACTTCTTTGACCTTTGACCTTGATTTTTGACCTATATTGTACATTGGCTACAAAATGCTACTCCTTCGCCATTTCTAACCCGATTTCGATTCCGTTTGCTTTTTGTGATGGCACTAGGTGAGGGCTTCAAAACTTCTGCACAGAATTTTGACCTTTGACTTCTTTGACCTTTGACCTTGATTTTTTACCGATATTGTACATTTTGCTACTAAATGCTACTTCCGGCGGGGACATATTTTACGCACCGCGTAATTTCTACTTTTCCTTGTTTATACAGTTTTGAAGAATAGCAATGAATATTGCTCTGTGTGTTCAGATACAGGGTTTGTACCGTATGTTTATTTAGTATGGAATAGATATCTCTTTTCATTCAACATTATTTCAAAAGAAGCCCTGTGTGTTGGAGACCTGTTAGGATGATGATTGAGTTGTCCGTACACATTATGACTGAAAGAAAGAGCTTGATGTAAATCTATCAAGATGCACAGTCACTTTAGTGGCCTCATTGTTTTCAGCCAGAGAAAGTAAAGAAACAGATTGAATCCCTTCCATTCTGGCTTCAAAATATGTATAATGTATGTGAGATATACCGTAAAACGAGGAATGTGAGGAATGCATTTTAATTTCACAAATTTCGCGAGAGCCAAGATTTGCAAAATTAAGATGCATGTGAAAGTTCCTGTCTACGCTATATGTATTGAATGCCAGTGGCAATTCGCGAAAATTTCATGCCACGAAAATGGCCGTCAGCTCCAATTCGCAAAAATGTCGTGCCGCGAATATATCATGGTTTACAGTAACGAGTAAGTTAAGAGTTTCACACCCAGTGATTTCTTTAAACCTTTCTGTGCCAAGAAGTTTAGGTACAGTGTGTACAATTCTATGGGATTTTTGTGTGCCAATCAGCACTGAAGGTATGCAAAGAGTTACAGACAGTTTCTGATGTAATGGAGTCCATTTTCTTCATTGATGTCACAAAGCTTGTATGAACCACCAGTAAGAAGACACACACCCTCAGTATCTGTAGGTTAATTATCATCCATCACATGTTTAGTACAGGGGTGAGGATGCACTTATCACCAGTGATGCATGGCGGACAACTGTGAGGGGGTTTAAGGTGGAATGCAGAATTTTTATGACGGGCTCTATCTCCCGCTGATATAAGAGGAGACCCTGTAACAGCAGTAGCTAGATGTAAGTAACAGTTGTTTTGTTGGATTTTTAAACTAAAAAAAAGAAGAGTCATTTAGCTGAAGTGAGTGTAAAGCCAATATGGTAGCAAAGTGTTGGCAGTAATAAGTAGTAGCTAGCTTTGAGCTGCAGATGTTTTGTTTGAGTCTTTTCACTCAAAAAAAAAAAGAGCAAAGAGAGTAATTTATTAGCAAAAGCAGAGTAAAGCCAGTATAGTAATGAAATGATGACAGTAAAAAAGCAGTAGCTAGTCTTTAGTTACAGTTGTGTGTTGTGAGTTATTCATAGGGAGCCTGTCTCAAACCATAGATTGTATAAAATGATTTAAAGTCATGTCTATCATTGATATGATTTAAAAAAAAATTAAACCCCTAGTAAAATAATTGTGGTTGTATGAAATATATAAAAATCAGTCAGCTATAATACCAGGTAAGGTTTCTTGACTTATAAGTGATATGCTTAGGTGCAGTCTGTTTGATAATATAGTGGTGACATCTTTCTTCTGTTACTACAATATAAGAAAAGAGTTCTGGGAACTTAGAATTCATGCTCATTTTCACTCTTGATTAAATTCATTGCAATCATACAAGCATTGATCATCTGGGTTGGAATTATGTAAATAATTGTTCCTTGAATTATCATATACTGTACTGTATAGAGAATTTAGAATTAGGAATCTGAAATAGCAGAAAAAGTATTTTCAAGCCCCTGTTTCATGTTCCATGATCTGCTGAGTTGTTATTTTGAGTATATGCTCCCTTGCTTCATACCCGGCTTCATATCTACCAAAATTTCTTGAAATGACAAGATATAATGAATCTATCATAGAAACAGATATCTACCCATTGTTTTTACTGTTTTATGCTGTAGAATGATCAGTCTTCAATACTTTACCTGTAACTTCTGACTTTCCATGTTTTATGCCTCCGCCACGAAGTGGTGCCGGAGGCATTATGTTTTCAGGTTGTCCGTCCGTCTGTACGTCCATATGTACGTACGTACGTCTGTCCGCATTCGTTTACGCGATAACTTGAGTAATATTGACTGGAATTTTACCAAACTTGGTCCAAGTATAAAGTATGATGGGGCAATTACTTGATTAGATTTTGGGTGAAATTGGCCGAAGGCCAAGGTCAAAGGTCAAGGTCAAATCATAAAATTGTATCCGTTTACGCGATAACTCAAGACTGGATCAAGCAAATTTCACCAAACTTTGTTCGAGGATGATGTATGATGGGGCAATTAGTTGAGTAGTTTTTGAGTGAAATCGGACAGAGGTCAGAGGTCAAAGATCAAGGTCAAATCCTAAAATCTATCTGTTTACATGATAACTCAAAACTGGATGTAGCAACTTTCACCAAACTTGGTCCAAGGATGAAGTATGATGGGGCAATTAGTTGAGTAGTTTTTTAGTGAAATTGGCAAGAGGTCAAAGGTCAAAAGGTCAAGGTCAAATGCTAAAAATGTTGCTATTTCCACCATATCTATGTAATGTCCAAAGGTATTTTCTTGAAACTTAGTATAGACATGTACTACTGCGTAACGGTTCTCCAGAGAGAGTTTCATGTCATAAGGTCAAAGGTCAAAAGGTCAAAGGTCAGGTGAAATGTTACAATTTCACTTTTCTCTCAAATGGTTCAATGTTTCTTCATGGAACTTGGTACATATGCATGCACTGACTGGCAGGGATTATCTAGGAAATTTAGGGGTCATGGGTCAATAGTCAGTTGGTCAAAGGTCAACATCAACTCCTCAAAGTTTCACTATCTATCTTATACTGTAATTACGCTTTTTCTTCATACCTTGAAAATTACTCAATGCATAAACTTATATAAGGGTCGGTCAAAAGTCAAGTAAAAATCCTCAATTCCCCAAATACATGTGCCTGCACTCTTAGACAATTATAGCAAACCTAGTTCAAGGAAAGTAAACAGTCAAGACATTTCTGACAAACCTGTCATTTCAATATTTTGCCACTTATGTGAAACTGTCATCACACATTGTGAAGACATTGTACTATACACCTATTGGGAGAATCATGCATTATGGCGGAGGCATACCAGTCACCATAGTCACATTTCTAGTTTTTTTCTGTTGCCACACTAATCCTTTTCGGTATAAAATAGGTGTGCCCAGACGGCACATAATTATATCGCTGGTAACCTAGCGAATGGCATTCTTGTAGTCAAAGTCCTATTCCAAGGACCAAAATCTTTCTTTGAGTTTCTGTAGAATTTGTTGCCTACAGCAATGTTCTTAGTGATTTATAGATTCTATTTTTTGTGATTATTTACATGTCATCACAATGGCAGTGCTGCCAAGCCTCCCTGATTCTCTAGGGCAGTTTCACACTTGTTGAGAAACATAATTGCAATGCTGAATTATAATTACAACTACAATTACGATTAAGATTATTGTCCATTTTTAATACCTGACCAAGGAAGGCTTCATGGATTCTGCAGTTTCAAATTTCAGAGGGGAGGAGAGGAGGTGTGGCTTCTCTCTGAGTTCCCATCAACTACTCCTGAGTGGCAAGTAGTGCACACTTTGACTGCAGTGTGAACATTCGAGGAGCGTGGTTTCTCTGCAGAAGTGGTTGAAAGTTCACTATAAGCTCTGCCCTCAAAACACGATTTTGGAGGTCAATCTGTACACACCAATGTTTCATTCCATGTGTCTGGAGAATCGTGATTTGAAAGAACCTCTGGACTGTCATTTGAATCATGATTGGAATTATGATTCAAATCTTACTTTGCAACTCCAGTTTGCATACACACAACCAAAATGCATCATTCGAATCATGTTTCTAGTGATGTGTTAATATACAATCATGATTCAAATTACGCTGTCTCAGCACGTGTGAACACAGCCTAGGAGGCTCCCTGAAAATCAAACATCTCCTCACGTCCTGGCACTAGAATACAACAGCATCCATAATTTGGGGATTGCTTTTTTTCTTTTTTTCTAGTATGCGCCTTGAGAGGTGTATACATGTATCACATAAGGTTCTCCGTGCTTTCTCTAAAGAACCTGATTTTCATGCATGTTGGCAGCCTGCTAAGGACATTTTAAAGGTTGTGATGGCATGCATAATGCTGGCATACCAACTCAAGTTTAAAGGACAAGTTCACCTTCATAGACATGTGGGTTGAGTGAATGCAGCAATATTAGTAGAACACATAATTGAAAGTTTGAGGAAAATCAGACAATCCGTTCAAAAGTTATAAATTTTTGAAGTTTCTGCTTACTCAGGGCTGGATGAGAAGACTACTATAGCTTGGGATGTCACATGAGTACAACGATATAAAGAAAGAATAAAGAAAATTCAACATATTTTCACTTTTCTCATATAACAAAAGAACACTTGACTTCTTTCTTTCAGAAGGCAGGGGGAATAATATTACCCTTAACACATGTCAGTAACAAGTCGAAAAAATTTGCACTTTATTCAAAAAGAAAAGTTTTGTGAAATTCTCTTTTTATTTTCTTTATATGGTTGTACGCATATGACATCATACACTGTAGTAGTCTTCTCATCCAGCAGTGACTACGCAGATACTTTAAAAATTCATAACTTTTGAACGGATTGTTCGATTGTCCCCACACTTTCACTGATGTGTTCTACTAATATTGCTGCATTCACTCAATCCACATGTATATGAAGGTGAACTTGTCCTTTAAGGAGCATTAAACCATTGAGGATGAGCTGATTTTACTTACAGCAAACATTTCCCATAGACACCAGCGATAGAGTATACTGTAAAGGTGGTTATTTTTGCACGAGTAATTTTTTGCGCTCGGTTGGTCAAGATGGATTTTGTGTGTTTTTGATTCCATGTAATCAAGACATTTATTAATGGACCTTGATCTGCAAAAACATTCACATGTTTTTATTTTCACGCTGGTTTCTGGTCACATGAAATGCGCAAAAATTTCCACTTTTACAGTACTTGGTGCTATACTTCAGTGGGTAAAGATATAGGCCTACTGTATTTCAAGGAAGAAATGTTTGTGGCATTAAATTTTTTTCAAATTTTAGCCAATGAAGAGCTATAGAGATATGTATACAGACAGGTTGTCAATAGTAATGATAGGGTTTATCAAATGGATGAAGTTGTAAATAACACTAAAGACTTGTTAAGTGATTACAGATTTACCTCACCCTAATGTTAAACTATTTGTGACAAATGTATATCAAATCATTTAAATTTCATTTAGATTTCTTCTAGATTTTTTCATGACACTTTTATAGTTCAGACAATTTGATTTTCTGCTAGTAGTTATTATTAACTAGAATGTGGGTAATGTTTTAGATTAAATTTTTACCTTTGAAAGGTTCAAAGATGTCTTATACCTTCATTAGCAATGCATTTGATGATCACGTCATGCATATCATAATTTCATAATTTTCTTATTTTTTCTGACTTTAATGACAATTTCTTGAGGATATTATTTTAACTTCAATGATTAAAATTGAGAAGGACTGTGAATGCAGAGTAGCTGTAATCCACCCCTCAGGTAGGCTTACAAATGTCTGTCACATATTTGCCGATGCGTAACAAATTGAGACCGGTGTCCCAGAAATGCATTGCTGCGAATTACTGCAGGTAGAAAGAAATGTGAAGTCATGCATGTGCACCAGTCTTCCTCCTTTGAGTCCTGCCTTAATCATGGGAGAGACCTCAGGGGGTTTGACATAATCAGTGTATGCCTGACTTGTCCAATAACAACCCTTCATCTTAACCCATTGAGGTTGAGTCCCAAGTATACTTGGGTAAGTGTTTAAATGCAAAATCTGCTTGTCCTCAAGGGGTTAAGGATGGCCGAGTCAGTGCAGCATGTTGTACATCATGCAATGTGGCATTGTAGTGTTTCAGTGACCCATGACCCCTAAAGGGCAAGGTGGCTATTATTCTGTTATCCTAGTACCATTTTATAGTCAGTGGGCAAGGGGCATTTTAAAATGATATGTGGAGTCAAAGTACAGTCTATAGTGAAAAAGCGTTTCTTCTCTTTTGTGCTTCTTGAAGTCTATGACATAAACATTTATTTGGCACTCACTTTTTCACTGTGAGTTTAATATCATGTACTGAATCTTCTCACAGCTTGTTTGTGTAGAGATTTTCCCCCCCTTGGAATTATAAGTGATAGAATTGAGATTTTCCTGAGTTGACATGAAAAGTAACTGATAACACAAATACGGAGACTCAAATTCTCCCATTTTGAGGCCATTTGTGCGACAATATCTGGTATCCCTCTCTCCCTCTCGAGTTTGAATTTCTCCTGCTCTAGCTGTGTCCGCCGCCTAATAAGTATTTTCTCCAGCTCAAAATTTAGCTTTCTCCTGCATGCTCAACTTTGAATTATAAATTGTCATCTGTTGAAAGATAAGACTGAGATATGGCACCAGAGTGCCTATAGAGCTTCCATGGACCCTGGTTGCTATCTCAATGCAAGGGACATCCTGCTTTGTTCTCATGATGTTAAGTGTGCCACGATAAATGATCAAGTGCAGCCACTTTTCTTTTTATTTTGTTTTTTATGCCTCCGCCACGAAGTGGTGCCGGAGGCATTATGTTTTCGGGTTGTCCGTCCGTCCGTCCGTCCTTCCGTCCGTCCGTCCGTCCGTCCTTCCGTCCGTCCTTCCGTCCGTCCTTCCGTCCGTCCGTAATGAATTTTGTGGACAAGGTAACTATCAAAACCTGTTGAGGTATCCTAATGAAACTTGGCATGTATGTGTATTAGGGGGTGAAGTTGTGCCTATCAACTTTTGGGTGCACATGCTCAAGGTCAAAGGTCAAAAGGTCAAGGTCAAATACATAAAATTTCACTATTTCCACCATATCTATTGAATGCCTGAAGATATTTTCTTGAAACTTAGTGTATACATGTATTACCCAATTAAGATTCTCTGGTGAAAGTTTGGGTCATGAGGTCAAAGGTCAAAGGTCAAAAGGTCAGGGTCAAATACATAAAATTTCACTATTTCCACCATATCTATTGAATGCCTGAAGATATTTTCTTGAAACTTAGTGTATACATGTATTACCCAATTAAGATTCTCTGGTGAAAGTTTGGGTCATGAGGTCAAAGGTCAAAGGTGAAAAGGTCAAGTAAAAATATTAAAACTTCTTTTTTTTTCTCTATACCTTGGAAAATTGTTCAAGGTATCTTCATGGAACATAGTATATACATATACTGACTGGAAGTGATTATCTAGAGAATGTAGGGTTCATGGGGTCAAAGGTCAGGGGTCAAAGGTCAAGTGCAACACTTCAAAATTTTACTATTTCCCTCCTATCATGCAATGCCAGCAGGGTTATTTTTTTTTTTACACTTGGTGTATGCATACATGTGTAACCTCATAGAAATTTTCTGGAAAGTTTTTTTTTTCTTCTTTTTTTGCCTCAAAGGTCAAAAGGTCAAAGATCAAGTGAAAGTGCTGAACTTACTTTTTCCTCCATATCTCGGAAGTGGCTCAAGTTATCTTGAAACATAGTACATATTATGCATGTTCTACCTGAAAGTGATTATCTTATGAATTTTAGGGTCAAGGAACAGATGAAAATGGTAACAATTTACTATTCAATTCAGAAATTGCACTTTTTCTCCACACCTGTACCTTGAAAATTACTCAATGCCTAAATGTATGAATGGGTCAAAGTCGAGTTAAAGTCCTTAAATCCCTAGATACATGCTCTCCTATTCATCCAATTAAACCTAGGTCAAGGAAGATGAACATTCAACACATTTGTGACAAACTTGTCATTTCAATATTTTGCCAATTTGTGAAAATGTAATCACACATTGTCCACATGTACTATCTAGACCTATTGGGAAAATCATGCATTATGGCGGAGGCATACCAGTCGCCAAAGCGACATTTCTAGTTACATTGTATATTCATTTCACACTTATCTTTAGCCTACTCTGATATAATATGTATCAGTTACCTCATGGCCATCTTGGAGAGAAGAATCTTGGAATGTTAATTATGAAAAAAACAAAAAACAAAAATTCAATAGGGGAGACCATATGTGTATCAAATGACTCACGCTCTATGTATACAACATCAATCAAGCGACACATTATATCAGGCTGTACAGTGACAGTGATCACTTGGTTACCGTGGTAACATCTCCATCCTTCATTTCCCGCTCGCATCGTTGCACATTAGGATGACTCTGGGCTGATTGGAAGAAGTACCTACCATGGAGGTTGTTTGTAGATAATGTTTATATGTCTATGGGTGCTGTATTAAACACCTAGTGATAAAAGTCCATACAGCTAGCAATGAAATTATATAGATGGGACTGTCTTAGGCTACCATAACAGGATGTGGACATTTTAAAGGGAAGATCAAAATTTCAAGGTACAAGTTGTCTTAATCGAATGAATCAAATCAGTGAAATCAAACTGACTCAACAGTTACTGGCAGCTCAAAATTAGGCTGAAAATAAGAAATTTTGGAAATTTCTTCCCATATTTGTGCATGAAACAGAGGCATCATAGTCAAATCACATGCAATTCAGAATTATGAGGTGATGTAGCTATGACTGCACACATCCCTCATTAGTGTTACAAATCTACACAAGGATTTTTCTGTCTTTGATATGATATTAAGAGGAAGAATATATGATTTTCTTGGCGTCAACTTGTTTTGACTCTTGAAGTTACAGGGTTTTGTAGGTGCTGTGAATCATTGACAGAAAATGTGATTTTTTTTTTTCATGAATATTTCATGATTATTTTTCACGTAGGAACCAATGGGGCTGGTCAAAGCCAAGTGCTAAAACCAAAACCACATTATCCATAGGATTGTCTGAAGTCTCAAGTAATGAGGACATTTTGCCAGTTTGAATGCCAGTGAATCATATACTGTGACCTGCTCCTTTTTAGGGTTGAAATTTTGATTTTGTCATTGTCAAATGAAAGATACTTTTTCTATACCTTTGTGCAAAAGAATTCGTTAATGTCATCCACAATAAGAGCAAACTTTTGACATTAATTCAAACTTCATAGTTGTGCAAAGGTGCTGGGACCATTGTTTCTACTGTTAGTTCATTTTCCAGATGTGTACATAATGATGTACAAATAATGTATAGAACTTTGTAGTTGCTATTTAATACTGTATTGAAAGTCTTTACTGCCTGAATAGCAGATCGTTTGTGCATTCTTATAATGTCAGAATCTTAACCCGTTGAGGACGAGTCCCGAGTATACTCGGGCAGGTGTCTATGGGAAATGTGTGTTGTAGCAAAATCAGCCCGTCCTCAACGGGTTAAGATTGCAGTATATCAATGTTCCACAATATTTCCATGCTCTCTCATGAACTTAAAGGGACTGTACAGTACTGGTTGAGGTAGGGATTCATGTTTTGAACATTCATAAGTGAGATAATGAAAAGCCTCTTATGAAATATGAAAGAGCATGTAATTTTTAGAAGGATTCAACGTTTATTTGATGAAAATTGGTTTTCCATCGGCTGAGATAACCAAAAAAGTGCTAATAATAAAAGGCGACATGCCCCAACTTTAATAGGATCTCTTTGTTCGCCTTGTTTTTGGATATCTTAGCCATTTCAAAACCGATTTTCATCGAATAAACTTTTGATACCCCTTAGAACTGCATGCTCTTTGACATCTCATCTGGTTTCTGAATATCTCGCAAAATGTTAAAAGCTAAATCTACACCTCGACCAGAACTGTACACACCCTTTAAAGCCACTATTTAACATTGGGAGCTGCAGTGATTAAAAAAAGTGTTCAAACTATCACATTTGATGCATATGTGTATACATAGTTCAGTTGTATCAGAAAATACCCTACTGTACAAAAAAATTGCAATAGAGCCACAAATACATGGAGATATCACTAATTTTCTCAATCAACTGTTACACTCGCAGTGACAGATTATTCTGGAAAAGTCTGTTTCAATGAAACTCTTGGTAACATTATGCATATATTTAACAATACCTAACATTGATTTTCAAATACTGAGTAACATTTTCATGTTGGTTATTTTTGTCCCAAACATACATTATAGAACTTTTTATAAGCACTAAAGCTGTTATTTTTTCTAATCTGCAAATATTAGCAAGGGGCATTAAGATGTTCCATGCTTTATGAGGATAAGATGTTTTATGCTCTATGAGGATTTTTTCTCTCACTCCATTCCACTTCTGTCAGCCTACTTGTTGTCTATTCATGTCTGTGGGTTTGTAGCAGGCGCTGTCAACCACGCAAGCAAATTAGACAGTCTTTATGGAGGAAAGTATGATACCACCTCGCTGGGCCCCCGTGCCTCCTCAGCACTGCGATGCAGGATGCGAGACAGTTACCATGGCAACCCATCCCTCTGCCGTCTCTGGGATAAATCATGATATTTTGCAGCCTGTGTTTTCACAGTTCGTTCATAATCGGCATAGAGTCACACCCTACATATAAACTATCTGCAACTTAAGTGTGATAAAAGTCATTTTCTTCTGGGGATGCAGTTCTCTGTGAGATTACCATAATAAAGATAATCAGTTCTAATTTTTCTCCTGTACAACATTTGCAAAGTGTGAATTGCCAATATAATGAGAAGATTATAATTTCTGCTCGAGGTAAACATCTGTGGAACTTGATAGGTTGAGAGTCACAAATAGGTTGTATCACTTTCTCCTCCTGATGAAGAATCTGATGATTGCAGGTTGTAATCCCTACATACGTGTACATTATACCATTTGTATAACACTTTTTCCAAAGGGTACAAAACTCTTTATATACGAATATTAAAAGTAGCAATATATCAGACATGACAAACTTACACTGCTATACAAATAAACAAAAACAACAGTGTGAAATATCAATAGTATTAATTAAATAAATGGGACTGAAAACGCTTCTTGAACAATGGCTGCATGCTATAAACCCCATTTTTTCCCCTACTAGTCCAACTTGTGTAGATCAGACCAGTAGGTACCCAGATTTTCAAATTTTTACTGGTCCATTCCTTGATAAGTTACTGGTCCGACAGTGATTATTTTTACTGGGCCTGGACCGTCAGACCAGTGCCAGTATGCAGCGTTGCTTGAACAAGAAATTAGCTGGCGTATTTGCTAATGAGGAGGGGTGATGAATTGCAAAGTTTTGGGGCAGTATATGAGAAAGAAGGATCTCCTGCCTTTTTGTGATGATCATCATTTCAGTGTTTATCCATTTCCCTGTAAGTGTCTGGAATGCCCATATGTGTTTCTCAGAATCCAGTTCATTCCTGCCAGCGGTGAGGTTATTGAGGATTACTGAGACATCCGTAGTAATAATTTATCAGTACAATAAAAATAGTAAATGTGCCATGCAAATACTTACCATGCTACTCCTGTTACCATTACATTTGCAAGTTATGATGATGATAATGTAAGAGTAATTCTGACATCACTAATGTTACTACTAGTACTACTACTCCTATTGCTTTTAATACTTTTGATGATTAAAAAAATGGTTTTGATACTGTAATCATAAAATGTAATGGAAATGAGCTAGATTATGAAGGAAATATAAGCTAGAGAAGTGGTAAATATTCAAAACGGATAGACAAAAATTATATTATATATGTCACATAAAAGAAATGAGTTATAAAGCAACAAGAACTCAAGGGTATTGATACTTAAAGATAAGAATACTAAAAACGAGGAATGTTCGCTTGCATTTTAATTTCACCTTGCAAAATTCGTGAAATTAAAATGCATGTGAAAGTTCTTGTCTACGCTATATGCTTGAATGTTAGAGGCAGTTTTGCCAAAAAAAGGCTGTCGGCTACAATTCGAAAAAATTTCATGCTGCGAAAATATTGTGTTTTACAGTAGAATGATATCTTACATTGACATGAGGTACCAAGAGGTATTGCTCCTAATTAAGCACCGTGTTGTGTTACCAGCTGCTGCAAATGTGTACATTAGAATGGGTTCTTTGGAGAAAATTCTAGAGAGGTCACTTTTCCTTAGTGACCCATAAAACCTGGTATGAAAAATGAGTTAATGACCCATAAACCTTGTACAAAATTGTGCCCTTAAGCCGCTGTTAATGACCCATAAACCTTGCACAAAATATGTGTCCTTAATCTGCTGCTGCCAGCACACACAGAATTTGGCCCAGCAACTTGCTATGTCACCTTCAAATGCATATTAATTGACATTACTAGAGTAAAATCTATTCCTGTGAATGGTTCCCGTAGCAACCCCTCATCTAGCTGCTGCACTGGTGAGAGGAGGAAGAGGAGGAGGAGGAGGAGGGTGGGACTGTCCCATGCTCATCTCTCTCTCTCTTCGAAGCATGATCTTGATTCAGAGGCGGACATAATTATTGTGACTACGCCATGAGTCATTTGCTGATATTTGTTGAAATGTGGATGCCATATGGTCTCACGTACCTCTTGACTGATAGTTTGCTATGCAGATTGTTCTGTACGTAAGCAGGAGATTATTCATCACATTTGACTGTATGGGTATCTGTACTTTGTTTTTATATAGATCTATCAAATATATAGAGACTTGATTAAGCAAAATGCTTTGATGCCATATGTTTCTGTACCGGTTTATCCACCAGGCTTATGATTTACAACAATTATTTGTGAAAAGCAGTATTTTCTGGTTGCACCATATATATATATGATTTATACACCAAATATATGTATGATTTTATCATAAAAAACTATGAAACCTCAAAATGGATTTATATCACAAACATATTCTCCTTTAAGGAAGAAAGATTTGCGGTGACACCATGTGTATGTAGTCCTTAACCGGATCGTTGTTTGGCAGAAGAGCCTAGAAAGAGGAGAAATCGTTTCTCCTCTTTCTAGGCTCTTCTGCCAAACAACGATCCGGTTAAGGACTACATACACATGGTGTCACCGCAAATCTTTCTTCCTCATTTACTTTACACCATGCAAACCTTCAAACAACACATATTCTCCTTTAGGATTATTGAGAAGTTACCTTGTTTACTGTATACCTAACCAGAAATTTTCATGTGCATGAAACTTTTTTGAATTTTGTGAGGAACCAAGATTTGCAATAGTAAAGATGCATGCAGAAGTTTTGGTCAATGCATTGAATGCCAGTACAATGCTGTACAATATCATGGTTGGCCGTTCACGAAAGTTTCACGCCATGAAAAAGGCTATCGGCTCTACTTTATGAAAGTTTCATGCAGTTAGTGCTGCTGGTTTTACTAATGTTATTTTCATATTGGTCATTTTGTTCATGTAAACAATCCTCCTTAATCTGGTATTTTTTTTGGGTAAAATTGTCATTTGAGGATGACAGTTTTAGATCAAAGTTGTTTGCCCAATTTATTTTTCTGAAGTTAAACCAAGATTTCGAATAGCTGAGAGGATTGGACTGTATACTTACTGTGGCCATACAGCCAATGATGATGTAACTCTATTGCCAAAGTTTCAACATGAACATAGAGACAGATGAATTATGCATATGTTCCACTGACGGGGAGAGAGAGAAGGGAATATGACTGTGTGTTTCCAATAGAAAGTGGAATATAGAAGGATAGAAATTGAGCTGTTTTCACACGTACTGAGAGTCTTATTCTAATCACGATTCTAATGACACATTCACTAGAATCATGATTCAAATAACGCATCTTGGCCATGTGTTTACAAACTTTAATCACCAAGGGTGATTTGAATTGTAATTCTTATCATGATTCAAATCTGGAGGTGTTTTTGCTATGACGATTTTCCAGAATTTTGGAATAAAACAGTTTTGTGTATGGGTTAACTTCTAAATTGTTTTTTAGGGGTTGGAGCTTAACTTGGTAACCTTTCAACCATTTCCGCTAGTAACTGTGCTCCTAACATACAATGTACTCGCACTTGGTCAAAAATGGCTTCTTACAGCTTGAGAGCCACACCTCTCCTCGCTCTGAAATTCAAAATTTGCAGAATTTGTGAAGTCGTCCTTGTTCATTTGTTTATGGACAATAATTCTAATTGTATTTGTAATCCTAATGCAATCCAGCATTGCAATTACGTTTCTCCACTGGTGTGAAAACGGGCCGAGAGAGATAGAGAGGGAAAGAGCTAGGTAGGTTGATAGAGGGAAAGAGATAGAGCTTGTGCAAGTGTGTGCCTTGATGCATCTTTCCGTAGTTTACAATCGGATACCAATAAAAAAAAAAGCAAGATGGAAAGATTTGGCTGCATGAAAGTCAGAGAATGCACAAAGTGTAGAGGCATCCTCATTAATGCACCCATTCCCATGTCCATGTGTCTACACCAAAGAATCCTAAGTATTTTGCGTAATCCAATTTGGTCCCAATCAGCTGTCATCTCTCCCCCGGATGAGATTCTGAAATGCCCGGTATCATACAGTATTTAACTTAACCCTCTGTGTGCAATGAGTTCCAGTTGGCACAGAAAAGCCCATAGCATTATACACCATGTCCAAACCCTTGGCACAGGAAGGGTTAACATGACTAACGACCTTCATCTCTCTCTTTTTTTCTTCCTTATTTTTCATCTTCTCTCCCCATTGCATTTCATGCACCCTCAGCACGTGGACACAGAAATCTAGAGTGGTAACTAGCCTGTATTTCTGGCCAGAGAAGTCCAAACTTGACTTTGCTGGACAAAAAGTCCTAGGCACGTTTGTGTGAATGTTGGGCCTTCTGCTTGCATGCTAAATATCAGAATACCCTGAGCCATCTTGTTTACTTTGTAACTGCTCGCAGTAAAATATTTCTGCCTTGATTTGCAAAAAAGTAACCAACCACACACAGCAGGATAATGGAGAACAGACACACTGATTCAGTGTTCATGAAGATAGACAATTCGCCACGTACCCAGCGTCCCAAGACATCCATGTTTGAGACGGTGTGTGGGGGTGGGAATTCCCTGCGCTTCACGGAGGACACACCTGAGGCGAGGGAGCGTCAGCGCAGGATGCAGGAAGAGATGGCGGAGGCAGCCAACTCGCCCCGCCGCGTCCCAAAGGGCCGGCTGGGGGCGCAGAAACTGGACTCTTACGAGGGAACGCATGACACCATGATGTTCCCCTCAGAGCGCGGCGAGGGGATCCCGTGGCAGAAAGAAGGCTCCAAGGAAGTTGAATCCCCACGCCACTCTGCCCTCAAGCGGCCTCAAGCCTCGGTGTTCAGCAGCGTGGATGGTGGAGGCAACTCCCTCCAGTTTGACTCTGAGAGGGGTGTCCGCCGAGGAACCAGCGTCGACTCGGTCTCGTCCTCACCTCGTCGAATGCCCGGCGAGTCCGTCTTCAACGTCATAGAGAATCCGGATGAAAGCGCAGATGCCAAACCAGGGGACCCGTCACCCATCTTTGAGAAATCGCCCTCTCGCTCCGGAAGAGGTGGTGCCTGTGGTGGTGGTCCTGTCTCCTGGACAGGAGGTCCCATCGTCAAGGGCGACTACAATGAAACAGAAGCCGATGCTGCGGTAATTTGAGTTTTCAAAAGACCTTTGCTGCGGTGCAAGTGGTCCGTGTCTGTTTCTATACTGTCTGTGTGTGTTACAGTTGTTGTTGCCTTGATACTGCACCCAACTATCAAAACCCTCTCGGCACAAGAACCTTACTCCGTAGTGACTCTGCAATGCAGTCCACATCTGTATGCAACCCTCCAACTTGTGATTGGTATTGTCGTACACCTTGACTCTAAACGCTGCTATAGTCTTTCATTTCCATGCCCTGTGGTAGCCTTCCATGTGTACTCTATGTTGACAAACTTTATGATTTCTGCACTTTGTATTCAAGTCCTTTTACCGCCTTCCCTTTGTTTCTACTTGTAAGCCATTATCCCAGTGATCGTTTGTCTCAAACTTTGGATTTTCCAAGCATTCTTATAACTCTTTCATCTGCTTCCAAATTCTGTGGTGAATGATTGTCTGTCTCATGTGCAGCCGCGTCCTTAGACAGCATTGCTTGTATGTTTCTATTCTGTATTGTGCTGTTTTCTGTGATAGATGTGTAGAAGCTCTTGCTGTCAAGTTTTCTTGTTTTCTGATGCCATCCTGGATGTTCTCAAGATGCTATTTTTGTTGTTGTTGCTGTAATCAATGTTTGCAAGGCTATATTTCCTACTGTATTTATTTTTCTTAAATCAGTGAAGACGGTAGTATTGAATGTTTGTAGTCCTTGTGTCTCTTTTTTGTGTGTTTGTGGACAAGTGGATGAAGGAGATTGGAATACTGACTATTTTAGTAACTTTGTCTTAGCAGTAATAGTCTTCTAAAATTTCTCTAGCCAGCATCTTTGTGGCTATTTTAGGCCTTGCTTAAGTTGCCCAATGATCGACCACAAGCTGGTGCGTCCTGTTTATCTCTGGTCATCTTGCATCCAGACTTGAAGTAATATTTTCCATCAGGGATTGTTTATTTCTTTTAAAGAGAAAAGGGTTTCAGGATATATTTGGGTTTGGATTAAGATTACCAGCTAGCTAGCCAGCTATTAGATACATATTGTGTCTTTGTTTTTGTCAGGCTAACAGATTAAGCAAGAAGTTATATTCCTCCTCAAGAGTAAAAAAAGTTACTGATTTTCCACTTTAGAGACATTAATAAATGTATAAAATTGCATTTGATATGGGAGGCAACATTTTGTTGATTTCTCAAATATCACTTGACTCACAAAATTCATGAAAAAATATAAGTACAATGAAAGATATTGTGTATATAGTGTAGCAAGCCTCTTTGATAGTGTCATTGCATTTCAAAAAGCATCAACTCCAAGTCACCTCTAGCTGAACAATATTTTAACTCAACTTTGCTTTAATCAGCACAAATAATTATCTTTGAGACACATATGTATTGCAGGAGTTTTAGTATGTGGGATGCTCAGATCCCGTGCAAAGTTGGGTAGTCTTGCTTAAAGGGGAACTCTGAACCATTGAAAAGTTAGTATGAAAAGAAAGAGTAGAATTTTACAAACACAACAGTGAAAATATCAAAATCAGATGAAATTTAGGGAAGTTATGAAACTGAAGTTATGCAGTTGTGGAGTTTTGCTAATTTTCATATTATAAAAATAGTTTTTTCAACAGTCAATATGAATATGGAAATGAGTGAGTTGATGATGTCATCTTCTCACACCTTGCCATATAAAGTGTTCAAGAAATCTGAACATTTTTATATAGTTGGTTGTTCAAACACAATTATGCTCCAGTCTCCTAACATACCTCACTAATCATTATTTTGAAGTTATTTAGCTGGGAATAACATTATGTTTGACAGTTCATACTTTAAAGTGGAACAGGTAAATTTTTGTGAAGGTTTTGTACATAATCAAAGGCAATGACATCATCAGCTCACTCATTTCCAAATTCATACTAACTGTTTAAGAACTGTTTTGTAAATATTAGCTAAGCTTCACAAGTTCATAAATTCTCTAATTTTGATCCAATTTTGACCCATTTTTCACTGTTGTGCTTGTAAACTTATAGTCATTCATTTCAGACTGAAGCATGACTGGTTCAGAATTTCCCTTTAAATAAACATCTTGTGGGTCTACGAAAATATGGAGTGGTATAAAGTATAAATAAGTGTCATGTTTTCTCTTACTATCTGGTCCCCCCCCCAAAAAAAAGAAAAAAAAAAAGAAAAAAAAAAGGTGAGCTGAAAGTGAAGCTGTGCAAACAAATGTGCTTGGGTAAAGAGTGGTACGTAAGGGGTTAAACAATCTCATGCTTTCTTTTGCTGTCTGGTCAAAAATGAGAGGAAAAAAAGCGAAGCTGTGAAGCTGCACTAACAAATGTTGTGATACATGGGTGTAGTGAAAGTTTGGCTGGCTGGACAGTCTTTCAGGTTCAACTCCCCTGCACTCCCTTCAACCATAGAGGGCAGGCTAGCATTTTCTGATATACCACCTGCAAAGTCTATATATTATGTGAATCAATATTTACTATTCTGATATTTCACTTCAGGTGAACCTATCACCCTTTATGTGTATCTTCTGTTGCTGTTCTTGCTATAATAATCAAGTGTACACACGTGGCTGGTTCTAAAGTATCCTGAAGTTATTTTTGAAAATCCTTGCCTATCTCATGAAAATATACTGGTGTACATTGTATTCCATAGTTTTATATGTAGTGTGTGCATGGATATTTTTTGTGTGCTTGACATTGTTCTATTATTGTGCCTATCAGCATGAATATGTATGTGTATGTGTATGTGTGTTTGTGTATGTTTATGATAATGTTGAGTGTATAACTCTATGCTTCGTTATTTCATCTTTTCGTCATTCTCGTGAAAGGGACTGTGCCGAGTGAGTCAGGTGTATTCCATTAAAATTCCATTAACCTGCTGTATCCCTGACAGTGCAATTTTCTGTAGGATTTGTACCTACCACTCTGAATTCCAGAATATAATCAGTTTAGTCTGTAGGCTGCTGTGGAATTTCATTTTGATATCATGTCTATAGAGAAATTCTATGCACTTAGATAAAATATGCTGTCAAAGAATAAAAAAATGCATTGAAATGCTAAGAATATGATTAAATTGTCTTCAGATTTGATTAAAAATGTGTCAGTAAAATCTCAACGTTTATTACTATAGATATTAGATTCTGCTTCAACTTAGAGCAACTTGTCATTAGCTGAAATTGTGTGATGAGCTTTTCCTCTCTTAATACCCAACAACAATTAGGCATCGATCAGTATTCTTTAGATTTTACCCAATTTGTTGTGTGATATTCTTAAGTTCAATGAATCAGAGGTGCATGACAAATGGATACATTCCTGAAAATTGATAATGTTGGTGGTGTAGTCTAAGCAGCAAGATGTCATTCATGCTAGAGGAAAATTGAGAGAAACCAGCTGTGCCAAGATTAACTGTCAGTTTAGCCTTTTTTCAGACTGCCACAGAGATTTTATTGCACTAGAGAAATATTTCTAGTTTGATCTGTAATCAGTGGTAGGATGAAATCTAAGTTGACATAAAATTTGTACTTGTGAAATACTGAAAGAAACTTGATCATGGTTGTGAAAACAATGAATTGAGTATGGTATGATTAAATGTATCTGTGCATGAGAATGAAGTGTATTTATTGATTAGCTGGCGTAGAGAAAATAGAATAGAGTAGTAGAATTTGATGTGTATGTATGTATACTTAGCTGTAGCCAGTGCAGTGTCTGTGCACGTAGATGTCAAACAGTATCCCTAACTTTCTCTAACAATAGTACTGTAAAAGTGGACATTTTCGTAGTGTGAAAATTTTCATGCATTTTGCATGACCAGAAACCAGCGTGAATATAAAAGCACAAAAATATGTTTGCTTGTGATATACTGTCCATGGAAGCAAAAACATGTGATATTCATTACATCTGGCCAAGTGTGAAAATATCCACTTTTACAAAAGATGCAGTTTAGCAGAAATTTGTTGTCATGGTGATAACCTTTAGTGATGTTGATGATGAAAAATATTGAATACTTATGAGATGGGATGAGCTTGTTTCTCGTACTAAATTTCGTCCAGCATCTATTTCATATGGTGCAATGCTTGCCTATCACATGTCAGATATTATCAGATAGAAACATACGCACCTACATTTATACACACCTACATGTACATGTATATCAACACACATACAGTGTATGCACATACACAAAATCCACAGAAGAAGACAGTTCATAGAGATGAAAGTTGACCTTTTTCTGATGAACTCTACATTTCTGTTATGTATGTAGATTTCAATTAAAAATTCAATTCAAAATGATTTATTTCCATATAAAGTAATACAAAGTAATACATAATGCTTACATGAGTACATAATATTTAAAGGAACTTTGAATCACATATTTTATAGTACAAAGGTTAGATATGAGAGTGCAAAAGTTTAATTTGTAGCAACACTATTTTGTATTCATAACTGTGTCCACACCCATGTATGACAACAAAGCTGGAATGCTGCAATGTCATTGAAAGACCTTAGATGTAGACCCACATACTGACTGAAGTGTGGGAGAAACAAACATGAGGCCATGTATTGAACAGCTCTACCGTAATGTAATTTGTGTAACCTTGCAAGATGTTTAATTTAAATTCACAGCCTTGGCTGCAAGAAGTCAGTGTTGCTTATTAAAGTGGTAATGAAGAAGCAGGAACTTTAAAAAAAAATACCTAAAGGAAAAACTGGTAGGAATTCAATTAAAGGGAATTATTACCCCCTTGATCTACTCTGCAACTCCAAGATCATCTAATTATGCTGGATCTTGTCTAATGGAATTAAAGCTATTTCAGCAGTCGTGGTAGGAAGTGAGCAGAATGCTGAGAGGCTCGCATCACGTTTCCTTTGTGCTCATTCCCTCTTCCTTTGTGGGGAGGAGGGAGAGCCGACTTATCATTAATGATTAATATCGCACACGTGCTGGTCGTAACAATGAAAAGTGATTCTGCGCTGGCGGAGACCGGTGCTGATCCCGTTGTCGCGGTGGAACGGTAATTGCTCGGCCGCCGATTGTTGTGTTAGCACAGTTGTATCATTCGTGCATTCAGGCCCGACAATTTATGATAATGTCTGTCACCAGAATTTCTCCTTGCATTCTGTCGCTAGACTGTCTTTATGTACGGTGCTGGATTGACTGCTAACATTTCTTGTGAATGTGAGGGGGGGGGGGGGTGGATGTTGGAAGGGGTGGGGTTGGAAGAGAAAATAATGTCTGGGTTTGAGACAGTCCTACATATGAGTAAACAGTGACACAGTGAAACAGTGAATAAACATTAATCCATTCTGTCTTCAGTGGCAGACTCATCATCATGATCATCCAATCTACCACTGTCTGTGGACTTCATATGATTCCACTTTGAAGAGTGACTTTTCCGCCGTAAGCTGTCCTTTTTTTTTTTCAAATTTGTGAGAGACATAGCGTGAACCTCAAATAGAAATCATCCGATGGTGTCATAGTTGAACTAGAAAATAAAGAGGAATTTGTAGAAGAGAATACATGTGGACAGGATGTTCTGCATAGACCTGTACATCATGGATAGAGTGTCTTTAAAGGACAAGTTCACCTTCATAAACATAAGGATTGAGAGAGTGTAACAATATTAGTAGAACACATCAGTGAAAGTTTGAGGAAAATTGGACAATCGATGCAAAAGTTATGAATTTTTAAAATTTTTGTGTTGGAACCGCTGGATGAGGAGACTACTACAGCTTGTGAGTCATATGCATACAACAGTATAAAGAAAATGTAAAAAGAAATTTCAACGTATTTTCACTTTTTTCGCATAATAAAAGAGCACTTGACTTGCCTCTTTCTAAAGGCAGGGGGAATAATATTACCCATAACATTTGTCGGTAACGAGTCAGGGGAATGTGTACTTTTTTCAAAAGATGGAATTTTGTGAAATTCTCTTTATATTTTCCTTACACTGTTGTACGCATGTGACATCTAAGTTATTCATACACTGCAGTAGTCTTCTCATCCAGCGGTTACTGCACAAAAACTTCAAAAATTCATAACTTTTGAACGGATTGTCTGATTTTCCTCAACTTTCAACGATGTGTTCTACTAATATTGCTACATTCTCACAAACCTTATGTTTATGAAGGTGAACTTGTCCTTTAAAGGTCAAATAGAATCAGCAAAAAGTAATGATATGCTGTTTAAAGAGAGGAATAGATGAACGAAAATACTCAAGTGCAGTTTAGAGTTCAAGTGACTGAATTGTATTGTATAGTGTAGGTTGTGAATCATAAGAAATATGTACTGATAGAATTAGCATATGATTCCGTGTACTCGTAGCTGTGTGTGCAAGGTGATTTCTAATGCATGCATAAAACCTTTAATAAAATGCTGATGACTGTCAGTTGCTTGGTATTAGCATACTAATCACTAGCACCCAGGCTGCAGTTATTTCAAGAAAATTAGTTTGTGCAGTTTTTTTCATGAGAGAAAATGAGAAACTGAATTAGAGAGAGAGAGAGAGAAAAAGAGATGTACTTTTTTTTTACACTCACAACTCAGATACTTTACATCTATTAATCTGGAAGATGTTAATTAGTCTGCCAAAAATTAATTAGAATTTGCTGTACTGTGAAAGAATATTTTTCCCAAATGTAAAAAGGGATGTTGCTATAGTCTAATGAGCAGAGTAAAGTGATTGATTTACAACACACTCCTATGGGAACTGCTCTTTTTTCCTGCTTTTGAGCCAAAGCATCCCTATTTTTCAGTCAGAAAGGTTGGAGGGTCTGTGACTGAGCAAATTTTTCAACTAAACTGAGCCAGAAACACAGCAAGAGATCATGACTAAATTGTATTAATTCTGATAACATTGAAGACCAGAATGAAGGCCATGTTTATAAATGAAGATTTTAAGATTTTCCAATCTATGACAGGCAGATGGTATTGTTTGATATCTTTAATCTGGTGAATCAAACATGCTGGCTCCTCATGCTAAAATGAGCTGAGTATGACTTTCTTTGTGACACCATTCTGGCGCTTTTGTTGAAATATGCAGTTGATTTGGCCAGATAATACTCATTTCGCACTTGATTATGGAGTTTCAGGCTGAAAGCTGGATCTAATTTTCATTTCTTGGTTCAGGGGTTTCTTCTAAAGCTGAGCCCAGTGGTCCATTCAGAAGCAGACCCCTATGTAAGAGGATACTCTGCCTCCATTTAATGCAAAAATCCCTTTGTCCCCAATTTATATTTTATCTAATTCTTTCCAGTAAAATGCGGGGAGTGGGGCAAGAGGGAGGGGAGGGAGTTGGGGTGGGGAGAAATGGAAAGAAGAAAAGAGTCTTTGGGTGCAAAGGGACCTCATTTTGTTGGATGATGTATCCATTAAGGGTGAGAGGTTGATAAAATGTTCTTTTTCTATGGAATACAAAAATGAGGTATAAAGAGCCCAAGGGTTGATAGTGCATTTATCGGTGGAGAGTATTAAAGTAATGTGGGATGAAGCCGTTCTTTCTATTTTAAGAGCTGTCTTTCTGATAGTTAACGCGTTCAAATCAGTTTGTTTTCTTTTTCTTTTTTTTCCTAGTCTTTTACATAAACATTTTTTTTTAATGTGGTCAATACATATATAGTTACGATGAGATATAGATATAAAATTTCCTACATTCTTGAAAATTTGTTTTTGAAATAAAGTAGCTGGAAAAAAAAGAGTTGACATGGACTAGTGGAAAGGAAGAGAGAGAGAGAGAGATAGGTAGATAAAAAGATAGATAGATAGATAGAGAGGAAGATATATATATAGAGAGAGAGATAGCGAATAGAGAAAGAATGTCAGAATGTAGTATTTTGTGTCCAAGGACAGATTAAAGCAGCAGAAGGTATATTCTGATGAGTTTAATGCAAGCTTATGCAGTGAATGATGTGTGCCATGCAGAGTGTGAGTATGGATTGTGTTGACTCAGAGACTGCTGTGCAGGTTCCGGGGCCAGGGCTCCTCATTTAGCATCCGCATAAATTAAACTCCCGGCGCACTCCAAATGGGACTTGTCCTTGCTAAGCATAATTCACTGTGAGCTTCATATTGCAGTCAGAAAGGCTTTGTTCATCTTCAGGAGTGACGCATATTCTTGCAGTTGTATTTAGAAGTTGTATGCAGGTTGTATGTGACTATTTAGTGCTTGCAATTCAAGTAAATATTTAGGCTTTAAAAAAATATGTTTTTCTCAAGTTAGTGCTACATTACATGGTTATCAAAACTTAATGGTTATTCATGATGAATTTTCCAAGTCCATCAGAATGGTGTCATCCAAAGTGGGGCAGATAGTTTGGTATTCATTACAGTGGGAAAAAATCATAGATGTACAAATGTATAATTCTGTATTCCATGCACAATTGACTTTTTTTTTTTCAGATGAAGGAATTGTAAAAGCAGAAAAGAATTGAAAAAAGGGCAAGGAATAAAATGATGCTAACTTGCATTGCCTGTCTTCAGCTTACAGATGTTAATATCTACTGAAAGAGAAGTGAATTTCTGCCAATTAGATTTGATATCTATGATTTACCTTTTGAAATAGAGAAACCTATGAGTGATATAGTCAAAGACATTGACATTGAATATAATACAATGTACTCCATGAGAAAATGCACGCACAAGGTAATAATGTACAGACACACAGATGCCAGCTTGTAGTGTGCTGTCCTGATCATATAGCCATATGCCTCATTACACGGCCTAATTATATCTCCATATCTCTTGCTTTAATAATGTGTCAGTTCAGTTGGATTACATGTCACATCAAAGTCTGTGGATGAAAATAGATGTTGAATTGCAAGGCAAGGTTTTAGATGTGGGCAAATTTAGTGGTTAGTGGATTGAATAGATACTAGTGGCTTGGTATTTTGTAATATCTACCACTCCCATAACAGAAACAATACCAAAAACAAAACCAACATTCCCAAATGTGACTAAAGGGCTTTTTACACTTGCAAATTTTTGCTTAGTCCCATACCAACGGTGGGGCTAAAGGGGGGGGGGGGGGGGGGGGGGGGGCGTAGCATCACCATTGGTACTAGTCTTTCCGATTTCTACATCATGTGATTAGTGACAAAAAAAATATGTTTGGTGAAAGAATCTTTCTATAAAACCTGTGTTTATGGTATAATTTTAGAAAAAAAAGAAGAAGTTAATTTCACAGACCTTGGGACTGCTAATAAGATAATAGCTGGCTAATAGACAGGGCTTGATTATTCCATGTAGTTAAATTTTGATGTGGTGGCATTCTTTGAATAGAATAAATCAATGTGGTATCAATATAGTCAGGCTGTATGCTTAGTTGCCATCAATTCTCTTTATGATATTATTAGAAGAGAAGATAAATCTTTTATACTTGAATTATTCTGCTGGTAGGAGAGAAGACACAAATTCAAGAGGATGAAAAAAGGTGTTGAATGTAGAAAGGATGAAAAATCCAGAAAGATCTGAAGGAGGAGAATGGAAAGATGAAGAAAGGGAAAGAGAAAGAGCAGAGGAGAAGGAGAGAAAGAAAAAGAAAAAGAAGAAGAAGAAGGAGAAGAAGAAGAAGAAGAAGAGAAAAATGAATGGTTTTGAAATCCATTTCACAAATTGTGTCAGGTCATTGAAATAGATTATCATTGGGGTTTCAAATTCTAAAAGGATCAACACAGATTAAAAAGATCTATATGCAAGAGATGTAGGAAATTAAACTCATTATGCCATTCATAGCTATTCTGCAATGTTTGCTGTCTGAGAGTGAATTTTCACACTATAGTCTGGTAAGATGACTTTGTGAGTTTTCAATTTGGCTGACTGCCAACATTTTACAAATGATAGAATTGATTAACCAGAATAAAACAAAGTCGAAAAATGCTTTGCACAGTTTTATCTTCATGTTGTAATAACAAAACAAGGAATGGGCAAAAATGCATATCATACCATGGACTATTTTATGTTGTCTATACTCGAAAGAGCTAATACCTTTTGCCTTGATTCAATAGCAGATAAGTTATCCACACTTGCAATATGCAAACCAGAGTAGTGCCTTTTTTAACCCGTTGAGGATGAGTTCTGAGTATACTTGAGCAAGTGTATGGGGAATGCATATAGAAACAAAATCAGCCCGTCCTCAACGGGTTAAAATCAAAACTATTGGTTTTGAGCTAAAATGTGCAACCTTTTACACAGGTACATACCGTGTGATATCATAGTTTGTTATTTAGGCCATGTTGTCATTGATGGCTTACAGCTATAGTCATTGTACTAGTAAAATTAGGAAAATTTAGTAACTGGAATCATTCTGTGCAGCCTGAGAAAAAAACATTGTGATGCACTTTTGGATTCTTATCTTATAACACAGTCATATCTAGTTTAAAATCAGAAATTGTAGCCAATAAGGCAGTCATAATTATAAACATGGTCACTCGACATCCCTGTATTAAACAACACTGGAATGTGTCGTGCCTTATTAAACATAAATTAATATTCATAAACAAGAGTGCACCATTCTGAAGAGGGACAGATATACATACAGAAATGGAGGGAAAAACTTGGATTGAAAGAAATTCCAAGAAAAAAAAAAGAAAAGGTGCATACATGAAAATATTTGCCAGCTCCAAAACGACCTGAAACAAAAAAAGAAAATGGTGATGGTGAGAATAAGATGTTCATTTAGTGATCACAAGCAAATGTAATGATGATACAACACATTAACATAAATAATGGACTCCAAGTAGGTCTATAAAAATGAAGATTGAGAATTGTCATGAACAGAAAGCAAGTGGACGAACAAAAACAAAAAACAAAAACACCACCAAATAGTCAAAGTCATTTATTTTATGAGATATATATCACATTTTCTTCCTGCCTATAGTTCAAGCTGTAGACCCTTTACATTGAAAATGACAGACCTTTATGACCTTCATGAATATTCATGATCAAAGGGAATGTTTTGCAGTAAAATATGTTTTGCATGTCATTTACATGTGTGAGGACATGAAACCATTGCCATCTGTATGGACATGTAGGCCAGGGTTGGTGCTTTATTAAACTACAGCAAGATAAGATAGAGAGAAGGATGGAGAGGGAGAGAGAGGGAAAGAAAGAGAGAGAGGGAGACAGACAGGGGGAGAGAGAAGATAAGAGGGAGAGAATGAGAGAGAGGGAGGGGAAAAAAGGTGGGTGTGTGAAGAATGGTGAGATGCTTGGCCCTATGCTGATGACCCACACACAGAAGCCTTCCATGCAAATATATGTATGCACACAGCAGCTAGGGAATGCATACATTTACTGCAGCGTCCCTGACAAGGAGCACACACACACACACACACACACAACACACACTCACACGCACACACGGCACACACACACACACACACAGAATCCTATACACTTGTACATTGATCTATTCGTATTACCGCCAATATGTTTCTCCACATGGGCGCCCGCACAGGACTCGTTCATGTAGGTAGATTGCAAGTGTACTCATCGGAGAAGCTTGTATCTCCAGTGTAGGCGTATATACCACCTCTGTTTGGGAGATACATAAACATATATACCCATTGCATTTGGTATTGTATATGTTTATATGTCCCAGTCTCTGGATTAGGATTGCATGATCTGGGCCAGAGTCGGATGCTTTAGAGGAGGTTGTGGCCTTGCAGATCGCTCACAGCACAACGCCAAAAAGACAACTGTCTGAAACTGAAGTCTTCCTGTGTGTGGAAAGGTGCTGCAGCTAGCTCTTGGCTTTTTTTCCCCTTCCCTCATCCTCTCGCGGACAGGGTCTAGCACATGTGTGTGTTGTGGCAGTAAAAAGAGTGTGAACTCGTCAGGCATATCTCGCGAGTGCATGGGAGAAACAAGTGGTTGTTGAGGAAAGAGATACACCTGTCGACGGACGTTTCTGCAACAGCCGCGGCAACCGCTACAACGTGTCTCTCGCCTGCCTAAGCTGAGGTGTCAACCATCCCCCACTCGATACACTGAGAGAGAGGCTGCCCTGTTGTTGGATCCCATGAAAGCTGTCGAAATTAGTTCTCTTCATCAGCCCAAAACAAAACTTCCCCCCTCTACAAATTGAGTGCAATTACCTCATTATCTTCTGTGCTACAACCTTACCCTGGGCAGAGAGACCAGATAGTTTGTAGTTGGTTTCTGGTGATTGAATGCATGCCGGTAGTCCTTGTCTTGGGATATAACCTCGTCAATTAGCAGACTGACAATTGTTCTTGTGTCAATTTGAACTTCCAACCATCACCTGGGTGCAATAAACATAGCCAAGTGTCAAATTCATCATACTGATCATTCCTGAGATGACTGTGCCACACTATAGTAATTCGCTGACTCCCATGGAGTAACTCTTTTACAACTCTTGCTGCTTCCTTCACTTTTGATCTCCTCTGTCATCTGCTTTGCATTCTTCAGTCAAGTCTGTCGCTCATCTTTTAGTCAAAATTTTGAGCGAGCAAGACATTTTCTCCCCAGCCTTTCTTTTGAAATTTTCCTGTGCTGAGGAAAAGACCCAAGGAGAAGAAGAAGAAGAAATTTTGTATCCTTACGTTGGAATTTCACACCTTTCTGGAGTAACACACAGGTGGATTTTTAAAGGGAAAGCTCACACCACTGAACTGCAAGATGACAACACCATCAAAATTCCGAAATGTCCCTAAGGTAAATTATGTTACTCAAGCTTACAGACTGGGTTAGAGTGTAATGTATGGGCAGGGATAACCCTGTCATATGCTGCAACCTCTACTTGCTCTACGAATCAACTATAATGTAAGATATATGTTGCATTTCCATCTGGAGATATATTTACCCCCCTTCAGTGATTCGTCTAACTGGTATAAATTTCTTCTTAGAGGTTTAGTTCAGTATAGGTCCTACATCTATCCTACACAATGGTTATCGGTAAAAAAAAGTGAAGTCATTTTAGCTTCTTGTCACATGATGGCAGCCATTGTTTTCACTTCAAGCTTGTCTTCTTCATTGTCGGTGAGAAATGTGATATTTACCGCAAGCTGTCAGATATGAAGTGATGCGTAAAGACTTACAAATTGCTACAGTTTTGGTTTCTGTAGCTTTTAACACTAATCGTCTTAGCTGTATGGAACATATAGATTACATGAAATGCAGATTAAATGCAGCAATACCTGCTGTGTGAAGAAAACCCTCCCTAAATCTATTGCAAAATGCAAGCAATGTGGTCATTAGTTATCTGGACTCAGCATTGACGAACGACAAGTTTCATGTGAATCTTTTTGAAAAGGGTAGGGGGTTGGATGAGAAATATGTGTTATGCCTGTATACCATATGTTTTTGAGATAGCAGTAAAGGGCTTCTGCATGCCACCTTTATCATATGTTTATGGCATGCCTACTTATCTATATCAAGGAGTTATCACTGCACTCTTCAATTATATCTTCCATTGCGTACCGGTGTGTGTGCTGTGAGCAGGCCGCATTGGTCTTTATAAAATGGAAACAGGCAGAAGAGGGAACCTTGTTTCTGCCACAATTCTCCAGTGTCAGGATGCTGGGCATAGAACTTATATCCCATCGGTCAGATTAATCAAAATTTCTTGTTTCATAAGAATTAGGGAATTTTCAGACTACAGGTGTATGTGTCTGTCAAAAGAAGCAGCATTTGAATATTCTATTATGATATCAAATGTAAGGTAGCAATGATTTGAGTGGTTTCATCATTTTGCATGGCTGAAAGAAAGAAAGAAAAAAACTCACAAATCAAAGAAAGGTTCACAGTATAGACCTACTTTAATCATGAAGTTCAAAGCTGAGGGGTAAATGCAGTGTCTCTTAGTGTAAAATGAGCACTCAGTGATCTGGAAAGTAGCCTGCATTGATACTATTTGGTGCTCCAATGCATGCAGTCACTGAATGGCACTGTACATCTTTTGTCAGTTTTGAATAGTCCCAATCAATGGCACTGGGAAACCCTGGGGTAACACCAAAAGGATGTGATGGGACTATGATCCTATTTCTTTATAGGGAATCTCATGCTTGGCCACTGTTTAGGCTACTAGTGTTTGAGCAGTGGACGATTAGATGATTCTCATTTTGTAGGGGTATAATTGTATACTTGGATGGTAATGTTCGTGCAACTGTGACCCTGCATGTATTGTTTGCTAGGATTAGGGATTACAGGGCTGAGAAGCAGCTGTTAAACTGTGATCTTTGATCCCAGGTGAGCAGAAATAGGAAGGAAAGATGTGGGCTTCTAGATGTCAGTAGTCTTGAAATATTAGCCTCCTTGTTATTCCTAGAGTAATGCAGACTTCTTTAGAATGTCTCAGAACCATCAAAAGTGGTGTAACCATGTACTTCACAGTGAGTATTTTGGGTTAATGTCAACTTTATAAGGTAACTGTCTAGGAGAACATTCACACAGTAAGTATAGCCTGCTTGGGGCTCCACTATCATTGACGTGTAAGCTAACTTCCATGTTATTAGTCGGCAAAACCAGCTCAATGTGGCCCCTGCAATTGCAACACAACTTGTTTTTCATCCTGAGACTGAAAACACTGCAATGGTGTCCTCATTTCCTCTGCATGGCATTCTGGATGAGCAGGTCACTTTTTGATGCAACAGCAACATTACATTATGAAACGTTCATGGGGAATTCCGCACCAGCTAACAGTTTGTGTAAAATAAATAAGAGTAAAATGTTGCAAGCACAATAGTAGAAATTAAGTCAGAGTCAGACTAAAGAAATAAAGTTATGAAATTTTTAAGATTCAGCCCCCCCCCCATTTTCACATTCATATTGACCAGGTGCAAGAACTGTTTTGCAAAAACAGTGAAATTTTACAATTTTGTAATTTCCCAAAGATTTTAATCAAATTTTCACCTTTGTGCAAAGTAAAGTTGTACTATTTCTTTTCAGACTCACTAAACTGGTCAGGAATTTCCCATGAACACTGAAGAAAGTGAAAAAAGAGGTCTCACAGAGAGTCATGCACAATCAAGGTCTGATGTGAGCTTGAAGGGAAGATTTTATGGGGAATTTTTTAATTCAGTCAGTTAATATAGAACTAGAATGTAATTTTATCCCTGATGTTCTTCAGTAGTTGTTTGAGATAATGAGAGCTTCTCATCCATAAAAGCTTGGTCATGATTTCTCTCCAAACAGAGAGTTTCCGTCCATTGACCTGGTTTTCCACTGGATTTGATTGGTTTCCTGCGATCTTTCCAGGCCTGAGTGTCATTGAATATTTCCTGTATTGGGGAGTCATTGTCATGTATAGTCTCCTGTAGTCTTGCATTCAGAGACTGTAATGTACATGAGTTGTCTGAAGTTTGTAGGTTACAATGTCACCATAGGGAGTTCTGGTGCAGTGAAAATTCTGTAGGCAGTTTTGATTATTATTAGTATGGATCCTGATGACGTAGATTAACTTTCCTAACTTTAATTGTTTGATGGCAAGTTTGTAGCTTGCATTTTTCTTTTTAATGAGGCTGAAAACCTGTAAATTGGCATCTATAAATCTACATATTTGTGGCTTTTAAGCTTTAAAAGAAAGAAAAAAACCAAAACAAAAGACAACACTAATGAATATACACATTAAAAATACCCTCTGTGTGCCAACATTTTTGCATGTATTTTGGAGATACAACATATAGCCACATAAATATATAGATAGGCCTATTCCTAACCCCCTCCCCACACCTTAGGCTCTATACCCCTTCCCAACAAAAAGAAACCTGAAAATATCAAAAACAAAACAAAACGAAAGTCTTTACTTTTAAATGGTTCTGCCTAGGAAGGGGAGCAGCCCATTTATCATTTCTCGTCAGCTGTGATAAAAACTATCATTAGACTGTGTGATAAAGATAATTTAATCATATCTTAAACTTTGACAACCTCAGCCTAAGGAATAATTTTCCTGGTATTATCACACGACAATCCATCTGACAGTTCCATGGTAAGTTATTGAACAAGTGTACAAGTAAGCTGTTACATGGCGTTGGTTTACTGTAATTTTTTTCTAAATTTGCATTTACTGATAGTAAAGTTGTATGATTTTAGAGAACTCGGGACATTTCAGTGAAAGTTGCTAGGCAACCATGTCAAATACAATCCAAATCATTGTCTTCATTACTATTAGCTGGAGAGTGATTTCTCTATTTAAACTTGGCTTGTGGTTTGCTGTAATGATTCCTGTTGAGATCCATCAGTGCAAAAAAACTTAAAAAAAAAAAACAAACTTTGCAGCACTTTCAATACTTAGATTTTTCCAGTATCTTTTAATGTTGCTTTGATTTCATTCATTGCTTTACATTCTATTTGAATGTTCAGATGAACAAATGTAGAAATATTCAAATATACAGAATTGATAAACAGAACATATCTCCGGTCAAGGAGTACATGATAAATGAATGCTAATGAAATCTTTTATTCAAAAGAACACTTCTTCCCCTCCCCCCCACAAAAAATATAAATAATACAAACAAAAACCTGCTTACATACAATGTAACTGTCCTGCCAGTAGCCACACACACACACACACACACACACATGCACAAAACAACTACAAAACCAAAATATTGCAGATAGGTGGCTAGCGTATTCCTTCAGTTTTCACACATCATACAGGGCTCGACATACATTTTTTTGTCTGGTGGCCCATTGGCTATATACTTAAATTTCATGCGATTCAAATTTTGGTGGCTGGAAAAAAATTAAGTGGTCAGATATTAAATAGACATAACAATCCACTCTAAATTCAATCACGGGATCGGGCCACCAAAAGATAGCCTTTTTGAAAATCTGGTGGCCCAAGATAAATTTTTAGTGGCTTCAGACCTCCCGGCCACTGCTATTGCCAAGCCTGGACATAATTGTACCTTGACAGTCAGGCCAAATGTATGTTTAAGTGGCCGTAAATCTTGAATTTCCTTGACACCCGTTAACGTCTGGAGTCTTCAACTTCACGATGGAAGTTGAAAGGGCCAAACATTTATGTTGTGGTCTTATCTTAGTGAAAGTTGGCCTGATGTTTGACTTTTACTCTCACTCCCTGGCAGCTCTTGAATAACAAAATGTAGGTTGGATCCATGACCTGTTGAAAAAGAACTGATGACTCCGCCCCTTTTGTCGTGGCAACTTTGATATACTTTCACTTTCAAAAGGGAAGTGAACTCTCTAGACTTTCATCCAGAGCTCCAATGTCAAATTGGTTTTGAATGATAGGAGACATAACAGGAAAACCTCTTGAAACAAGGCTACCACATGGCATTCTGTGTGTGGCTTCTCATTTAGGCTTTGTATAAAGATATAGGCCCTATACAGTGTTTTTATTAGCTCACCTGAGCCAAAGGCTCAAGTGAGCTATTGCGATCGCCCTTCGTCCGGCGTCCGTCGTGCGTCGTCCGTCGTCCGTCGTGCGTCGTCCGTCGTCCGTCGTCCGTCGTGCGTCGTGCGTAAACTTTTTACATTTTCATCTTCTTCTTGAAAACCCCATGACCGATTTTCATCAAACTTGGCAGGTAGCATCCCTAGGGGGTTAGGAACTCAATTTGTTAAAATGGGCACCATGCCCCACCCAGGGGGCCCCCAGGGGGGCCCAAACCCCCCAAAATTAAGGAATCTGTAAAAATTTTCTTCTCTAGAACCAGAAGTGATAGAGCGAAGTTAATACTATGAGTTAGTACATTGATGACTGTAGTTTCAAGTTTGTTCATGGCAGAATCAGGGGTGCCCCCCTTGGGACCCAGGGGAGGGGGGTGGGGAAGGGTTCTAATGGGGCCTAAATTGTACATTTTCATCTTCTTCTTGAGAACTCCATGACCCATTTTCACCAAACTTGGCAGGTAGCATCCCTAGGGGGTTAGGAACTCCATTTGTTAAAATGGGCACCATGACCCACCCAGGGGGCCCCCAGGGGGCCCAAACCCCCCAAAATTAAGGAATCCGCAAAAACCTTCTTCTCTAGAACCAGAAGTGATAGAGCTAGGTTAATACTATGAGTTAGCACATTGATGACTGTAGTTTCAAGTTTGTTCATGGCAGAATCAGGGGTGCCCCCCTTGGGACCCAGGGGGGGGGGGGGGGGTGGGGGTGAGGAGGGGTCCTAATGGGGCCTAAATTGTACATTTTTATCTTCTTGAGAACCCCATGACCCATTTTCACCAAACTTGGCAGGTAGCATTCCTAGGGGGTTAGGATCTCAATTTGTTAAAATGGGCACCATGCCCCGCCCAGGGGGCCCCCAGGGGGCCCAAACCCCCCAAATGAAGGAATCTTTAAAAATCTTCTCTAGAATCAGAAGTTATAGAGCTGAGATAATACTATGAGTGAGTACATTAATGACTGTAGTTTCAAGTTTGTTCATAGGAGATCCAGGGGTGCCCCTCTTGGGGGTAGGGGGGAGGGGGGTGGTTGGAAGGGTCCAAATGGGGGCCTGAATTGTACATTTTCATCTTCTTCCTGAAAACCTCATGATGGATTTTTGTCAAACTTGGCAGGTAGCATCCCTAGGTGGTCAGGATCTCAATTTATCAAACTGGGCACCATGCCCCACCCAGAGGGCCCCAGGGGGCCCCAATTCCCCCAAATTAAGGAATCTTGAAAAAATTGGGCCCTTATTGTACATTTTCATCTTCCACTTGAGAATGCCTCGTCAAATTTTGGTAGAGCTGTGAATAATTTAGATTAGTGACTGCGTGAAAGGTGAACTTGCGATACTCAGGTGAGCGCTAGACCCGCGGGTCTCTTGTATTTTTTATGCATAGGCCTTGGCTTCATAATTGTGTTATTTTTATTTATAGTTTTTATGATACAAGGACTTTCAAGGAAGATGTCATTCCATTTTCAAGTTGACCTTAGAATACGTGAAACTTTTACAATCAAGAATTTTGGGTTAAATTGTTTCTTTGCACTCTGTTCATGAAAGCTAGAGCTAATTCAGCATGAAGTCGGATGACATCCAGCCTACCTCTTGCTTGTCAGAAGCACTGGGTCATGAAAGTAGGAGTCAGACTTGGAGTTCCATCTCATTAACCCTTTGAGGACGAACTGATATTTCTGTAACGCACATTTCCCATAGACACCTGCTCAAGTATACTAGGGGCTTGTCATTGTGAGTTAAGGCATTTTTAGCAATAAGAATGCGACCTCTCGTGATTCTGACTGAGACCATAATTTGCAATCCCACCTCATATGTCTCTGCAGTCATTATTCTGCCTTTCAATTGGAATAAGGTTTTAAGGAGGTCAGGGCAGGATCATTTTGGGGTCCTTGAGGTGCGGGGGTCATGCGTGATAGGGCATGGGAAAAAGAGAGAAGTCATGGTGTAGGGTCATCTTGGAGGGCATTCAGACACAAAAAATTTATACTAGAACGGTATAGCTATATATACCAAAACGGTATTGCTATACGATGAATTTATTACGTCTGAATGGTGACTAACGAAACGATGTATAACGAAACGACGTATAGCGAAGTGACGGTCAGAGCATCATTTCGAACTAGAACTCGATAATGAATCAGCATTCCCTGTGCGTCTGAACGTACGGCGACCATAGAACGGTATAACTGGGCGGGGCTTAATGGGAGCGCGCGCGATAGGAGACCCCACAGCTGTCGCTCATGATTATAACAGCATGCGCAGTGAGAAACTGCACATCTATACGACGTTACCCAGAACGGTCAAATCAGTGTCTGAACAATCTTTCGGCTATACGATGATTCTTTATATGTCATTTCGTTATCGAGTTTTGGTATAAAATGGCATGCATCTGAAAAGGGGGTTAGAGTGCGTTTATCAACTCACTTCTCATTCAGAATGAAGGTTTCCAGGCAACTTTCAGGGAGTTGAAGGGGCATAAATACAAAGCTATTTGATTATGGGACTTAGAAACAAGTTTCTAAAATGCCGAAGAAGAAAGTGCAATCATAAACCCATTTAAGCCAAAAATGCATTTCTGCAGAGTTAATAAACGCAAAGTCGTTTTGAAATGTGTTTATAGCTTGGACCTGTCCATGCCAACCACTGCCAACTATACATCTCTGCTCATTGGGGCGAACTGCACAATGGAGCTGTGCAGTGACAAGGCCTCCCAATTTTCACAAAAACGATGATAAACGTAACTCAGAAACGCGATTTGATAGGCATTTGGGAATGCATGTTGACAGTGTGTATCGTAATGTGTTTCAAACATGGGAAAGGAAATAAAGGTAACCATAGAGATATTTGTAGTGTTTCTGTGTTTAGTGAAAACATCTCAGGGTGTAGATTCCCAGAACTTTCCTTATTCATATCTGGTTTGTAAAGATGAAAACATCTACCATTCATTGAAATTAAATCTTAATTTTTGCACTGCTTTATGAAAATGAATTGATAAAGTCAGCATAAACTTGGATAGGACTTCAGAAAGAGAAAGAGACATACATGTCTTAACCATGGTGTGGTCTGGAACTGTACATGTGTGCGATAGATCATCTCGGATTGTAGATGACATCTGCGCACCCCTGTCATGTCCATCCGGTGAAGATGGATTGGAATCAAGTTTGGAACATGACAGCTCCCCCACCCATTGAATGATGGGAAGGCGCATTCCTGTGTGCGTGTGTGAAGTGACGGTCATTGCACTTTGGAATCTCATCGCATGCTATTGATGCACTTTGGGTTTGCAACATGAGTTTGTTGGAAGAAATTGAGAAAACATTGCAGTAATATTGTCAGGCCACAGTGATAATGGAGATAATATTAAAATATAGTGATCTTGATATAGGTGAGAATATTACTATGATTTCTACTAATTAAAGCAATATCAGTAATTGCAATGAACAATTATCATAATGTTGATAGTAATATCAAAATAAACATAATTGTAAAGATATCGTGATAACAAAATTGTGAATGATTTTCTGAACGACGAGCCTCACAGCCATTTTGTGTTGCTTAGAGTGCTACACCGCATCAAATAATTTGTTTTTGCTAAAAATTGCAGTTACAGTATTTGAGAGCTTGTGCTGCATTTCATCATATTCCAGGTTCATGATTTGTTTGAAATTGGAGGGATAGAGTGAACCGTTCAAGAAGTGCAAGTAATGATATGGACTAGCCACACGCCATATGCACTGAAGCTTGGTTATTAAGCATGAATTTGATGTCATTGAGGCAAGGCTGTGCTATCTCTGGTTGCATTAGTCACTGCTACCATGTCGCTCCATGGCATGCTGCTACGTTTCCTTAGTATATTATGCGGCCCATGTGTGGGTCATGGCAAAAACAGATGCTGCCGGTGCTTATTAATTTGGAACCTGATTTCTCTGCCAGGTTTATTCTGATGCATTATCATGGCATTTTCTCTCAAGCTGTATCATGCATTTTCAGGCTTAAGAGACATTTTTTCTTGGAAATGGCAAATGTGTTATTCATTGGCATTTTTTGTTGTCGTCTGTTTTCGTTCAGAGTACAAAAATTTCTATACAAACTGTTTATTGTAAGAGTTCTGAGACATGCTGTACAATTTGTCCATTGAGCAAAGGGTAAGTTGATGATGTAGAAGCATATTGTTTTCACATTATTTGGTTAGGTATGTAGTATTCAGACTTGCATTAAAACTTGTAGTGATGTTGATGGCAAATTTTTTGAATTACACACAGTAGGCCTATACGAAACATCATAAGAGCTAAATGATTCCTAAGAAGTTGAAGTATGACATGATAGATTTTAGCCTCACTCAAGGGCTGTCATAATTATACATACCTACAGTCCATTGTTAAGAGATGGGATAAATTTTCTATCTGCTCTGTGCTGCCTTGGTGTATGTTTCTGTTTATGGAATTTAGGGTTTGTAAATTGTTCAATAAATCCAACAAAGTTGTCAAGAATATGACTGATGACTGGGCCTACCATAAACATGAACAACATAGGCAACAGCAAATGCAAACGGCCAAACATAGCAGACAGTATATACAAGGAGATTGGACAGTTGACAGTCTGTGAATGAGACTAATATCTGACATTTAATCTCAGTCTTATTCTGAAAGAAGGTCTGTGAGAATTGAATGTACTGTCCAGGGCCATAACATTGACTCTAACTAATACCTAATCTGCATCTCATGTCATTAGGTGATCCGTTTATCCTTCGGATCACCTTCTGTATCTGTACTGATTCTTTGTTATTTCTCCGCAAAAGTTGTGCAGAGGTTAGCTCAGAAAGTGCATTGCCTCTCAATGTCAAACTTATACCATTGATGTATCATGTCGCAAAGACGACAGCGCAAGTAAAATCATAGTGATCAGTCGACCGTGACGTCACTATGACGTCATTATATGAAAACACATTTTCATGCATATCTCATTAATGGAATGGAATATTTCAATGAAATTTACGTCACATATATTTCAAGTCAAGCGGATTCTACTCATGTTCTCAAAATTCATATTTATCTCAAAACGCGCGCGTACGCGCGCGTTGAAATATTTGTATGCTCAAATCGAGCTCAAATTTTTTTTTGCACACGTTTCAGACCATTTGGAGCATTTTTTGAAAAATTGAAAAAATTGGACGGACGCGTACGCGCGCGCACATATTCGCACGCACAGCTAATATGAAATAGAAATTTTCAATTTTTTCACATGGATCGGATGTCTGAAATGTCAAGGAATATTTCTACCAAGTTTCAAGTCGATCCGATTCAATATGACGTCATACGGGCCCGTCAAATTCAAAATTCCGCGCGTGCGTCAATGGGGATACACAGTGCAACTATGCCAAAAAACTGCCAATTTTAAATCGGATTTTACTCGTCAGGATGGACGGTGACCCCCCATTTTCTTTACATATTCTGAAAGCTGATGAGTTGTACATGTCATTTCATGGGCTGGCTATGCTGACAAAATGATTAAAAGATATCGAATTTCTTAATAAAGTAAAAAAAGTAAATTTTCAAAATGACGTCATCAAATTTCAAGTTCACTCGAGTGTATCTCACTTATCCTTTGCCAATTTTCATCCAAATTTCAATATGTTTAAGCTTATGAAATGCTCTTTCATAAATGTGATTACACAATTTTGATTAGATAACGACATCACCTCGAAAAAACGGATTGAAGGTAACCTTGTCAAATTTGACCAGTTTACGTGTAATCTCTATGGGAGTGCAATTTTTATGGAAATGAAAATTGACATGACTATCTTTATCGAGCACTAGCTCACTTATGCTTCGGTGAATTTCTCTAAGATTTTAATATGTTGTAGCTGAGACGTAGCACTATCGTTAGTGTACCCTTAGTTTTTTCATACGTTGTCGAGATCACGTGAAAAAACTTGGTTGAAATTAAAGTTTATCTTCGATGTATTGAAATACTTCTTTCTTTTTGCAACTTTATGTGCAATAACTCAAGAAAAACATACCCTATCTCCACCATATTTTGCACATGTTTAGTTCATGTCACGCACATTATTTCATAAAATAACAACTACTTGATCAGACGCCATCTTGGGTATGTAAATTAGGGTCAAAGGTCATAGATGTTTCATCCTGTATCTTGGTGAATACATGTCTTATCTTCCCCATATTTTGCACACGTAAAGACCATGTTACAAGGATCATTTCATAAAATAATCACTTTTTGCCCTGATGCCATCTTGTCTGTGCAATGTGGGGTCAAAGGTCATATGTACTTCTTTTTCTATCTTCGCTATGACGTTATCTCTATGGGAGGGAATTTTTTAGATGTGAAAATTGACATGACTCTCTTTATCAAGCACTATCTTACTTATGCTTCGGTGAATTTCTCTCAGATTTTAATATGTTGTAGCTGAGACTTTGCAGTATCAGGACTCGAATCATTGATTAAAAAAAAATCGGATCACCTTAATTTGTCAGTGATGACAAATTACAATCTCTAGTTATGATTGGTTTTGCCTCAATGATGTTCATATCACAGTTTCTGTACTTGAGAGTTATGATAGTCTCTTCACTGTTCTGATAAAGCATCACTGTGGAAGGAAAAAGCAACTCACAGCCTGGGAGCAAGGCTAGTCTGTCTCTGGGCGGGAGAAACACTATCATGCACACTCATTATGTGTTGTTCACATGAGAGGGATTAGAGTGATGTTATATTGTTGTGTCCCTGATTACATGGATATTGTGATGTTCTAAAGGGATTACCCCAGGGTGAATTCATTGTGAGCAAGAAGACAGGATTTGCTGCCTTTTCTTCTTGTAACAAAACATGTCTTGGTTTGATGCCAGAGTAGAATGCTTCAGAAGGTACAGCTATTCGTGCAACTTAAAAAAAAAGAAAAAAAGAGAGAAAAAGAAGTGATCGATAATTTATTAGTAACAGCCCTCCTTTTTTGTTTTCTGAGAATCCTCTAAGTAGATCTGAAGATACTATTGGGCAAAGTCCACCCCCAATTTCCAGTTGAAATCAGAAATGTTTATGTAAGTAAACTGTTTGTTTATTTATTTTTCAAAAGGAATAGACAATTATTTACTTTCCAGAGTTTGTATCCTCTGTAAATCCAGTAATAAGAGAAATTACTAAGCAAATGGTTGTTCATTCAAACAAGTGTTGAATAGGTTGTATGTTGATGCCATCATAGCCCTGTAACAGATAGGATCAGAAATTCATGTGTTCAATTGTATAGCATTTGCAACAAGAATGATATTTTGTTTTGATTTTCTCTCAGATTCATAATCCCTTTCACAATTTTAATTTTCCTTGTTCATTTGCATACTGAAATTGTCCACTTTCAAAGTAGCGGTTGCCACCATACAGCATTCAAATTTTCTCAAGCAGCGATATGCCATATTTAGGAAGTAAACAGTGGAAAGAATAATGGGGCCATGTTTGCAAATACCAGCTGTTGGTTTCCTTACCCATTATTGCTGCCTTGTGACACAAATGGAGCAATTGCAGTGAAGCTGTGCGGTCAATGCACAGAAATGTGAAATATTTGCGATATAGGCCTATCCCATATCTGTGTTAATAGGGACTTGTGGTGAAAACGACCTTGGTGTTTTCATGCGTGAATTATCTGTTCAGGAGCGCATGAAGGGTTTTCAGATGTGTTCAGAACGGTGTTCTTTTAGGGTGTACATTATTCTGCACCAGTGAGCAATGTGGATACCAAGCACTTCATATCTGAGCCACTGTAGATTTTGCTGAAGGTAGTTTTAGAAGTCTTGGAAAATGCCCATTGGAAAGAAGGAAAATATGGTTCATTTTAACCCACTGAAAACTAATTGCGAGTATACTTTGGGAGATGTCTATTGGGAGATGTGTGATAATGGACAAGTGCACTGTAACATATATCATACTTTTGGATCAGTTGAGTGAATGCAGCGATATTAGTAGAACACATCAGTGAAAATTGGAGGATATAAGACAATCTATCCAAAAGTTTGGAATTTTTCAACATTGTTTCTCATACAGGATTTGGCAGTAAGGAAACTTGAAAAATTCATAACTTTTGAACAGATTGTCAAATTTTCCTCAAGTTGTCACTAGTATGTTCTACTAAATAGCTGCATTTCCCCAATCCATGCATTTTATATCAAGGTGATCTTGTCCTTTAAAGCATTATCAGCCTGTCCTCATTGGGTGTTGAAGTGCAATTCTATAACAGCATGGTAAAAGTTTCATCAATGTTGGACATGCATCATATAAAATGTGCGTGAACTAAAAAGTTGTGGAACTTTAATGTGCAGAGATATTTACCATGATAATGGAGTCGAAGGAGGCCTGTGCTCTTGACCCAAGCAGAATCTTTTGGATGTCATGGGCAAAGTGATAAACACAGAAAACAAACATATAAACCACAGACACGTAACAACACAACATGTTTACTCATATTGGTTGCAACCACACACCTGAATTGGGTGATGTCATTGAGTCATCAGAAAATGCTATGGTTTCTTTCGTACACAAAAACATCACACAAACAAATCATGTTTTCCATCAGTTGTCTTTACAAGCTTCAATCCCTGCCCCTTAAAAGTCATTGTTGTTAAAGGGTTATTAGTAAAATCAATCATATGATTCTCAGTATAAAAACTTACAGAATACCAAAGTATGATGTCATAGCCATTCAATCACCATGGTAACTGGTTCTAAACAACCTCAATGGCCTCAGTGTTTATGCGGCATGTGGTTCCAACCAAAGCTATAACAAAAGACTGTGACGTCATCTTTATGGTGATCTATTTCTATTTATTTTATGTCAACACAGGAAATTTAATAAAGATTTGATGAGGTCAATAAGAGGTCAATAGGAGACTGGTAAGGTGATGCTTTCATGCTTGATATCATTAGTTATAAAGTTTAGTTGACGATTAGAACCACGAAACATATTAGGGTTTATGCTCTATCCACGAGCCATAGGGGGTCCTTACTCATAGTTTCGCTCTGTGTGGACACAATAATCAATGAGTTTGTGAGTTAGCGTGAACCTCGCTTCTCGTTCACCTCCGGGTCAACCTCCAGGTGCGCTATTTTGTGTAGGCATGATATATATTCCCATCTATTGTAAATACTCAGTAGGCCCTACCATATATTTTTTGGTGTTTCCATTTTGGTATATTTCGTGAGTTGGCAGATATTCGAAAAATCAACAGTCTTCACAAAATACTGCACTCAGTTTATGATCAATTGTCCGTATATCACCTCAAAGGCAGGAAGTCACTTGATTTCTAGCTAAAAAGGCATGCTATTGCACCATTGTGGTTATCCATTTAACCTTAAAAAAATTGTGATAATAATCTCAGCAGAATCTGACTTACATGGCATATATCATATCGTCTGTCTATGAGAGTCTGCGGACTGCAGGAGTTTCTTCAGTCTGGTCTGGTGCAGGAGACTAATCTAATGTCTGTAATATTGCATGAGTCATTGGCTACCTATAAACACCCAGGAGTGAGTCTAACACAGTTTCCAATAATGTTGCAGTCAGGTTTCTGTTTGTGATACATGGTAGTATATATTGGTCCATTGATACCTTTTATTTATGAGAATCTCATGATCTCTAATCGTACTATATTTCTCTTTTTTATTCAGCTAGAGGTAATAGCAGTTTTGTTTTGAATGTTTGAAAGCCAGGCCCGAACTAAAGTGTATACAAGTAGGCCCTACAGAAATCTGCATTTCGACATCTGTCACATGGGATATAGAAATATAACATTTTGAATATTATGTTTCTATATGTCTGTATTCAACTGTAGAATGAATGAAATGCAGGGCCAGGATTTTGTAGTGAGCAGTTTTTGTCATAGAAAGTAAATTAAAATATGATTTCAGTGCCAATGATTTGTGTGGATTAAACTATTTTCATATTCAAAGTGAATACAATGGTCATAGTTTTGGCATCATTATTGCATTAAATGATAAACCTTAAATCCTTAACGATCAAGCTCCGAAATATTTAGACGCCTGTTTGACTTTATATACACCTACTAGAAATTTGAGGTCATCTAGTGATCCGCTTCGTCTCACATACTCCGTTACTCGCACCTTAGCCGGTGATAGGACATTTACTGTGTCTGCTTCAAAGCACTGGAACAATTTACCACTTACCGTTAGACAGTCTTCATCAGTCAGTGTGTTCAAAAAAGCCTTGAAAACACATCTTTTCAGTAGCAACTAGTTCGTAGCTGTATATATAACATTTATCCAATTATACATACTGTCGTACATGTTTTGAATTGATTGTAAGCGCTTTGGGCCTTGTGGGAAAAGCGCACTATAAATAATAGTAATAATAATAATAATAATAATAAATTTAACCCTATGATGCACATGTAATACACAAAGATTTTATGACCATAATATGTATGAAGTAGTTTTAATCATTATAGGCTGTTGATATTGGCCTGTTATCTCATTTTGGATGCACCTTTCCTTTTATTTCTTTTCCCTTCTTTACTATTCAAATGCCCTGCTTTCATGATGAAAGATAAAAGATTTTGTAGTTATTCCATACTTCCTTGGACAATAACAATTTTAACAGTGATAAATATTTTCCAAGAATGATGGCACAGAGTAAATAATATTTTGAACATGGAAAGGGTCAAAGGAAAGGTGATCACAGTATATGTATCAACCAGCTGTCAATTACTGTTTCATACTGACATTTGATACTAAATTTAGAGCATGCAATATGAGCAGATGAATATGGTATACTGCTGTCTGGAGCACGCACTGCTAACACATTATCCCAGGGAACGTTGCGAAAGTGATATGAATTATGCTACCGGTGTGCTCTGCGTAGCGTGTCCCTACGTCTGTCTTCCCGCATATGTTTATGCTGCCTCTCTGCAGTGTGGTGGCATTGTGGTCCATTAAATCCCCAATATGCCCTGTGGATAATTTATTTATTGTCTATTTTTTCTTCTTCTTTTTGCTGGAGTGTGTCATAAATCTGGATGACTAAGGCAAGTGGGGGAAAAGAGAAAGAGCGAATATCCTGGGAAATGAGTCTACCCAAAGAGAGCTGATGAGACTCCAGGACTGGGTGAAGATGGTGAAGATTACAAGGTGTGGCAGGATTAGCATCATAGTTACATCTTGGCAGAATAGGAATAGACCTTTAACCCTTAACACTCTGCTGCCAGATGTGCCATACATTAACATTTGTGGCGAAATATCAACTCTGATCCAATGAGAGGCGGAGGCTTAAGCTAAGAAGGATGCGACATGCATTCTCTCAATTCCGTCAGATTTCGTTCAATTCACTTTGATTTAGGCTTCTCGTTTATTCTCTGCTGATCTCATTTTGAGTATGATCGTACTACAACATGTCATACTACAATAATATCATGCTGTACAAATTGTATGGGCTTCAATAGCAAATGCTGTGAAATGACTCTTGGCTTTGGTTTTTATTCCTAAAATTTTTCAACTGTAAGTCACAAGAACAGATTTTACTCTATTTGATTATATTACAGGCTTTTCATAAATGCATTCAAATCAGCGAGCAGAGTTTCTTCAATGGCAACCTTGTATAATAGAGAAAACACAGGCCATGATTTTCTTCATATGATGTGATACATATATACACATACTGTATATCATGATGAAAGTGAAAATCAAGTACCCGTAGTGTTGATTGACTTCAAATTGATAGGCCTACCCCTTTCCCAATTCAGCGCTACGTGTACTGCTGTTGATGTCACTGATATCTGAGATGAAGTGTAGAGCTCTTTTGTATTGGCAAAATACTAGTTTGTAAGTGCACTTTCGAATTCATTCTGAGTGTCTTTTTTTTGGTGGTTGAATTGTAGAACTTAAATCGGGTTTCTTTGGAACAAGTTTGTCAAATCATGCTAAGCCACAATTTGTATGCATGCATGGAGGTGTGTTCCGGTCGGGTGTGGTGCGATTCTGGGTAGGCAATTGCAATCTGTTGTAATCTGTACCTCTCAAATATGGTACAGGGAGGACATGGCTCAGCATGCACGTGTATTTTTGTCATGGTGCATACATGTAGGTACACACTTTTCCCTAGAGAATTATTTACTCTAAAAGCTGATATTTTTGCATGCAGATATTTTTGCGAATGAGAAAGCGCAGACATTTTCGTGAGATGTTGTTTTTTTGCAATTTGACGCCGCGGCTATTGTACATGCACAGACACTAGTACATACCCCAGAATGTGACAATATTTTCGCATGTTGTTAAAATGATTTGTGAAATTTGCAAAACTAACAACTTTTAGGTCTATAGCATTAGTTGATAGATGGTAGGGTATATGTTGCAGGTGCTTCTGTTGCATAAAATGCTGATTACTGGGAGCATTAAGTGAGGAGGCTCAGTTTAGTGTTTGGAAAGCATGCCACTAAATACGTTTTAACCTATTCAAGAAATGTTGATCACAACAAGTTCTTTACAAAGTGTGAAACCCCTCACAGTTGGCAGTGACAATGATAAAATTCAGATGTACCACGTCTGACAGTTCTCCCTCTTCAGTCTGACATTTATGCAGCAAGACCTTGAAAAAATGCTGGTACTTATGTGAAAACCTCTTGAAACTTGGTACTTTAACACCTGCTCTAATTGAACTCTGATTTTAGTGGCATAATAGCATCAGAGTTTCAGTTTTTGTTCTTCTACCAGCCAAAATCAGTATACATTATGACAGGTGATTTCACGTTGGGTTGTCAAATATAATAAGATGAATGACATTACATGGCTGTAGATATTTTCCTGTATTAAGGGCTGTGATGAGCCACTGAAAGTTAATAACTTCTGTATATGTAAATATTTCTTCATAAAACTAGTAGGGGAGACTGGGGTAATTGTGGCCCCGGGGTAATTATGGCCCCTCAACATAAAATGTATAATTAACTATCTTTTATTTCTTGTTGAAATAGCTTAAAGCTGTAGTATGTGAAAGGTCACTTCTTACCACTACTTTGCTCCAACATCCATTCATTTAGCAATTAACACCTTGATAGGAGGACCTCTCTTGTCAGTACATGTCAAAATCACTGAGTAAAAAGTGAACTCTTCACTTTATTAATTTAAGGGTCACATTTTCTATTCGTTTCCTAATTCTTTTTCATAATGTTATTTCATAGTGACAAACCTTGTCTGAAGTGATTATGAAGCAAATCATAAAATTTTTATCTATTCTTGGAACAAAGGGCCATTGTTTCAGACATGCCCTTCAGGGTAATTATGGCCCCCCATAGAAAAGCACTGTTTTGCTATGAACATTTATGGGTATACATTGTATACAAGAAAATCAAAGATCTAGTTTAAAATCACAATTAACATGGTTCATTACTGGGATTTATCAAATGAGCATACTGTGTAATTATATTATCATTGCAGCTTTGTTTGGAATATTTTCAGGAGAAGGACTCCATCTCTCAAGGTCATCATGCCACAAAATCCAAGGCCAAATCTCAACCAATGATAGACTCTGACTTACACTTTTTGACAGATGCAATAATGCTTCAAAAGTGAAGAAAATGGGGCTGAAAAGCCTGTTAAGCCTTTGGAGCCTTTAGAGTCATTGGTTTTGATAATCAGCCATATGTTGTGGAATTGACTTTCATATTTATTCATTGTTTATGTATCATGTTTAGATCACAATTTTCTGTTGTCCAACATATCAGGACCAATTGTGAATTATAGTTGAAGTTGGATGAACTTGACTATCTACATCAATTTAAATGGATAAATGAGGCCTGCTATGATTAGGAAATCATTCCTTTACATGCTCTCATGTAGTTCACAGTGTATTACTCTCATTTTACGAATTATTTTATTCATTATATCTTTAGATAAAAGGGGGCCACAAATACCCCAACCCACGGGGAAATTATGGCCCCACAAAGTCATTAACTTAATTGTAATTAATATGCAAACGGAAAGTTTCAGGTTTATACTTTCTTTTGGGTATTATAGGTATATTCATTGACTGTATATTTGCTTAATTAGAATATTATTGAACTTTCTATATAATTGTATTAAAAGAAAATATGAAAAAGGGGGCCACAATTACCCCAGTCTCCCCTATATGGCGGATGTACTCTAAAAAAAATCGAGTGAAAATATTCACTCTTAAAAGAGTGAATACAAAAAAGAGTGAATTTTGAGTGAAATTGGAGTGAATTTTGAGTGAAAATGTTCATTTTCACTCATTTTGGAGTGACGTCAGGGATCATTCCAAAAATCTTCGTTAGAGTGAAAATTTTCACTCGATTTTTTTTAGAGAGACTGTATAAGGAGTGGTTGTCATATTATAAGAGAATGTCTCTGTACAGCTTCATGAAAAAATTACCTTGTGTTGTTATCTTTTGTGTGGAGGGCAAATGATATAATATGGGCCTAATGGTTCTTGATGTTGAGGTGGAGTTGTGCTGTTACTGTAGAAAGTGTTGCATATGGGGTTCACAGACATAATCTTGTTTTTTGGACTCTTGAAAGATATTTCTAGCTCAGTATTAAAAGATATTATGGCTATAGATCTGACCACACATACTGCACAGTTTAACCCAAGGTCTGTGATTGAGACTACTGTGGCTGTTGCATCCCACAAACAGAAAGCTTGACCAGCAAATATTTTGAGTGCATGGGTAGTTAGCAGAACAGAAACAGAAATCTGTGCAATCTTCACTGAAAAGAAACAAAAAAGACAGGAAAAGGTAGTTCCACTTGCATAGGAGGCCCTGAATCAAGGTCAAACCTGCAAAGAAGAGAAAAATAATGGAAATTCCCACTGACATTAAAATGAGGTCACAGGTTGTCAGCATGGGCAGCTGTTATTGGGTCATTCCCAGGTGCCTGGGTAGATCCACTTAGTCTCCTCTTGTCAGACCTCTTGATTGACGTTTTCACTCCATTCAGAGATGATAGGCAAGTATTAAGGGGGTTCAAATAGAGAGATGAGGCAAATCCACTTCTGTTACTTGAAGAGAGTCAGTAAATATTTGCTGTTCTTAAAAATTCTTTTACAGTCCTCTTACATTTTCATCTTCTTTGTAACATAATTTGTGCAGGCAAAATGGTCTAAAAACTTGTAACACTTAGCCTGAGCCACTCTAAACTTGAATGCAGCTTTTTGACATCTTATAAAGTGAGAAGAATATGAATGTAGACATAAGATTCCAAATCGTTGCAACATGAATTGCATCTGCTGGCATCACAAATTGATTTCTTTCTGATTTGCGGATTTAAAAGGGGGAGCTGCGAGGCCTTTAGGGAATATTTTTAGCATGCATTGATTTCAGGTCAGAACTGTGAGAATATTGTGAGTCAGTGTACTAATCCACTCAACCCAAAGATATCTCTCACCTGTTGTGCCTATTGTGAGTCCCCATTGTTGTGGTGTAGACATCAGTTGGTGCGGATTCTAAATAGGTGTCAAAATTCATAGAATCAATGAGTAATTTCCACACTGTATTCAAGATGGCAGTAATAAGTAGATTAACATCAGACCAGCAGGATTATTGAGGGTACTTAAAAGGGGATGGCTAGTAACCGATCAGTGGGAATCAGTGGGAATGCTGAGGGATGATTGTTCCAATCTTTGTGGGATTCATTTAAGAGTATGGTTTATACATATATTGTTGTGTGAAAATTATTTGCTTCAGAATGGTCTCATATTCAAGTAATGTGCAGATGAATGCCCCGTCACTGACCAGGGACGCTTACCTGGAAACATTTTAACTGCACATTACTTGAATATGAGACAATTCTCAGGCAAATAATTTTCACACAAGAATAGATATATAATGTACTCTTAAATGAACCCCACAAGGATTGGAACAATCATCCTCCAGCATTCCCACTGATTCCCACTGATCAGTTACTAGCCATCCCCTTTAAAATTGGGCCAAAAATTGAACTAAAAAAGTTATAGGACAAGCTACTGTATCTTATTTTGCTACGGCACATGTGTTCCATAGACACCTGCCCAAGTATACTTGGGTCTATGGTTTCCACATGTCTACAGAAAACAGTGACAGTAGAGCAACCACATATGCAAATTTAAAGTGTACCAATATCCGGAGTATTATGTTTGCTATATAGGCCTACTTGAGACATGCTCTCTGCAAGATATTTGAATTTTTTGCTCCTCCAATTTTTAGTTATTGGGGTTTAAATGTAAATTTTCATGGGTACACAAAAACAAAAACGACTTGAAATAGACTAGTGTAAAATTATCCTATTTGTTCAATCGAAAGACCACGCTCTTGATATATAGGGCCTATATATTTTTTCCAAATACTCCTTGAATGATAATGATATGCAATCCATGCGTGCGGCACGATCAGCTATTACTGATCGACACAAAATGTCAATATCATTCGTATAAATGTTGGCGTATAGCTAGAACTCGCACACATCAGTACAGGCATTCGGTGCAGAACTTAAACGTGCAGAGCACAAGTGCCTAATTGTTACAGTTCTATATGATCTAATCTATTGATATAATGTATACTTTCAGGGCTAGCACAGGTAAATTATGGCTGTTTTTGTGTATTCTAGTTGAACACAAATTTGATTTTCAGGGTATTGGTACACTTTAACCCATTAAGAATGGGCTGACTTTGCTAAAACACGCATTTCCCACAGACACTTACCTGAGTATACTCGGGACTCGTCCTCAATGGGTTAAGGAAATGATGATTTCATGGTTGCACAAGATGACTTTTAACCTGTCTGTAAATCTTCCCTATTTTTTTTTCTGTCACCAAATTTTCAAACATGAAATTAATGGGAATTAATTCTATCCTTTGCATCAAATTGCTGTAGTCTTGTAACATTCTAGCTATATTGGAAATGAAAATGAAATTTATTTTTGAAAATATAATAGCATGCTTATTTGGGATGGAATTGTGCTTCAACACCCCTCCTTGCTTTTCTACTGGTGAAATATTACAATGTATGATAACTGATGAGTCATAGAATCATGTGTGATGGAGGTAGCAAAGTGTGAATGGATGTGTCATGCAAATGACTTTAGTGGTTTGAAAGGCAGTGGCCTTCCATGGCAGCCATCACACTGTTTCACCTTTCTATCAGGCGCTGTGTATCTATGGTAATCATGATAGTGCATAATGGGTAGCTTGTATTGTCAGTTTTCTAAAGATTAGCGACTCAAAATGAAATTGCGCAAAGAACTTGGATTGCAATTATAGGTAAATACTAGGTCATACACAAGTACAATACGGCTAGTAGTAACAATACTCATGTTTATTATATCCATGGCTTATACTTGGAAATGCTCTACTGTGTATTCCAAAACACAACAACAAACTTTGTGGAATATATTTGATTATACTTTATCAGTGAAAATCTTTTCTGAGAGAATTAGAAGCTTGGAATATTATATTTGTAAAATTGTAAGTTGAGCATTACATCACAATAGTCTGATACCCCTTTCAGGTAATTGTGGATGCGGATAATAGGAGCAATAAGTCATAAAATTTTGATTACATGAACGGGAGAGGAGTAAAAAAGTGCGCATTATTTTGATGCTGCTATTATGCGCATTATTGCAGCATGAGGAGTTGATCGAGAATACATGAACGCGTTTTACGACTTATGCGCACTAACATTTCACAGTTCGGTCGAAGGTCACTCGATTTCCCGCACAACCGCTGATTACTGAGCTTGAGCGAGAGCTGTGCATACACGTGAGTATATATCACCGGAAACATTACGTCATTATAGAGGCGTGCGCAGTAATCATGACAAATACTCCCGTCTTTCGCACCGTTATATGAACGGGCGCTCGTAAAAGTAGTGCGCACTTCATGGGATATATGAACGCGATTTTGATTACTTCATCTGCATTATTTGGATGCGGATAATTGAACCGCGATTACCTGAAAGGGGTATGAGAGAGCTAGAATACTCAAATTTTCACCTCCTGACAGTCCACTTGAAGCTGTGAAAAATCCTCATCACTCCCTTAAAGGGTGTGTACAGTTCTGGTAGAGGTGAAGATTTAGCTTTAAACGTTTTGCGAGATATTCAGAAACTACTCTATGAGATGTCAAAGAGCATGCGGTTCTAAGGGGTATCAAAAGTTTATTCGATGAAAATCGGTTTTGAAATGGCTGAGATATCCAAAAACAAGGTGAAACAAAGATATCCTAATAAAGTTGTGGCATGTTGCCTTTTATTATTAGCACTTTTTTGGATATCTCAGCCATTTGAAAACCAATTTTCATCAAATAAACATTGAATCCTTCTAAAATTACATGCTCTTTCATATTTCATAAGAGGCTTTTCATTATCTCACTTAGGAATGTTCATAACATGAATCCCTACCTCAACCAGTACTGTACAGTCCCTTTAAAGGCACAGAGAACCCCCACAGTTGTTGTGCAAAAAACAAACAAAACAGAAACAACGACAACAAACCCCCCCCCAAAAAAAACAAAAACAAAAAAAAAACACCAAAAAAACAACAACATAGCATTGTACACGCTGTCCAGAGTCCCTGGCATACAGTTGCAGTGTTCTACCACTGGCCTCGTTTGAAGGTTCATCCAGCCACTGGTGAAATAATTGGAAGGTAACACTATCTTCCGTCGTCTGTCATGTCAGTCGCGGTCAGGCTTCGCAGCGGCAGCTCCGCAGGTATCTAGTCTGGGTTTCTATTCGCCGCTGCCGCAACAGGTTTTGTGCTGGGAGTATCATGTGACATTATCATAAACAGACAGGACTTTTTAGAAAGTGAAGGGGAATGTGTGAGAAAACAACTCTACCAAGCTTGTAAACAAAAGTTAGTTCACCATCATGTGATCTCATACTAGTGGCTCGAATGGCACATACTTCAAACTTTGCCGAAATATCACATGGGGGCTGAGTATAATATCGATGCAGAAAATATTAATATTTTTTATGTGCCAGTTATCACATCTTTGGAATAAAAACAAGATATTTTTAATGCTTGCCACACCTTGAATACTTATAGTTGATGAAATTGACAAATTAACTCTAAAGGTTTCTCCTTACAATTTTGTAATCCACAGCATCCACAACATCTTAGAAATGAAAGATATGTAATTCTTTTTTCTCTGTCAGGTTGGCTAGAAAGATCTGTGATAGTGTTGAAGTATAAGAGATTAAAAACTGGTTAAAGTTGATTCTGATATGAAGCAGTTCAAGTTGCTATCCGACAGTGAATTTCAAATCATGTTTTAAAACCATGCAAAATGTTTTGTTTGAGTCTAACAGGACCACAAAGATACCTTGAATGTCCTTTCATATTTGTCTGTCCTTTTGTTTTGTTTGTTATGTATCTCATTCCGATAATTATTTATGACCGTTTTAGCCAATCTGTGTGAAGCATTGTGAGGTTTTGACTAGAATTACACTCTGGTACTATTCAGAGATTTTTAAATAAATCTATCACAGTGCTACCGATGGACTTATAATTAATATGCAACAAGAAAATCATAACCACTTTGAGGGCTATGAAAAGGAATTTGGATAAAAATTCACAGAGACTATTTCTTCTCGTCGTTGATTCAGGGAACTGACTTGAATCATGACATGAAAACATGCTATTTTGATCCCAATTCATTGTTTGCTCTACAGTTAGTGAAAAAAAAAGACAAAAACAGGAGGAAGCTTTGTATAAGAGGGTTCACAAAAGATAACCATTGCCTGGTCAAAAGAATAGATTGGAATACCAGTTTACATCTCAGTCGTGATGGTGTTATATGGGAACTGTTGCAAATAACATATTAATAAAGTTCATCGTTCGTCGGTACATCACAGAGGCTCAGGAATGGGATAAGGATGTACATCATCTCAAGTGCTGATATTTTTCCCCCTACCCCCTAATGGCCTCATCTCCTGGTCACATGACTGAGGAAGTTGCGCCACTCCTAGCAGCAATAACATTATCTTGGGCTAGTCTCTTCGTTAAGCACCAATTTCATTCATCCATGTGTATTGTAAGCCCTGGATATGCGCTGAATTGTGTTGTGCTGTCGCATGAGGGCAAATTGGTGTCTCCATGAAAAAGACTAGCCCAGGCCAGTCTCATTTTCAGGTGATTTAGAATTCATGCAAATTTACCCCCTCCAGGCGGGAATGTGCAATACTTTGGAATGGCGTGGAATCTACCATGTTTCGATGCTTATCTCCTTTGGCTGCTTGCGTGTTGTGATAGTATCTCTTGCCTGCAGCCAGGCTGCTTTTTAATGAAATTCATATCCTAGCATGAAACACAAACAGTATGAGAGAATCCCTTGGCTTGTAGCCTTATGAATATCTGTGTGTCTTTCGATCACCCATGCTTTATGATTACCCGTGATAACAAAGATGGCCTTACTTTGAAAATGAGCTCCTTCTGTTCATAATTATCCTCATGAATAATGAGGAACGGCTACGCACAGAGTTGGTGCAGTGGACATACAATGTAGGCATGGGAATAGCACTGTATACACTGAGCACATTGAGCATGTAATTGAGTCGAGGGCTAAAAGAACTCGGTAAGCCAGTGTGTGTGCACGTTGGATATGTTTGATCTCGCGCATTGCCGTGGAAGGATTTGAGAATTATTTCCGCTTGTGCTGCAAACGGCGGGTCTTGTTGACAAAGATTACGTGGAAGTGGAATTCGGCGAGGCTTTGCTGCCTGGAGCATCCCCTGTCATGAAGGTAGTCGTGTGGCTCTTTGAAGAGTACAAAGTTTGCATGGACGAGTTTCTCCTATAGAGCATGCATGTGCCAGAGGGCTGCGTTGCCAGGGTGATGTGATCGTGCTTGAAATTTTGTGCAACCTGCTGAAGGGAATTATTGCAAGTCCTTTGCTACTGATCTCCAGATAGTATTAGTGGGGCCACAGGTTGCCTGTATGCTGTTGTCTTTCTACTTTTTGTGTGTGTAGGAATTGTTTAACATTGTGTGTGGAATTGAGCTGGATGTGTGTGGTCAGAGTGGTGTTTCTTCAGGTTATGTTCCTTTCATCTATCCATTATCATCAATATATTTTGTGTTGATTTATTCATATTTTTATTTTATATATTTGTTATATATTTAGGCCTATATCTTATTTGAGTTCCCTCATGTTTGATGATACATGCATGATGATGAACTTTATTACCCAATCTTTATCGATCTTTGAATGAAATTTTCACTACACAGGGTTAAGTTACTACCAGCTTTACTGACATAAGGATAATGATCAAATTTCTCATTATGATATGATGTAATATTAAAATAGTGACCTTCTGGCTTTAGGATGCTTGTAATTTACTCTGTAATATTGTGAAGTTTTACTCAGTTTCTGTATCTTGCCTTTACTAAATTGCATCCATTTGAGTTATTTGAATTTCAACTTGGGAGCATAATATTCCATGGCACCCACATGTATATTTTGACAGTTACTCTACTTAGCAGTGTATGAAGCCATAGAGTTTACTGACCAGTGTGTTCCCCCTACCTACATGAGCCAGTGGTGCGGTATCCAGAGGTCATATCAGGTCACACAGACAATAGCTCTCCCCAAGCCACTCAATCAGTTGAAAGGGTTTGGATCTTTGTCTACGGTTTGTGGATTGTTAGCTGTAGTGGACTGTTCTCACTTCTCAGTAAAGCGGCTGACTGCATGTATATGACCATGAATCAAGTATTGCATAGAATTTTCTTCAATGGGTTAATATGGAATTACTCCAAATGCCTGCCTGAAATAGGCTTGATGAAGCCAAGAAACTCGCATTAACGAGCAGGTACCCAGTCATTTTTCATGACCTACAATGAGATTCACTTGCCATGGACTTGTGGGCTGGTAGGTTTGTATTTAAACAAGGCTTGACATTAGCTGTGACCTGATGGCCTGGGGCCACCAGAGATAGATGCTGGGCCACCACTTTTGAAGAAAAGATATGTTTTGGGAGTACGATTGGGCCACCAAATTTCATTGCTGGACCACGGAAAGAAAAGTTAGTGTCAAGCTTTGGATAATAGAATTAGTGTCTCCTTCGAGGTACCGCATTTTAACCCTTTCTGTACCATGGACATGATGCATTTTGTACAGTGCTATGGGGGTTTTCTGTTCCAGTTTGCACTCAAAGCACACAGAGGCTTAAAGCAGGCATTTAATTTTGCTTGATTAACAATCTGGCTCTTGATTTGCTAGAAAGTCTTGCCCGGTGTAGATTTACTCTCTGTTTTCTGCTGGATGCAGTCAATATTTTTCAGTCAAATGTCTCATTAAACTGTTTGACAAAATGTGAGTGCAGCACAGGTGTTTTTGGATGTCAACACAAGCTTAAATGCCAATTAAGAACGGGGGCTGTTTTGTCAGGAAGAGAAAAATTGATGCATTCACACTACATCCAAAATAAGGTTATTATTTTTTTAAATCTACAGTATACTTCCTCAAAGTACTTGATGTTTACTCTGCTTTGCATGTCCACATCCAAGTAAACTTGAATAATTGAATTTCTGCCTCAATTTCCCATGGCAGTATGAGGCTTGTATTGACTGAATAGATAAGAATGTTGCTGCATGTACAAAGTATTGGATTGTCTCAGTTATGATTATTCATGATATGATAATTTGTATGAAATCTCAATGATGACAGAAAAAAAATGAATGTAGGTGTGAGTGTGTTTTTGTATGTGGTCAAAAGGACTTGTAGTTTATTTCATATCTCTCAGTGTATGACAAAAAGTGGAAGAGAACTGTGTGTCATGAAGCAAGTAAACTGTCTGCTTTAGGGTGGATGTCCTCATATTGCCGGGTAATGAATCCTGAATAGAGCGTGCCATCTAGCAGTAGGGAGCGACTGAGTGTGAGATGTTGAGCTTGGCAAAGCAATTTGGCACTCCCCCAGGGGTCAGTGAAGCATACAGCAAACCGCCATGACTTGTGTGGCTCTCAGTCCATTAGCCGAGCGGTCCGATACATTTGGACACGTCGACACGGCGTCCCGCTGAGGATCAGGAGATGAAAAGAGAAACGAGAGTGGTGTCTAATAGATCTACATTATGATCTGTCTTGTGGAATTACCTTGGGAAGCGTTTACAGACTTTAAATCTCCTTCTTGCCTGTTTAGTCACGTTTCCTTAACAGAAGTATTATAATAATTGTGCAATGGTATTTAACCCGTTGAAGACGAGTCCCAAGTATACTCAGGCAAGCGTCGATGGGAAATGCGTGTTGTAGCAAAATCAAACCGTCCTCAACGGGTTAATGGACTTATTGCAGTGAGCCCTGCAGAGTTATTACATGGGTAGCTTTATTCTCTTTTGTGTGATCTTTGTACCCCAAAGAGGACTTTCATGGTTTTCTGCTTTAATTTGATGCGCAGGCCAATCACCTCTTTGATATTGCCTTCGAAAATTTGTGTTCAAATAAACATGTTTGTCATTAGTAAATTGTGCATTAGTAATCGCCCATTCAAGGAGATACAGCAGCCATTGCCATATGATCATGACTGTATGATTTATCTAATAGTTTATTTTGCAAACCATGAAATTCTGCCTCATGAGCACATAGTCATCCCAATCGGATATTTTTTAATGCATATAAACCTCTCTTCAGGTATTGTCTAAGCTGTTAATAATGTTCTTACGTAGGTTGTGCGTTCTTATATGTATCCAAGGGCAACAGGATGAACGCAATTCCAAGCTTATTTATCCTTTGTGTTTTGTCTCCCAAAATATAGTGGTAAGCTGTAGACCCATTTTAAAGGGGAAATATCAATGTGACCTTTATGTTCATACTGCTATGAAATATTTGGGATGATATAACACTTGGGAAATCAAGTGAGTGTTTCCGTCTATAATGTACATGAATGCCTTTTCCCTGTCTCCTAGCTGAGTGTGACTGCCATTGGGTGACTCTTAGGTAGTAGCTTGAATGATACGCTTACTGCGCAATCTATGAGTGGTCACAACCTTGTAGTGTGTATATAGGAGTGAAAGTCAGTACAGCAAACTTTGCAATTTGTCTGTGGCTGTTATTGGAAGCAAATACCACCCAGAGATGGAACAACCTTTGCTCTGATGTGTGATTTTTGTTGTGATATTCTTGAAAGATTTGCAGGACACTTTTCACTGAAATATCACAATTCTTACTTCTAATATTGCCATCATTTTTTTTTTTTTGGCTGGTAGTGAGAAAGAACTTTCCTCTTGCCCTTATTGCGGTGAATGGCTGATTGCAGTGATAACACCCATTCTGGTGTGGAGTTCCCTTGTGTGTGTTCCGATAGGCTTGGCAAGAGACTCCTGTTGATTAGATAAATGCCCCCCCCCCCTCCGTCAGTGAGTATTAATTAATTTCATTGATCAGTCTAGGTTCTGTCCGTCTGTTAGTAGAATCGCTGCCTTTAGTGAGCATAGACGGACTGCCTCAGACATAGGCTGGTGTGGAATTGATGCTGACGTACAAGGGATGAAAGGATGATATTGATTTTGTGTATGATTTGTAAATGTGCATACATAAATTGTATGTGTGTGTTTTGTGTGTTTGTGTATGAGCTAGTGTATATGTGGGCATGTGTATTTTATTTTGCATATAATATTATAATTTGTGTGTGTGAGTGGGTAGGTCAGAGGAGAAAGAGCTTCCAGGTAAAAGAGGGGAGGGTCGTTACATTTCTGTGATATGATGCAGAGTTTTATGCTGTTCAGGTATTTATGTGGGTGAATAGCATGTCATTCGCAGTGTTTTCCACATGTGTGTTTTGGCTTTACAGAGCAAAGGGCATATTTACTCTACACATTTAATGGTGGATTGAGCTACTGCATACTGCTTTGAGCAATTTGCAGAATAGAGAAGATAATGACTGAGACCTGATATCATCTCTCTGATCATTATAATAACTAAGGCTGCGTTCATGCGAAACTAGAATCGCGTTTCTAAACACATTTCGTCGCTAAACGTGTTTAGTTGCGTTGCGTTCATGCGATTTTTCCATTTAAACGCGTTTCAAAATGCCGATCTGAAACGCGGAAAAAAGGGCGTTTTGAATCATGATTCTGCCAGAATCACGATCGCAGAAGCCGCATGAACGCAACCGTGATTTCAATCATGATTCTATGACGTCATTGTGTGCTGTGCGCATGCGTGTCTCATGGGGTATCCCACAGTTTCTTGTTCTGTTCGCGCGCTTGTGTACGTCTTATGAATCGTGTGTTTCGGTGCCATACTTGCATTTGTTGGTTTACATCAATGCCATACACCGATTATATGCTAGTATCTAGCTGTTTAATATAATACATGTAATTACTCTCCGATTGAGTTGATAATAGTAATGGCTGCAGCGCTGTGTCTACCAAGGGAAACAATTGGAGAGACGAAGAATTAAGATTTTTCGATCTGTGGGCAGAGCCTGAATGCCACAGCTTATTGGAAGGTATTCACCGAAATATAAAGGCCTATAATAAACTGACTGATCAGTTGGCTTAAGGTGGTCTGGCTCGAGTTGCAGAGACAAGGTCAAACTGCGCAGTATGCTGCGCAATGGCAAAGAATGAGCAGAGCCAGAATCAGCGTTGCGAAAGCCCGCATGAACGCTCTTCCGCTGAGACCGTGATTTGAAACGCCGTTTTGAATCATGATTCATGTTTGTGATTCTGGCTACGAAATTCGCATGAACGCGGCCTAATATTTCCCAGATAGATTATTATTTTTTGTTTGGTCTTTTGTGTTTGAAATATAGGCAAACATGTTTAAGAGTGATTGTATGTGTATTGCATGTGATTGTATAGTGACAATGTGTGATATTCTCTCGGAATGGACCTCTACCTGGGGTCTTTTTAATAACTTATGGTTAAAAATGTACACCCATTCGCCACCCTTTAACAATTCCCTTCGTATGATGAGGTTTAATATTGTGGTCATATTCGGTAATAGACAAGTACTGCTGACCTGATTTTGCTCATTGCAACTATGCAAAAGGTGTTTCAGACTGGGCTATACCCCAATCAATGGAATATTATATTCCTTTATGTTCAAGACAGATAGATAACAAGATGATAGAGAGATAGATGGACAGATAGATAAATGGATGATGGATAGATGAAGAAAAGAAGAGGTTGAGAAAGATACTCTGTTGATAGCATGACCTATTTAACATGCATGGCAATGAGAGTAATAGCGATAGTGTAGGGAGATGAAATCTATGTAAGAATGATGCACAGAAAGAGGATGATTAAAAGGAGATTCACACTGACGAAAACTCTTTTTGCTAATGGATTTCTTACGATCTTTTAGGCTAAGTGAGTAATTTATTGTAAGTGTGAACACACACTTGCGTGTTTGGTCCATTGATGTTTCTCAATTCCTGTTTGGCTGGTTGTGACCTTTAGGTATTTTCCAATCAAGAGTTGCTTAATTCCAGTGGCACATTTTTAATCTGAATGGTTTGGATGCTAGACCTTGCCTTTATTTTGGCCGTGGTGTTGGTAAATGACATTGTTGAATGTTATTTGCGATTAGCAGCTTACAAGAAAACATGTTACTGTGCCTGAGCGTTTGATTACCCTTGAAACTCACAATCAGAAATGCACTTTCGGGAACATGATTACAAACGTGTGCTCTCAGCGAGTGTGAAAACCCTTGGACAGTTGGCTGAGACAGTAACATGCTCACATCGGGGAATCGCCCTTCATTACAGCTGCCCTGACACCACGTGTATGCCCAATTTGGCAATTTTGTGACTCATGACTTCTAATCATGCTACCATACCCACCATGCTGTACCGGTAGTCCCTCTAACAGTGGTATGCGTTTCTGCACGTCCTATCGGAGAGAACCTTCTGCTTGATTAGGAAACAGCCACAAACAAAATCAAAACAGGCTGACATTGTGATGTGGCACGCAAATGCCAGACATTTGAATCTGTTGAGAATGTATTGCCTTAAATGCAGTACCACTTGAAATGTACTACATAAACTAATTTGATATTGTTGCTTTCATTTTGTTATAAGTAGAGAAATGTTAAAGCAAAAATTGGGTCATTATAATATAGGCCTAATTGATTTGGTGTGGGGACATACAACACAAAATATGTTTTTTTTTTTAATGATTTCTGTTTCTTTGAATTCTGATCGGAACGAAATAATAAGCATAAGTAGACGGAGGCATAAAAGCATGCACAAACCGGACAATAAAAGATTTATGCTGATGAGAAGATAAAATCAAAGTGCTCTGAAAGGAGCTTCTTTGTTGTTGTTGTTGTAAATCCAGCATGAAGATAGAGGTTGTACATTCTGCAAGGTCAAAGCCTGTGTCAACCTGTGCTCAGTGTGAGAGTGCGACAAATAGATTTTCACTTTCTTTGGGGAGCACATCTGTGCATATTACTCAAACCTAGTTACTCACATTGAAAAGTCACTATATTAGCCTGAACTAAAAAACATGTCAACATATTTGCTCACTCAGTGTTGTGTCAGTATAGTCTTGCAGCACAGTCATGTCTTCTTCATTAATCATTATTATTATTATTATTATTATTATTATTATTATTATTATTATTATTATTATTATTATTATTATTATTGTTATTATTATTGTTGTTGTTATTATTATTATTATTATTATTATTATTATTATTATTATTATTATTATTATTATTATTATTATTATCATTGTTAATATTATATTATTATTTTGTGGTCATTCTAGTGTTATGGGTTATGGATTTCATCCTGTACTGTTGTAAGTCTATTATATTGTTTTGATACTTCAAAAGGATTGGAATGTAGATGTTGGTTTGATTCCGATGTCTGTAGTAGTACAAGGGTAATAAGTTTTAAGGCTCCTAGAACTCTGTGATGTTACGGAAATGCGCTATGTAAAAACCGAGTGGCATGCATAGGACTTGCCCTGCAGCAAAATTTGGTTGCCGGTGGCAATGAGGGGGATTGATTTGACGCACCCTGAGAATCCCACGTTCATTGAATTCCATCCTTTGTATGACCATGGAGCTACAAACGAAAGCTCCATGGTATGACTGAAGGGCAATGCCTTTATGTTTGCTGAGACTTCTGGGTAAATAGTGCGGTAGTACAAAGGGATTACTCATGTTTGAAAATGACTCAGAATGTTTCGGGAGATCTTGAATCTTGTGATGAGGACTGAAGCTAAATACATGAATATGTGCTGGTTCAGGGGCTCTCTGTTTTTGAGGTTTACAGCCAATATTGCTTACCAGTCACCAAAATCACAGCAATGGATGGATAGGTTGGACATACATGTCTATATTTTCATAATGTAGATGTGCATATGATTTGCCATACTGTACAGGTTCAGTGGAACATATTTTTGATGTGGGGAGGGGGGGGGGGAGGGTGTGCTTGTGGTTGGATAGGTCAAGGAAGATTCATGGGGGAGGGGGATGCAGCACATTAACCCCAATGCTGGATTTTTTTTTTCATATTGCCTACTTAATTAATAATTGATAAAAAGTCTAGTTGTATTTTTCACTGAGTGAATTTCTTCTTCTTTTTATTTATTTATTTATTTGTTTATTTATTTTTTTTTTTGGGGGGGGGGGGGAGGAAAGGGGGGATGGAAGCGAGGAAGGGGGTTTAAAGTGTCAACCTGTGTTTGATTTCTGTGATATCAACACTTGCAAATACCAAACAGGGAATATAATATGTACCTGATACACATGTACATCCATGCCCTGCAGAGATGTAATTGATTAAAAAAATCCTCAAAACGATATCAGCATTAGTGCCGACCTGAAAAGATCTACTGATGTCATGTATCTCTAGGCAGCCAAATGAATCATACCACGGACCAGTGTCATTACGTACAAGTACCTTGTATGGTAGCAAAGCAATGCAGCTGCGTCTGGCTTCTAGCAAAGGATGCCATTTATGTTGCTCCCTAAATGTCTTTGAATGCTATTAACCCATTGAGGATGAACCGAGTCTGCTATTGCAGGCATCTCCCATAGGCACCTGCCCAAGGATAGTTGGAACTAGTTTTTCATGGGTTAGAGGGGGGAACAATCTTCCTGGCATACATTAGTATACCAACTCTAATGTACCACTCTTTAACCCCCTCCACCTTTCCCAGGGATTACTCTAGAGTTAACAGTCCATGCCTTGCATTGGATGGTGTGGGAATTTTGTGGGACCTAAAAGGCCATGTCGTGTTTGCTTTGGCCCACCTGAGCATACAGAATTATTTTTTGTCTTCCTCTTGTCAGCTTTGAGGCTACATTTGCCAACATCGGATGTGGGCGAAGGGATTTGTTTTCATGCCCTGGATCGGGGCATGTAAAGAAAGTCTGGTGCTGCATTGTGATGCGTTGAGGCATGTGGCTGTGTTGCAATCATGCATCTGTCAATAAATATCAAAGTTCAGCTATAGGGGGTTGTCAAATTGTTGAAAAGATTTTCCTCTGGGATTTTATCATGCCATCTGCTTGAGAATTGTAAGATTTGGCGCTGCAATGGTGAATGAGTTTGACAGAGACTTTAGAATGACTGTGACTTTTGAATTACAGGAATAAAAGCAGGGAAATGCATATGTGGTATAGATTTATATAGGATTAATCAGCATGAATTATGATATTCCTAAAATTCATGGCAGTGACAACATGGTGTTTTCAGGCTAAATGAAAGTTGAAATGGTCACCTTGAATAATTGAAAAAAAAAATTAAATCAGCATTCACAATAAATTCTTAGTTTTCACAAACCTCAAGATGGAAAATCTGTGAAGTATCACACATCAAATTCCTTTGCTTGGATACAGAATGATTTCTACAGCAAACCTAAAAGAAAAAATGAAGAACTATTACTCCTTCCAATAATTGTACTTTGTTACTATTCTACTTCATATTGGGAGTCATCAGCCTTTGTCTGGATATGATATTGCATTGTGTGCATAGGAAGGCATACATTATAAATGATTGATTGCACATGCATTGTGTATCACAACAAACAATTGTGCTGAGCATAGCTAAGGAATCATAGGGTAAACAGAACAGTGATTAATGTCTGTTGTAATATGTTTGCTGACATTCCAACTAGCTACATTTATTTGAATAATTTACAAACAAATATTCAAAGACAAGGATTGTGTTTATACGTTTGAAATGATACATGGGTAAAAACAAGAAAGGTTTGTTACCTTTGATATTTCAGAAGAGCAAAGTGCACATCAGTTTATGTTTTCTTGTGATGATTATTTGATGGAAGTGAAAGCAACATTTTTTTCTTTTGGTTAATAGATATGTTGGTGCAATGCGGCCATGAAGTCATACATCATGCAGTGGGACATTTGAAATGTCAAAGTTCATTCTTGTAGATGTACCGAAAGGTGTGATGTTTAATTTTCCGTCTCTGAGAAGCTCCCTCCCATCTGGCTGTGGGTGATGAGGGAAGTGTTAGTCCTCCAGTCGATAAAGCCATCCTCACTGTGACAGGCGTAAGGGGATCCTAGACCAGGAATCTCAGTAATTTCCTACGCTGATCACATTGGGTTGAGCTCTGGCAGACTGTGAAAATCCTGGCATTGATGAGATATACTTGTGCAGATATTGCATTGCTCATTGATGTTCAAGCTACGTAAAACAAAGTTCTCATATGCCTGCAGAACTGTCGATTATTGCTCCAAAATGCACATGTATGCGTGAGAAATGAGTGAAATAAGGCTGTAATAACACAATTTCAGTTGTGTAACAACAAAAATGCAAAATATTAGGCAAAAAAGTTTGGCGGAAGTCCGCAATCTTGGAGCTTACCCAGTCTAGGTTGCTACGCAATTTTTCATGATCAATTAAAAGAATGGACAAGTCGGACCACAGCAATATCCATTGATCTTCCATGCTAGAGTGAATCGCAGGCAGATTACGATTACAAGGGTGCAATCGATCATCTCGTAAAGTTCAACCTCCCCACAATGCTGAATGGGGAGGGTGATTTCCGGATAAAAGTTGATGTACTGACATTTATTACTTCACAGTAACCTATTTATAGGTTTCATACCTTTCTGCAAGTTAGTGCCATCTTTTATAGCTTCGAAAGAATAAGGTTTTACGGTTAATTCTTTCTATGATGGGCACTGTTCAAGGTTACAAAAATAAACTAATATGGGTGTTATGGAATTGTTTAGGATTTAGGCCTATGTTTGTGTAATTCATACAATATTTAGGATATCATTAATAAAATGCATATTACTGGTATACAGTATACTATATTTTATTTCATATGGCTAGTAAACAAGTTATATGAGACTGTGTACAGAGCAATTTGACCAAAACTAGATGCAAAAGGCAGTGCTTTATAGAAAATCTATTTCTTTCTTTAGTGGTTGGCCATATTGGTCATGTTTATGTTACGATGTCATTCGTAACTGCACTTTACAAAATAATAATGACGTAGCACAATTCCCAAGCAGATGTTATGGTGCATTTTCAAAATGTAGCAGCATTCATGTGTTCAGTAGAATTCATTAGATCAAAGCAAACCAGATCAAACTTAATTTTTAATGAATCCTCATTTAAATACAAATTTCCTCATCTGCCAGTTCAGGACAATTACTGTAAGGGTTTGATTACTTTAGAACTATTAAAAGTAAGAAATTCTTGCTCTTAAATGGAATCTGGCTTGAAATCCTGAGAGTGTGTTCCATGAAGTAATCTTGAGAATATTTCCTGGTCCATCATGCTTTCGCAGACGGGATGATTCTTACATCTTGTGTTGACCCTAAACCAATTCTTTGAGGTTTAATTGGGCCTAACTGGCTGTGAATCGTGCTCGTTACGCTCGCCGATGTTGACATTTGTGTTTGATCTGGATGCGCGCCCGCGGAAGCATATCCATCACCGGTCTTGTCGTGTTTGTTTTCCCGTCTTCTAGTGTGTCGAGATGTCTGACCGTCAGACATCTCAGCTATTTCAGCGACGTTATCCTACTGTTGATGGAGTGGATGGGATAGTGCAATGATTATGTGTGTTTAATGTGTGAGAAATGAAAATCTGTTGAACAAGTAGCATGCAATTTTAATGATTAGTGCAATTGGCATTTTTTTTTTACTGGTTACTAGAGAAGTTGGCTAGTGTGTAGGTAATTAGGTTTTTTTTTCAAGGTTGATATTACTTTTTAAGTATAGTTAAAGCTTTTTCAGGCAGAGAAAAGGAGAAAAGTATTGGTGGAGTCATATGTATGAGAAAGATAGGGACTTGGGATGAATAAATTCTTGGTAGGTGAATTGGCATATTTGTCTTTTAATTCACATACATGTAGTAGGGGTTTGAGATAAGTGCAGGTATACAGAGATGCAGGTATATAATTACTTTCAATTAATTGTACGATATAAATTTAGTTACTTCCTCGGTCACTCATTCTTGGAATCTATCTTATGTGTATCAACCACAGATGGGGCTACCCTGGGCAAAGAATACTAAAGAAAAATAAATTAATATATAAATGAATATAATATGTCACAGGTCTCTGCACTTTTTACCAGCAGGGTTGAAGTGCTTGTGACACAGAACTGAAGTCACTGTCCATCAGTTAGATAACTGCAGCATCCTTTAATCCTGTGATAGATCTACTTTTCCAGTGTTTTTATGAATTTGCCATGTGATACTGTTTTGAGCTCAACATTGTTTGAATTCTCTGAGTACAGACTGAGCCCAGTCCTTGTTGTAATTTCCATTTCACATATCACCATTTTTCAGAAAAGATAGTCTATACATCACAATTTGTGCTGTATATCTACTGTATGCCTTTTCTGCATGCTTATATCTTTGCTCAAACTCCTTATAAAATATATGTTTCTACCTACAATGTATATGTTTCCATTTATTTCTCTTATGTCTCTTTATTCTCTATTAGATTTATCTATATGAATACATTTATCTGTCTACTCTATCTGTGATATACAAATATATATTCATATGTGCAACTTTTGTTCATGCTGCCTGTTCCTCAGCCATTTCTTATGTAGCACACTTTGTCTTTATTGTCTAGTCCACTGACCGTTAGAGCTGGCCAAGTGTGAATCACTTGCTGGTCAGCGTATCAGTGTCCAGTGTCTGCTTCTGGCTGACCGTTTTACCCTGTTCTCTCTCCTTGCTCACTGTGAGCAGGCCAGCGGACAGTAGCCTTTCATGCCTATGCTTATGACTCATCGGCATCTACAATGTCCTTCATATTATAATGAAGCCCAGCCATGGGGAAAAGAGAGATGATATTTTAATTTGTTTTGTTCCTTTTTTTTTTGTTCTCTCATGTCCAGACTGCCCAGAATCGTCTGCTGATCAAGGGAGGGAAAGTGGTCAACAGTGACCAGGCCTTCTACGCTGACGTCTACATTGAAGATGGAGTCATTAGGTGAGATAGAGAGAAGGATGGAAGGGAGGAGTGTAGGAAGGAAGGATTGAGGGAAAGACAGAATGGGGGAAGTTGATGAATGCTTATATGTGACCGTGCACCTCAAAACGAACATAAAGTCGCACACACTGATTTTGCGTGAGGACTGAAAATAAGTGAAATGGGTCAACCCAGCCGAACTTGACTTTTTCATATATTCTGAAAGAGCGGGTCTTCTTTTACATTATGTTAAAATTTGGTATCATAAAACGGGCAGGAAAGTGTGGTTTTTTTAGCAGTATATCTCAAACATTTTTGGTAGAATAGTGTGATTAGGTGTGTCTTTAGAATCTCTTTTTCATTTCTGAAAAAACCTTGTCCACACTCTTCACTTTCAACTCTAATAACTTTTGAAAGGATAGTGCTAATGCTTTGAAAGTTGGCACTAATTATGAACAGAATGTGTTAATGAGGCATGCCTGATTTCAGTCTAATCTGATAATCCCTTCATTGTTGTTACTCTGGTGGTTTACTTCCTGTTTTTTGTCCCATTCATCGCACAGCCAGCACGGTTTGGTAAAGATTAAGCGCTTGAATAGACACTGTACTTCAGAGCCACTTTTCTCAGTTCACACTTTTCCTGAGTTTGTGCTTTCTTTCCAATGTTTAGATAGGTTTGGAGAGTCTATTTGATTTGAGTTATACATCATATTAAAGCTTAAAGTCTGCTCTTTCAGAACATGGTCTTAACTAAAAATTAATGTCTGGCGACTTTTTGTTTGTTTTGAGGTGCAGAGTCACATATGTAGAAAGGAAGACGGTAATGGCATGCTTATTTCACTCATGCATTCATTAAATCACCCATTTAGGTAATCAGTGATTCATTCAATCATTCATAATGGTATGTTACAGTGTAAGCCCTAAAAGCTAAATATTTTACAGGCATCATGGGGTCTCCTATCATTTATAAAAAGTCGATGTTAGAAGTATGTGTAAAATGAATAAACATTCCATGTAATTGAACAAAATCAATACACTAATAAGAATTGAGCAGATGAAAAGCACATATCAGTAATCTCACAAGTATGAAATTAAAGACGAGACTATATAGGCCTAAGTCATATAATTATTGGTTTATGACAGGCAAGTGATGCATCCTTTGAAATTCATTGGTTTGCTTCACTGACCTCACTTTATTTTAGTGATATTTGTATCCTGGCCACCAGATGTTGTTTCAATTCACAGATCTGATTGGATGGGACTATGATAAAACGTACAGTGGGGAGAGGAAGTTAGCTGTGGCCCTTTTCCCAATACTTTTTTTATTCCCTTCCTGAATGTCAAAAACAAACCAATTCTTCTCACCAGTCTACTTTTACATCCTGTGGCCCATCACCAAAGACATTGAACCCAAGAAAATTGCAAAGTAAGGTGAAAAAAACCCCTGAGAAATTAGAAATGTCATAGTTGTTGAAGAAACAAACCCACAAAAGTTTGATATCCTAACAAGCTCTTGATATTGAATTTCTTTCAAAGTCTTGGACTGTTTGACTGAAGATGCTTTTCTGTTTTTATGAAGCATGTTATTGTACAGCTTTTGAGTTGACCTGCTGTGTTAATGAGCCTGTATCTCATCCATATCTTCCTACATCTGAACCTACTGGGCAACATTTTCTCAAAACTTATCTATATGGAAACCACCTTTTTAAATGCTTTCAGTGATGGAATTTGGGGAAATAAATGGGATTTGTATATGTCATGGGAAAGTTTGAGATTCTTTGAAATGTTTTTCCATCAAAAAAAGATAATTAATATGTGGTCAGGTCTCCATGGTAACAGGTTACATAGGATTGTGATTGAACTTCTTGGAGAGGGATGGAACAGAATGGGTAGACTTTGTTATTTCCAGTTGTATTAACCTTGTGAAAACCAACTTCATCAAATACCAGTGACACCTTGTGCAGCAAAGTTGCCTGTGGTAACAGAAGAGTTAATCCCTTCAACACTAGATCCTGATATTTCCATTGACTTCACAAAATTTATACAAATCTTACCTGGTTCTCAAGGGCAAAGGAATGAATGGTATCTTCTCTGAACTTTGCTATTAAACTTCAAGAATGTAATGTGCGAACCTTGACCTCTGACCCATGACCTTCTCTAGACAAGTTGGGAAGGACCTCATCATCCCTGGGGGGTCCAAGACCATCGATGCCAAGGGCAAGCTGGTCATCCCTGGTGGGATTGACACCCATACCCACATGCAGCTTCCCTTCATGGGTACCCAGGCTTGTGACGACTTCTATCAGGGCACGAAGGCTGCCCTCGCTGGCGGCACCACTATGATCAGTGAGTAAAATTACCTTATATACTTCTGGACTGCTGGTGTAGAAGTGTTCAGTGTCAAATGATGACACAGTGTCGTTGAAAATGTTTATAGTGTAGTGCAATACATGCATTATAGCTGCCCTGACAGGTAACACCACTATGATCAGTGAGTATACTACCCTATATGCTGCTGGACTGCTGGTGTAGCAGTGTACAGTGTACAGTGTCAGAAGTTGACACAGTGTAGTTGAATACATGTAAAGTGGAGTGCAATACATTGTGGCATGATGTTGGCTAAAAGTGTAGTGCAACATTAAAAATGTGATGGTGTACCACCCTGGTAGCAATTTCAAATGAACTGAAGGCATTTGCGAGTCATGTTAGTGCTTCAAAATATACTGTATTTACTGGATATGCTATTCTCAAAAATGAAACAGCAACACTGGCAGTGTAGGTAGTCATGGACTTCAAATGGCTGGTATTCTATATCTGTCATCTGGGTCACCTCTGGGCCCTGTTTTCTCAAAACATATAATCGATTTTAGATTTCCTTAACACACAGGCTGCCATAGACTTATGATAGAAATCAACTTTATAATCAATTTCAACTCTTCATGAAACAGGGCCCTGGAAGCATAAAGTCAGACTTGCATGAACAGTAATGGAACTAAGAGAGAACCACAACTCATACACATAGACATATTTCACTCTACTTCTCCCTAGAAAGAATCTGTAGAAATCACCTAAATGAAGTGATCTGTCTTGTGAAGAATCTGGGAAATAGGTGAAAATTTTACTTCTAACTTCCTTGAATTACTACTAACCTCATTGAAGTTTACTCAAGGTGCTCTCAACAATTGATAGACATGTAAACGTTGTAAATGAGGCACATCGTACCATATGACAGAAGTGTAGAAGGAAGAAAAAATAAAGATATAAAAACCGTCTGCTACACACATTACTGGACATCATATCATGTGATTCTTTTCCTCTTGATCTCCAGTTGACCACTGCCTGCCCAACAAGGGTCAGTCTCTAGTAGACGCCTATGAACAGTGGCGGTCTTGGGCTGACCCCAAGGTCTGCTGCGACTACACCCTCCATGTCGGCATCACTTGGTGGGATGAGAGCGTGAAGAAGGAGCTGGAGGTCATCACCAAGGATAAAGGTAAAGGGTTAAGGGTCAGGGGTCAAGGGTCAGGGGTCATGATTGGGGCTTGGGAAAAGATTACAGAATTACACAGTTCCAGCTGCCAGTTTACCCTGATTTGCCTAGAGTAGCTCTGAAAATACATTTACTGGTTCCCTATGAAATTCTAAAATTTTTAATAGATTTTGTGCAGGAACTACAGTGTTCCAAGAAGAAAAATGGGTGAGCGTTGTGAATATTGTCCAGTTCTTCTTTTCTTCTTGTCCTTCTTGTCTTTCTTGTTCTTCTTTCTTCTTCTTTGTCTTCTTCTTCTTACTCTCCTTTTTATTGTCATATAATCATAATGATAAACATAATTTTGAATGATGTTGATAATGTATATTTTGGGGATTTAAGATAAAGTAACAAAGTGCATTATGATAACAAGTAGATTAGAATTGGCATATTTGTGTTGTTTTGATATCAAGAATTACTGCCAGTCGGCCCAACTTTACTAATGAAAGATTTTTTGGCTTTGAAACTTTCAGGTGTGAACTCTTTCAAGATGTTCATGGCTTACAGAGATGTCTACATGCTGAGGGATAATGAGGTAAGTTGGGGAAATTTTGGTGATAGCCACATTCATACACACAGGAGTTATCAGGGAATTTTTTTCATCGCTATGATAAAATTGATTTTGTTAGCTACCATTCACATGTGGCCAAAAAAAAAAGAAAAGAAAAAAAAGATAAAGAAAATCACTCAGCTTCAAATTAAGCACTTTAAGTCTCCAGACTGGGCATATCTAAGCAATGACAGGAGCACAACCTCTGGCACCTGAGCATGCAGACCTAGTGTGGGGAGATGCATTATGGGATTGAAAGATTAATGGTTTATTCATGTGCTGTTCACACACACACACTATGCAGGGCAAAGTATTGCTAGAGTTTACAAAGAAAAAGTCAACTTGGACCAATTTTCATATTGCATACATAGAATGAGAATTGATGATTTCTTTTGTCTATGCACAAGAATTCATTACAGTTCAAAAGCAATTCGGTTCGGTCCGATTCGATTGGATTCGATTTAATTTCTACTTCCACAGAACACAGTTTTCACATGGCATTGCAAAAATTAATTTTCATAAATTATTCATTTAGGGTGTGTGTGAATGCGGATATGTTTTTGTCAGTCCTGTTGGGTGCAAGTGTTAATCGACTTCTCAGAGGAGGGCTGTAAATAAACCTGATCTGGAGGGTTAGTGTGTTGGCACTGGTTGGAAATTCTTTGGGCACATTGCGGGTGTAAAGTTGCTGTGACTCTGCAAAAGGAAATATAAATTCAATATCTCCTCAATATCCTGATGAGAAAGTATGAAATTTTCTCTGATTTAGGTATCATTTTTGGCCATTGAGATTGATGAGTGTCTGCCTTGCTTTTGTATTGTAACCGAGATAAAGTGAATGCATGAGTGTTGACATCCCTGACTTCACAGTGAAGACATGTGTGAATGAAAGAGAGTTTGCAGCTGACTCTTCCACATGTCATCTTCAGATGACAGATAACAAGAGCTGGAGTAATCATCTCAAACAGCTGGGCAACATCTGGTGCCAAACAGCTGGGTGTCATGGTTCTGCATTGCTCATCTAAAAAGTTTTTCCACCATGTGGGAACAACTTACTAGTTGTTTTCTCCCCTCCCTATCCTCTCCTCACATAGTTGAGGAAGTTTAGACACTCTAGTAGTCTCTACCTGCATGCTGACTGTTGGAATGGCTTTTTCCTCTCACTGTAAAAATTCATATCCCCCACCCTTTATGTAGGCCATCAAACTGTCCCAGCATTTTATGTGATTCACTTTTACAATGAAGTAAGGAAGAGGATACAGCTGAGCATAAGGAAAGGAAAAGGAACCCAACAAATACAAAGTCATCCATTCAACCTGTTTGATAGAATTATAGAGGGATTGCTCATATGAATGAAACTGAAATGTCAAATTTAGTTTGTAGTATTAATTCTTTATTGATATCAGGCATCTTATTCTAGAATACAGTGGGAACGCTGGTACTTAACTCACTCTGTGGTGATGTCAGTTTATCTACACAGGTCTGTGTAAGTGATGCACCCTGCATTGTACTGTATACGCCGAATATGTCATGAGGTTTATATTTTCGTGAATTTTGCGAGGTTTTTATTTTCGCGAATTTCATGAGTCAGGTGCTATTCACGAAATTAAAGACAGGCGAAAATATTGACTCTGATCCCGATGTGATTGTGACGTACGTGTGTACTCTTCTCCGTTCAGTACAGGACTCCACGATAGCGAATTTAACCACTCTCGAAATCTTCGCGAATTCCTGATTTGCAAAAATTTAGACTCGCAAAATATATGTTGTATACAGTAGCCTACTAGCTGACATAGTTTTTGATTGAGATTACCCCCTCACTAGGAGAGGGGGCCATTTCATTCAAGAGTCTCACTGTGAATGTTTTCTGTGATTATCTTTCAGTTGTTCCACGCCTTCTCAGCCCTGAAGGAGCTGGGGGCCCTTCCCATGGTGCACGCTGAGAATGGGGACATGATTGCCGAGGTGAGAGCTCTGATTGGTTCAAAGTAATGCTGAGCAGCAGAGTATTTCTCGCTCTGCAGGAGACTCCCTTCAAAATTTGAATGCCTTTCATTTTTTTATTTCATTCCATTTCCACATTTGGTAGATAAAGAAAGCAAGAACATCAGCCAAAACAAAGGAACAATACAGGAAAATAGTTCCTTTTGGCATTTTTGGCAAAATGCATGATATTGCATGAAAAGTTAGTTTAGTATGTTGGGGGATCGACCTAGATTGTTTGTCATTCTAAGGCTGATAGTGACATTTTTCAGCTAAAGATTAACCCTATTTTAACTATCAATTTAATCGCGCCATGATTCCGCAACGCTCAAAGATTTTGCCGGGCCGTTTCATGACTTTTTTCATTGAAGTCTCCCGCATATTTTGAGACCAAATTTGCGATGTCCGGGTACACCGTTCTGAAGTTACGTAATGTTTTGCATATGCATGTCAACCAAAAAACAGCTCAAATTTATGATATCGTTTGCAAATCCAATGCATATTGTGTTTTTTGGTTAAATTGATATAAATTAGATTATTTCAACTTTTAACCATTGAAATTAATCAATTCTAGTGTAGATAAGCTTGAAAAAGTGCCAGCAACAAATTTAGGCAAAACAACAATAGAAAACACAAGGAAAAAAAACCCAATAAAATACATAAGAAATTAACAGAACAATAAAACACAAAAGAATTGATATTGATTGTGTTATTTTTTTACAGGAAAATTTTTTAATGTGTCTTGTCTTAAGGAATTCTGACACAAAAATTTAGCAATCCTTCAGTCATTTTAATGGAGTTACAGGTGAAAACATGATTTAATGCATAAATTTGCATAATTAATTCATTAAAAATAGAAAGGCAATATTTTTCTATTGTATGACCATGTAATCTTGTAGTTGACATCCGGCTCTATCTTTAGGCAAAATTTAGCGGCGATCACGTGATCGGCGGCCGAGATCTGAAGGGGGGCATTTGACCCCCCCCCCCCCCCCCCCCCCCCCCCAGTAAAAACTTGGTCTCAAATAGCCCAGTTAAAATAGGGTTAAACATAAATGCAACACTAGAAATAAAAAAAAAAAACTAGAAAGGAGAAAAGACCACACAAGGAATGTAGCTGAGAATTTATGTTTCTATGTACAAGAAGAACTTATGGCTTCTTTCGAAAGTTTAGAGTGTAACAGGTGACTTACCTATTCAGGCATGTCAATTTATAATGCTTGACCCCTTTATTTATGAATATTTTTGTGTCTTTATGGTGTAATACAAACAGAGCACCTCTAATTAACAGACAAATAGGCAGACAGATGAAATTGATAGATGAATAGATAGATATATAGATAAATAGAAAAAAATATGTGGAAAGAGAGTTAGATAAATGAATATAGATAAGTATATGAAGATATAGATAAATATATGAATAGACAGATAAATGACCAGATTGATAAGTAGATAGATAGATAGATAGATACACTAGATGTAGATGGATTGATAGATAGATAGATAGACAGATAGATAGATAGATAAAATAGATAAATAGATAGATAGATGGATAGATAAAAGATAGATAGATACATAGATAGATACTGTAGATAGATAGATAGATAAATTGACAGAGAGGAGAGAGAGAGAGAGAGAGAGAGAGAGAGAGAGAGAAATTTATATGTCACATATATTGAGTAGTATATTGCTATTTTGTGCTTTGATAGAATGAATAATGGTGACCCATATATAGGTATATAATAGCAATAAGGTCATCACCTTTAATGTCATTGACAAGATCAATGTAGCAGTAATATCAAAGTGATTTTGTTGATTTTGTTTTAATCCTTTTTAGAACACCAAGAAGCTTCTAGATTTGGGAATCACTGGGCCTGAAGGTCATGTTCAGAGCCGTCCTGAAGATGTGAGTATACTAACCTCTAGAGTGTGGTCAAGTTCAGAGCATCATTTCTCTAACTCTTTATGTGCCATGCTTGCACGCCCGACTCAGTCTACGGCATGCCAACTTGGCATGTTCTGCTCAAACGCACAAACCCTCCTAAACCGATCGATAAATCGCCAAATGCCACAGTATAATGAAAGCGTTTCTTGTGATTCTGTTCCTTGCAATAGCGTTCCTCCCAATGATAGCTTGCATTTTATGTGGTCATAGACTAGCAAGCCGTGTTCCCTACTCGATTTGTGTATAAATAACAAGTTTCTGTAACTGTTTTGTGTGCAAAAGTCATGCCCTTACATGAATGTAGCTACTGGTCATTTAAAAGAAAAAGACTTGTAGATTTGTCATACAATTTACGTCAAAGCAAAGCTTTGCATTTTCTCAACAACTTTGCTCACTTCATGTCCAGCTAAACAGAAATCTACATTTAGTTTTATAGATTTGAAAAAACAGAATGTTTTCTCAAAGCATGGTGTCTCAGAATAATGTGGCACACAGGGGGTTTCCACCATGGCACATAAAGAGTTAAAAAAAAGTTGCTATGATAACAACTCTTTCTATAGTGGCTAGTGTCATGGTAATGACAAGAATCCAGCTTCCTGATTGGCTGTTGCTACACGACAGTGCTATTTCAACAAGAATTATTGTCATAATTTTTTTTTTTTTTTTAATGAAAGATGAAAGAGCATGTACCAGGATGTTTGTATATAGAAGCAACTTTGTAAACGGACTATGTCTTGTGCCCATTTGTGCCATCTATGAAAATGTTTATTAATGTGTATAATGTGGTGCATTTTTAATTTGCCAAATCTTCAGCAATTCCACCCAAATATTTTGGTGTTGTCAGATCTCGAAATATATTCAATTATGGTAAACCATGAACTTTTCATCTGTATGGTAATTTGTGGGAAAGTATATAGATAATGTAATTGGGGTGATATATTTTGTACTCGTCTGTGTATGTATGACATCACTGGTAAGGTGTTGACAGTCTGTCAGTTCATCTCATCTGCCCAAGTGTAAAAAGTCGATAATCTGAAAATATCCGTAATTTGAATGGAGATTTCTATTTCTATGTGATGACTCCAGAGATACGTGTGGAGTCCTCTTTTGCTAGTAGGGAAGAGTAAATCTCATTTTATACCCTAAATCTGTTGGTAGGTGGAGAGAGAGGCCGTCAACCGTGCCATCTGTATCGCCAACCAGGTCAACGCACCTGTCTATGTGGTCCACGTCATGAGTAAAACTGCAGCCGATGAGATCGCCGCTGCCAGGAAGGAGGGTAAGATTTTTTTTTAGGGTGTATTGCTGTAACCTGTTGAGTCCAGCGGTAATTATACTTCGTAATTCCGTCAGGGATTACGTTGACAAGAGAGAGACCCGCTGACGCATGCGCAGATTCCCCAATTCGTTGACGGCGCATTTGCACTGAAGCACGGCTTCGGATGCCCGTTTTTTTCCCTGAAAATATCGGCGCGATCCTCAAGAATAGGTTAGCGCTTTAGTGGAATATTGAAACTTAAAGTCTCTTAGTCGAAGTGTAAGTCACTTTAGAGACTATATTTCACGTTTCCGTTATCAAAAAATTAACGATCGGTATGGAGGCGAGCACGGCTGCCTCTCCCAAAACCAATTATCAAATTGGCAATTGTGGCTCCGATATTGCTCTTGTAAGGGTTTACTTTTTAATGTGTTTTAGGAGAGAATTCATTACTTTCGTGATGTGCAACTAATCAAAATGGGCATATCCCATGTGTGCAAAAAAGGAATATACAAGTAGGCCATATTTGTAATTTTGTGTGGACCTTAGCCTTGCTTCAGTCAGCAGTGATATAGGGGTAAGGATTGGGATTGCATATGTGCTTTATTGCTTTATGTCTCATGTTGTCTTCCAACAGAAGATTTAGTGTGTGGGATTAAAGGTGCTCAGCCACTAACTCATTTGCATATTAGAAATTGCCGTTTAAAGTGTTACCTTATTCAAGTGTAAACATGTAAAACACTTTAATACACAAGTACCGGTATTTGATTATTTGTTGTGTGTAGGCAAGGTGGTGTATATTCAAGTGTAAACATGTAAAACACTTTAATACACAAGTACCGGTATTTGATTATTTGTTGTGTGTAGGCAAGGTGGTGTATATTCAAGTGTAAACATGTAAAACACTTTAATACACAAGTAGCAGTATTTGATTATTTGTTGTGTGTAGGCAAGGTGGTGTATATTCAAGTGTAAACATGTAAAACACTTTAATACACAAGTACCGGTATTTGATTATTTGTTGTGTGTAGGCAAGGTGGTGTATATTCAAGTGTAAACATGTAAAACACTTTAATACACAAGTAGCAGTATTTGATTATTTGTTGTGTGTAGGCAAGGTGGTGTATATTCAAGTGTAAACATGTAAAACACTTTAATACACAAGTACCGGTATTTGATTATTTGTTGTGTGTAGGCAAGGTGGTGTATATTCAAGTGTAAACATGTAAAACACTTTAATACACAAGTAGCAGTATTTGATTATTTGTTGTGTGTAGGCAAGGTGGTGTATATTCAAGTGTAAACATGTAAAACACTTTAATACACAAGTACCGGTATTGGATTATTTGTTGTGTGTAGGCAAGGTGGTGTATATTCAAGTGTAAACATGTAAAGCACTTTAATACACAAGTACCGGTATTGGATTATTTGTTGTATGTAGGCAAGGTGGTGTTCGGTGAACCCATCGCAGCCAGTCTGGGAACGGATGGTTCAGCCTACTACCACCACGATTGGCTCCACGCCGCAGCCCATGTCATGGGTCCACCCCTTAGAGCAGACCCAACCACACCTGGTTACCTAATGGACTTGCTTGCCAAGTGAGTCTACACACTGCTCCATCTTTGGAGTTACAGTTGAACCTCTCGTATCCGGACAAGTCGGGACTGGGGCTCATCCGGATAAGGGATTTGGCTGGATACGGGAGACTCAATGCTTTATACATGTACATAATATACATACACATGTACAGTAGCCCATTGTAGTACCACATGTAGTAATGCGTATACTGCAACCTTTTCATTGTTACACTCAGTAACAGACCCCAAAATAGAGGTTCATGTTTGCAAGAAGGAAATCATTTTCTTTTATAAGTTCTTGGGATTATTTACCTAAATAATTATTAAGAAATGTATCAAGTATATGTAATTCATGTGTGTTTGTGTAGGAGTTCTCAAGGAGTTGGGAATCCCCCTTTCCTCGCATAATTATTTTAAAAAAATCACGGCGAGATTGCGTCCGTATAATAGAGAGATCCGGATAAAGGGAGGCCGGATAAGAGAGGTTCATGCTACATCCTTCATTGCCATGATTCCTTTCATTCTGTATGTGACCCTGCATCACAAAACCAACCAAAAGTCGCCAGACATGGTTTTCAGTTAAGGGCAGATTCTGAAAGAGCAGACTCTAAACTTTAAAATGATGTATAACTCAATTCAAGTGGACTCCTAACCAATCTAAATATTGGAAAGAAAGCACATGCTCTGGAAAAGTGTGAACTGAGAAAAGAGGCTTTGAAGAACAGGATCAGTTCATGTGCTTATTCTTTACCAAACCATGCTAGCTGTCAGATGGATGGGACAAAAAACAGGATGTAAACCACTGCAGCAACAACAATAAAGATATCAGATTAAGCTGAAAATGAGCATGTTCTATGAACACATTCTGTCCATGATTAATGCCAACTTTCAAAGCAGTAGCATTATTCTTTCAAAAGTTATTTGAGTTGGAAGTAAAGAGTGTGCAAAGGATTTTCAACAAGTGAAAAGGGGCCTCTAAGACGTACATGCCTGAGGGGTTCGTTTCTTAAAACTTGTCATCAGTGACAAGTTGTCATAGATGTGACAAGCTACTGAAATCCTTGCATCTGATTGGCTGAGAGCAAATTTGTCATAGAAATGTGGCAGTTGTCACTGATAACAAGTTTTATGTAACGGGCCCCCACTACTTTACCAAAAAAAAAGGTTGTAGAAAAACAGCTGAAAACACACTTTCCAGTTCATTTTATGTAGAAGAAAAATAGCTCTTTCAGGAAATATGAACAACTCAAGATTGACTTGGTTGACCCATTTCACTGTTTTTGAATCCCAACGTAAAATCAAGGGGTACAACTTTTTGTTGGCTTTGTGATGTGCGGTCATCAATATCCTCGTCACTTCCTCTGCTTGACTTTGTCATTCACTTTTTACAGTTTTTTACAGTTTTGTAATTATCAGTGTCATTGTCATATCATTATGATAATTATCGTCCTTTGTGTCTATCATCATCTGTGTACATAGAAGACACCAGATCAGTGCAGAGACATATTCTTTAACTTGTTGCGTGCCATGTTTTCACATCTAACTCTGTTGATGGCTTACCAGCTTCCCATATTTCGTGCAAATAAAAAACTGCACACAAACTGATCAATAGGTTGCAATATGCCACAGTTACATGAACAAGTCATAGCCATAGCTTCTGCATAAAGTTTACATCACAGCAAAGCTTGTAGTAATCTGTACAACTCTATTTCTATAAATAGTTACAAGGACTTAAAAAAAACAAGATGTTTTCCAAAAGTGCTCATGTGTAGTGGTCTCAGAATCATGTAGCAGACACGAGGCTTACACCATGGGGAAGAAAGAGTTTAAAAAAAATTAAACATTGGTTAACTTGCAGATTAATAGCCTCATCGCAAAAATGATGGATTAAGCCAAGTATGTTTTATTTGACCATTTTCCAAACTCTGGTCACCATAGCAACGACCTCCAGCTGACCGGGACGGACAATTGCACCTTCAAGTCAGACCAGAAGGCAATGGGAAAGGACGACTTCTCCAAGATCCCCAATGGAGTCAATGGAGTAGAAGATAGGATGTCTGTTATCTGGGAGAAGGGTGTGGTAAGTGGAAGAGAAAATAATGTATTATATATACCATATATTTAGCAAGTCTATTTTCCTGCAAATTGGGACCGCCTAACAATTTTGCGAGTGGTTGAAATTTATGATCATGGAGGACAGTAATAGATGTAGAAATGTATGCATGGATGTCACATTCATGTCGGGATTGGAGTTCAGACTTTTGCATGTTGCAGAATTCGCAGATGGCACCAAACATTCGCCAAAATAAAAACCTTATGAAATATAAGATGTGTGCAGTATATGCCATATATTTTGCAGTTGTTTCGGTTGATCGTGGCAAATTTCAATAATTTATTGATATATGCAAAATTGAAACATACTCGAGTATTGCTGCTGGTAAGACGAATATACTGTATTGTCATCTGCAAGAACTGAAATTGCTATTTCTGTGCCATCACTCTCGAGGTAGTAGTCGTAATGTCTCTTGGACTTTGTCTCTTCCTGTATCACTAGGAAACTGGCAAGATGGATGAGTGCCGTTTCGTTGCCGTCACGAGCACCAACGCTGCCAAGATCTTCAACATGTACCCCAGGAAGGTGAGAGATGAGGTCGTATGGAGTACATCTCCATAGCGATGAAGTACCGATACCTGGAAGATGACAGTCAGTGCTCCATATGCCTGATTAGGTTACCATGGTTACTACATCCAAACGATGGTTTCCAATGTTGGGAAAAAAAAATCGCCTTCGAAAGACGACGGTTAAATTTACGTCATATGTTCTCAGTCATTCATATTTTCAAATCAAAATGGAATTGTCAAAGTGGAAATGCATTTGTGCAAAAATTGCTTTGCCGAATCCTGCTAATCATGCTTCATTATAGAGTGTATATGGCAGTATGATTGTTATGTCAATTTTTTTTAAAGCTCTTTTGTCTAGATACTTCTGTCAAAAGATCTAAACTCTATGATAATAATGATAATGATAATAATAAAGGACATTGGTATTGCACAATTATTATAATGATACACTCCTCTGGGCATTGCAAAATTCAATCATGAGTAGCATTAGTCAAAAGATGAGTTTTTAACCCGTTGAGAATGAGTCCCCAGTATACTCGGGCAGGTGTCTATGGGAAATGCATGTCGTAGCAAAATCAGCCCGTCCTCAACAGGTTAACTTGGTCATAAACTCATTAACTGTAACTGCTTGCCTTACAAACATGGAGATTGTTCCATGATTTTGCTGCAACATACAAAAACACTTTATTTTACACAGTCGCCACTGTTCCTATCACAATATCACAGAAATAAAGGGACATTGGCCTTTTTTTTCCTTCCAGAAGTAAGCAAAGAATGTAAAAGCGGTTAAAAGAAAAGTAATGATGGACTAGTGCTTTGCAGGGCTGTATGATGCAGACTCTGTGATTTTGACCATTTTATGTTGATTATGCTCTGCAACACAGGGAGTGATCCAGGTTGGGTCAGATGCTGACCTGGTCATCTGGGATCCCATGGCAACAAGGGTCATCTCCAAGGATACCCACCACCAGGTCAGTTTGATGGACATAACAGCTAAAACTTGCTCTTAATAACCTCTGGAACTTGTGCTGGAATACTGGCTTTGTTTCCAGTACACTGTAGTATTGTTCTTTGATGTAACACTTTTCAGTACAATGCAATACACTGCAATGCAGTGCAAAAAGATATCATTATGATGTGTGTTCCTATTTAAAGCAATTTGTTGTATGGAGATGAAACTAATTAAGTTTCATGTTGAACAAAATGCTAAATTAATTGCAATAGCAGAAAAGAAAAAAAAAGAAGGTAGACATTCTCGTATCAAACATGTTTTGTACTTGCAGTAAGTTTTGCATACCATTATTGCCTTTTTGTGTCAACTAAAAATGCTAATGATGAGCATGCTCCCTTCAAAAAAAAAAACAAAAAAACTGTTAGTGCCTTTGCTGAGCAACAAATAAGACCTAAACCCCTTCAGTGAAAAACTACTACAGTTTGCAGTTTATGTAATGTATGTGTCTAAGTTAAGTTATTGTCCTGTCTATTATGCCACATCTATTTGATAATAATAATAATAATAATAATAATAATAATAATAATAATAATAATAATAATAGTAGTAGTAGTAGTAGTAGTAGTAGTAGTAGTAGTAGTAGTAGTAGTAATAATAATAATAATAATAATAATAATAGTAATAATAACAATAATAATAGTGATCTCTTATGATGCGCTGAAGTCCATCAAGAATGATGCTCATGGCGCTCATTTATCATTTTACTTATTAGGTTTAATAGTCATAGTTCTTGTTGGCACTTTGTTATTTGTATGTTGAACAAATTGGAGGGAATGAAAAGAAATGAAATGAAATTCAAATATTAGTATAATAAGTTCCGCATCCTCATTGAGTATTTAGCAAGATATATGCTGATTATCTTTAATTAAATCTTTGGTCTCCATGGCGATGTGATCTCCCTGCACAGGCTGTGGACTTCAACATCTTTGAGGGGATGGAATGCCACGGTGTGCCACTGACTGTCATCAGTCAGGGACGAGTGGTCCTGGAAGATGGAGAGGTGAGGACTGGTGGTGTTGCTATGGTGACGGTGATGATTTCGTGGTGATGATGTTGATGCTGGTGGTAGCTAGTGTTGGGTAAGATGATGTTAGTGTTGCTGGTGGCGATAGTGATGATCTCATGGGGATTATGTTGGTACTGGTTGTAGCTTGTGTTGAGTAAGATTATGTGGTACTGATGATGATGGAATGTTAATATTGCTTGTGGTGATGATGATGATGATGTTGCTTGTTTGTGGTGATGTTAATGTTACTGCTGGTAATGGTGTTGATACTGCCGATGGTTGTGATGGTGTTGGTGTGGATGTTGCTGGTTGTGACGATGGCATTTGATGGTGTTGATGCTGCTGGTGGTGATGATGGCGATATAGTGTTGATGTTGCTGGATGTGATAATGGTGATGATGTTGATGTTGCTGCTGGTGATGGTGTTGATGTTGCTGGATGTGATAATGGTGATGATGTTGGTGTTGCTGGTGGTGATGATGATGGTGTTGTTTGTGATAATGTTGTTGATGTTGCTCAATGCTGGTGGTGATAATAGTGATGGTGTTAATGTTGTTGATGATGATGTTCATGATGATGGTGATGGTGTTAATGTTGTTGATGATGATGTTCATGATGATGGTGATGGTGTTTTAATGTTGTTGATGATGTTCATGATGATGGTGATGGTGTTAACGTTGTTGATGATGTTCATGATGATGGTGATGGTGTTAATGTTGGTGGTGATGATGACATTGATGGTGTTAATGTTGCAGGTGGTGATGGTGTTAATGTTGCAGGTGGTGATGATGGTGATGGTGTTGATGTTGCTGTTGGTGCTAAGGTTAGTGTTACTAATTGGAATGATGTTGATGACGATATTGTAGTAATATTGATTGTCCTGATGGGGAGACTGTTGATGTTGCCCAGGAGTGGAGCTTAGCTTGACCTTACACTTCCGTCCGCAATGATGTGGGCATATGCAATCAGCATGTATGCATGCCTGACTTGAAGCATATCCAGATGTGTGTGTTTGATCACCTCATACCCCGAATATTTCGCTAGGTTTTTATTTTCGCAGATTTCGCGAGTCAGGTGCTATTCGCGAAATTAAAGACACGCGAAAATATTGACTCCGATCCTGATGTGAATGTGACATATGTGTGTACACTTCTCCAGTGAGTTCAGGACTCCACGATCGCGAATTTAACTACTCACGAAATCGTTGGGAATTCCCAATTCGCGATAATTTAGACTCGCGAAATATATGGCGTATGCAGTAGCTCTATTCATTTCTACCAACATATTTTGAGATGTGCTCATCTGAACCTTTATTTCTCATTCTTTCTCAGCTCCACGTCACTCAGGGAGCGGGTCGATTCATTCCACGCCCCCTCCACGCCCCCGAGGCCTACTCAAAGATCGCCACAAGGGACAAGGTGAGAGGTCAAAGTCAACCAATCAGCACCAAGTGTGTGACCACGCCCACTTTTTGCACGGAATCTCATATTTAGCTATAAACCATGTGGCTCTTGGAAATGCTGTCAGCCTATGCTGACGAGACTTCTCTGTTTTCAACAGTTTAATATGATGTCAACAGTTAGTAAATAAGTACATGCAGTGTATTTTGAGAAACTGTTTTTGAGAACTGCCTTCATTTTGGAGCAGGAATTCAAAACAACCATCTGCATGGCATGAATGCACTTGTGTACCTGGTATTGTCATTTATTGCGGTTTTGATAGTCATTAGAATGGTAAGGACATACTGTAAAAGTGGATATTTTTGCGAAACTAATTATTTTTGGCGCTCGGCGGGATAAGAACAGATTTGCATGTTTTTAATTCCACGGAATCAAGACCTCACGCACAGGAACATGGCAAGCAAAAATATTCGCATGCTTTTATTTTCGTGCTATATACATGTAGTTTGTGGTTTCGCGAAATGCGCAAAAATTTCAACACCGCAAAAATTTCCACTTTTACAGTACATGTTTTGTGTAGTGTCTGTCTAACATGCCATGACGTTAAGAGTATTTTACAAACTATAAGTACTCCATTTACTGGAAAAAAAGCCACAACCACACTTGGTTTACTAAAAGTATTCCTCCCCTTGTGGAACTTTCCAGATAAGCTACCACTTTGCAGGACATGTTTACAAACTATAATCTCTAAAAAACATTTAGCTTCTTACTTCATACCAATTTATGCCCTTTGGTTAAGAGGAGCACTGTAGTTGAAGTGTCTTGCTCAAGGACACAGTGCTATGGCAGAGCGTTGAACCCTGAACCTTCTCAATGTGGGCACACAACCACTAGACCACACAACCACTAGACCACACACACACACACACACATGCAAGAATAAAGTTGATGATTACAGGCATCTCTTTCTTCTCCCCCAACCCTAGATCAGAGCGCCCCGTCGGGTGGACCGTGAGGGCTACCAGGGGGAGGTTCACAAGCCCACCGGGCAGCCGGTCCAGAACAACTACCGCAAGGTGGCCCCCCAGCCCTCCGAGGACCTGCCCAGCCAGTTCAACAAACACGGTCAGAGAGATCTTCACCGGTCAGGCTTCTCCCTATCAGGCAAGCTGGGGCTTAGCGGCCATTTCATTACCATCTCATTTGCATCTCATTGGAATATTCATAAGCATGCAACAAGTCAATTTGCATATTCATGTTGATTGGTGGAGTCACATTGTTCATTGGCTGAATCTTCCCAACGTGTGTGGCATACAGGACTTTGGCTGAAGTTGCAAGATTTCACTCTCTTGCCATTAAATGATTGGCTGTATCTCACAATATCACACTCACATCAGAAACATTGTCATCTTTGCACTCGGCGGTGACGGGATATTGATCACTTTGGTTGTGGAAATGTACACATTTCTTTTCTTTTTTTAATTCTTGCTCTGAGTACTTTAATTTCCAGACAATGATGTTGAACAAAAAAAAAACTGATATTTTTTTCTTTTTTAATATAATTGACCCTTTCCACTGTTGATAGATCTGGTAATTTGGTGTTCTGTATCATCAGCACTGACATTTCATTGCAGAATGAAAACTTAATGGAATGAATTTTGTAGGGGCCAACAAGTCTTGAAACCATAATTTCTTAGGGGATGTCCTTTGTCACAGATGTGTTGTGTGGTTTGCTTTGCAGTTCTGTCTGATTGAGATACTTTTTGTTGATATTAATTTTTGTGTTATTGTCTTTGTTATTTATTTTGCAAGATTCTGCTGTGTGATTGATATTGAGTAAAAGTATCTTAACTGTCATGACAGAGATTACCTGGCTAGAATATGACATTATTAAAAGGACTGAAAATATCAAAAAAATTGTTTTGCTTTTTACCAAGAGGTGTGAAATATATCTTCAGATAAGAATATGTGCTAAGTCAAGCTTAATCTGAGAAACATATTAAAACATGGCACCAACAAAGCAAGTATTTTACATTTTGTATTTATGTATATACTGCATAATGAAAGAAATTATTTCTCCTTAGGAAGTTACTGCTGTTATTCTATAAAAGGATAGACTTTGCTTTTGAGTCAGTTTCATTTGTGAATTACAAGAAACTGAAACTACTGCAAAGCACTGCAGAGTTTGTGATTAGTACACTTCTCTGAGCAAATTTTTGTAGCTGTTTGCTTCCAACACCAACTTGCCAAAATTTGATACTCCCTTGAATGTTTTTAGTGTCTGATTTTCTTTTATATTTTGTTCATCACAATGTTTGTGTTGTTGATGTCAGTGATTTTGCATGTGGATTAACATGTGTTTGCTAATGTAGCATCATCTTCACGTGACACCAAGCCTTGAGACTTGTATATAACTCTATATATTCTCTGTCTTTTTGATGTGTCTCTAAAGGATGTAATTCTTAGGATTTCTCTTACATTGGTGACTGTTCTCATATTTTGACTTTGTGTGTTTGGTCCATCCATGAATGTTTAATTGGACTGTTTGTAAATATACCTACAGTGTATTTCACTTTTCAATGTGTTATCAGTTACCATTCCATATTGAATTTTTCAACTGTAGTAACACCAGAACAGCTAGACAGAATCAGAGACATGGTAGTTCTTTCCTGTCAAAAATAATGTTAATAGAATTGGCATAGGCCATATGTTCTTTCATCTCACGGGGTCAAAGGTCAATGTTACTGCCGTATATCACAGCAGCCATAATGTTGGTCAGCCTGGTATTCATGAAAAGAAAAAAAAAAGACTGCACAGCTTGTTTTCGACAGGATTCTTATTTGTGGTATTTGTGTCATTAGTAAAAGCCTTCTCTACAGTAATGCCTTTTAACATTCTTAATATCTTACTTACATTCATATCCATTCATATTTATATGACTTCCATGCATGTTTGGCACATTTTGCCCTAATCTTCCTCACCGTCACACTAACTTTCTTGCCACACTTTGGGTTCCTCACCAGGCTTTTAGTGCTGTGCTTGCAATGCTAGCCCCCCAGTTTGTGTATGTAAGTATAGAACTAGTATCTACCTGTGGCAAGCATGCTTGTTGGTTTGTTCAATGTCGCCCCCTAGAGTTGGCCCCGTGCTAGGTACCCCCTGACCAACCCAGACATCTAAATGAGACAATGTCTTGTCTACTTGAGATTTGACCCCAACTCTGAATTCTTAAGGGAGCAGCAGAAGGGGGCTGACCTTTTCAGAAAACATTTTGTGTTGAAGTTAATTGTATTTCATAGCAGATTTGCCCGCTTACATTCTTTGGAAAGTCCATCTAATTTCTTCTTTAGATGATATGGGATATCATACTTTCATATTACTTTCTTTTGTGTTAGTATCAAATGTAAGCATCATCCCTTTGTAAGCAAGTGCAGGTTAATATGATAAAGCATCAAAAGATGAATTGAAAAAATGAGAGGAACTTTTTAAATCTCAATATTTTAAATACTACGATTGGTGGTTAGAAAAATTGCAGAGCACCATCCTTTGCTTCTGAAGGTAAAATTTTAGTGAGTAAATCCAGTCAGTCTAGTTAAGGTCTTTTTTTTCTCTCATGATATCTATCAGCATGAAACACTAGAAAACATGATGTAAAGTTTGACTCCACTTCTACATTTACCCTTGGGTCAATATTCGCTGGCCATATGCCAAACCACTTCCATTTTGTTGGATAGATATAATATGACATGATTTATAATTTAAAGTTGATCTAGATACTAAGGTCGATGTTTGAGGTGGAGCTGACAAGCTGCATGAAAACGCGATTGCATTTATATTTGTCTAAAAAAACACACATCGAAAATCAACAAAACAAAACAAAAATAACAATGATAAGGAATTCAAGAGCATGTATTGATAGCAGTATTCCAAGTTTTATTTGATATTAATTACAATTTTGCATATTTGTTTTGCTGTGATGTGTGAGTACAATTTTTTCGTCATATCATTTCTATGCCTTGACCTCTATAGGGTGCTAGGGGCATTATTTTCTTCATTGTTTAAAGTTTCTGTTCAAATTGTCAATGTTTGAAGTGCAGTGCGCAAGCTTTGGTGTCAAATGTTGATTTCTTAAACATTTATGATTCATTTTATGCAGCAGCATAAAAGGCCAAATCAATAATGTGACCAAAAAATGGCTGACTGTGTTTGAGCTGTTACAAAAAACATCCTGTACCCTTTGCAGACATTGATTTGATTTTTTTTGAAATTTTTGAATGTATTTTTATTTGCCTTCACCTATCAAACAGCAGATACAACAAGAGATATATTTCAACATCCACATATTTTGACCCTTTTTGACAATAACTGTGAGAAAAATATGGAGAAATATTTCTTGGATTGCCAGTTGTAAGTTTACAATGACGGAGGGAGCTGATGATAAGACTTGCAAGACTAATCCATCAAGTCTTTGCTAAATTTTGCTGCAGAAATCACCATTTTGCACCAAAAGAAAGATCAGAAATAAATTTACATGGTTTGCTAATTGAGAGAAATGGGCAGTTTCATCAATCAAATGCATTACTAATGTAGAAAAAAAAATGCAAACTTAGAGAGTTAGATACATTTTAGAATTATGCAGCTGAAACCAACAATTATGTATGAACAACACAGGGCTTAAGTAAGAGAAAATTTCCTCTCTACCTATTAAAGAAAAAGATAAAAGTCAAATGTAAAAATAATAGCAGAAAGACACAAGAACCAATCTGCAGAAATTATTTTTCAACAACTGAGTGGATTATTTCTCACTGATATGTGCACTTTCAATGTGGCATTATCATAGAAAATCATGTTTGCCAATTTCAGGATGATCTCGGTACAATTCATTTGTGAAGAATTGAATACCTGAGTGCAAGAAGGACCCAAGTCCATTATAGAGAAAAAACTTTGAGAAGATGAAAATAAAATAAATATAACATCCTAATATTGTAGAGTTTTCAATAATGGGAATGTTATGTGTTCAAATTGAAATGTAAAACAATCATTTGAATCATTATCTATATTAGCACTACAGTGTACTGGTACTTTGCAAAGGGGGTTCCTAAAGCCTGCTGCACACTAAATGACTCAAGACTATTAGACTGACAGACTTTGGATCTGAAATAAACAAGCTGGTTTATTCTGAGGCCATTGTGATTTATTTTGGGTCCAAAGTCTGTCAGTCGTATAGTCGTGAGTCGTATAGTGTGTGGCGGGCTTAGGATATTTGCCAAATTTGAACATCAGCCATTCTTATATCCAGGTATTCACTTATTGAAAAGCTATATTGGAAACAGTAATAGAGGACTCAACACAAGCAATGTAGCGTGTTATGTTGATTATGATAATGATGATGGGATTTTTAAAGTTTAGTTTGTTGTTGTAATCCTTTAGAAAATTGGCACAATTTGTATCCATGTGGCATTGTACATCTTCAATACCAGAAATGTTGTTACCCTACTGCACGTCTCACTGAAATCTTGTCTCTCTCATTTCAGAACCTTTCTCATAACAATCTTGAAATTAAAGCAAGCTTCAATAATTACAATACCATTTCATCTGTTACCATGACATCAGCCAGGCAACAGCCAATTAGATGTGAGATGTTGAGTTGTTGCCATGGTTACTGCACTTAGCACACATTTGTTACTTCGTTCAAAATTTCTCCATGAAGCAGGGCCCTGACCTTATTAATCTCAGTGTGCTTGTAGTGACAGACTGCTATGATAAAAGTCCCCCCCCCCACTTTGTACTGATCATCTCTTATTAAACTTTGTTTTTGACCTTGTTTTCCTTCTTTGAATCTTTTATTTTTGCACACAGGACGACAGCATGATGACCATGTGGGACAACGCAACACGCAAAGAATCATAGCGCCCCCTGGAGGCCAGTCCAGTATCTCCTTCACATAAGTGTCATGTCCTACGTAAGCCCCACCGGCTGTAGAGGGGGGAACAAACCATATAGAGTGAAAAGTCTAATCTTTGCCTAGATCTTTAATGTAGCCAGACCCCTGGAAATTTGTGAATAGCTTTTGATGTACTGCATGTTCAGTATAATTTTTTTTTTTATTGAAGTTATTGGCTAAATTTCCCCATTGTGTGTATCGTACTAGTATATGCTTGGTGTCTTTCTGCATTTTAACAGATTGAGGAATTGAATAGAAACAAAACACAACATGCCAATAATGAGCTTGATGTGGAAAAAAAATGGACCCTATGGATTTTGAGATTGAAAGAAGATACTGCCAGAATGTTGGAAATGGTGAATTAATATTGTGTATAAAGATGGCTACACAATCAAGCTGTAGTGCTGTAGTGAAAAATGAGGCATAATTTTTCCAGATAAAAGTGCTGAAAGGTGATTTCCACCCCCCCCCCATTTCCACCTTAATGCCTTGTACAGTGACAAACAGTGGTGTTTTATTACTGAGGAGGGATGTAAATCATCAAATTTTGAAGATAAACACCAAGATTTGAAAACAGAGGAGCTTTGACAGTATATGCTAGCAAAAAATGTTTAACATGTATTTACAAGGAAAGGACTGCTAAAAAAAAAAGACTCGCAAACGATGCAAGAAAATTGGGGATGCATATTAGAGTAGATTGAATGTTACACTTTAGCACAGCTTTTGACAAATGCTCGGCAGATGTGTGCTGGTCATGAAAGTTCATAGGTCAACCAGCCATTCTTCTTTCAGATTTTCATATTCATTCCAGTGTGTTAGTATGTTCAACTGAAGAAAAAAGCACAGAAATGGTTGTACATGTAGAATGTTGTCCGTCTTGGGCACATTCATCCCTGATGCTTTGTAAATGTAATTGTTGATATGAAAGAGGTTGCTCACCTATGCGGGGGATATTTGTGAGAACTAAAATAGTAGAAAGAGAACAGTTAGGAAAGATCAATCTAGGCAAAAATGTTGTGTGGCTATTTTATACTTTGATCGAGTTTGAGACAATTACAATAACTTCCATGAAAGTATACATGTTTGTTTACTTGGCGAATGTGAATCCTCTCATATATTCAGATTCATTACAATTAACTGCCTGTAAAAGACACTGATACATACATTTAAAGAGTGTTTTTCTTGTTTTCCAGATGTTTATTTCAAATTTAAGATAGCATGATTAATTTCAGGTTGTAGATATTTTTGTTGTGAAGATGTTATTGTTTTAGTTGAACTTATTGTTTATAGTCACATACTCTTCCGTATGGATTTGTAATATTGAAGGGAAAAAAAAAAGGTCAATGTTATGATAATTAGACTAAAGTGTGAGAAGAAGTGGAGAACTTTTGGCTGATGGTAAATGTAATTTATGGAGAGCAAAGCAAGATAGATCATCTAGTGAAGCATGATTGCCTGATGTCGCAGATTATACCGAAATGTGCATTTATGAGAGACTGACATTCAGTGAGTTTGAATTAATAGAGTGAAAAGGAAATTCAGAAGACTGCATACTTGGTAATTTGGTGACCAAACCAGAATTTGATGTTGTGGGTGCATGACCTTTGTTTGAACTCTCGTAAGACAAACATAAAATGTAGATATTTGATGTCTGTGCTTGTGTGTGTGTTAAACAAACTGTCTCACATCATAGCATGTGTATTTCCCGTGACTTGGGGGAGGGCAATTCCTTCTCTCTCTCTCTTTTTTTTTTTACATTGAAATGTACAATATGATATAAGCTCTATGTGTGTTGATTGTCAAATGTTGCTGTATTTGTGGAGCTTTATGTGGTTAGAATGGAGATCTGTAGAGAGCGCAATGCAATTTTTAGTATTTTGGCAATGTGAGTGAAAACCTCTAAAGGCATTTTACTACTTAATGGTGACACCTCCTTCACTTTTAGAGTCACTTTACTTTACTAGTAACAAGAGCTGATGACAATTTTGAAGAAAGCACGTATAGATGATTTTCAGTGGTTTTCTTGATAGGGAAACAAACTTTTAGGGGATGACTGTAAAAGGTGCTACAGGTCTGTATGGTTTATAAAGGCAATCATAAAGGCGGGTAACTATGTCGCAAATAGTTACTGAAATCATTAAAATGTATACATGCTCTTTCACATGTATGTGTCTGTTGTTCTATAACGCTCCTTGGAGTATGTAGTAGATAGCAAGCTAGCTTACAACTGCCTGTAACGTGTGCAAATGTATTATGCAGTAATTGCTGGATGCCGAAATGAAATTGCTTCGGCCTCTTTCACGTTTGAAAAGTAGATTAGTAGAGCCCTTATGTGATTGACATTCAAACTCAACACACACACACACACAAAAAAAAACACACCAAACAAAACAAACAGTGGTTCTTGCCTATGGAAAAGTAAGTATTTAAGGCCCATTGGTAGAAACTTTGTAGCTAACCTGTGCAAGTTTATTCCTGAGCAGTATGTTACCAGGTTACTCTAAATATGTAGGGCTGAAAAATACTGAAGTGTATTGTGCCATAGAATATGATATCATCATGTTTAGTGATTCTGTTATGATTATGTTACCTCAGATCTGGGGGAAAAAAAGATGCAAAATTCATGTAAATGTAGGTATATATCAACTTCCTCCCATCAAATCATGTACACGTACTCTAGAATATTTGCATATCACTTAAGAATTATCGACATATTGATGTTTTACATTCTGTAATCATGCAAACATTGATTGGAAACTGTTTACTAGTATTAATCATTGCCACCCGACAATTGTACTTTATATTTGGTATAATGCATGTAATGACTGGTAGGATTAACGTACCTGTTACAAATGAAGTTGAGTAAGTGTCTTGGTGCAGGTGCTAAGAATTGGCCAAAAGATTCATAGGGAAAGTTGTCCCCCAATCACAGTATTTCTATCTACTGAAATGTCATCCAAAGATGTGTAATTGCTTCTCTCAGATCCACCTTTGTACTTTGGGGGTCTGTGGAGATGATTAACTTCTTTAAAAGCACAAATAATTGTTGTTGTAAAGAGTGCCATGTTTCTCATGGGGTAGATGCATGATTTTCTATAATAATGGACAGCAGACTCCCCAGGTCTGCTCTGTACAGATTCTTCGGCCGAAATTAAGTGAGGGGGTTTAAAAGTAGTCCATGGATTATGCAAATTTCAACTGCATAAATTTGTGTGACACATCATGTACACCAACAGAAGTCCAACATAATGAACACATGCTGTGCCTGTGCGTATAGGAGAGGCATGTCTTATTTTGGACTAAAATGGATTGAATTTAAAGCATTTACTCTGGAGTCAAAGTACCTTTTTGTCTATCTCGTACCAATATATGAAGAGAATTTGGTAGCAGCAGAGCATAACTTTTATTCTTGAATTACAGACTTTCTCCGGTCTCGTCCATATGTTCATGTCTAGACAATCTCTCTTGGACTTGTACAAGGTTTAATGTGGTATTTTTGAACAGTACAATTTATGTGCCATGTATAGTGGGTATATGATTTTTCCCCCTGCCTGTGGGATGTTAGAAGTATAGGCTGTGTGTTGTTATTACATCATGCAGTTATCAAGTTTACCACTAAAAAACACATATTACAACAATTCCCCTATTGTGGGTTATTTGCATGCAGTATTTTAATCTCCAATTTTTAATATCATGAAACTTTGATACTCATTTAAGCGACATGCCAAAAGGTATTATTTGCCTTCAGTCGATTGTGGCAAAAATCAGTTATCAAGGATGACGTATGTACTAATAAATAACTGCAGACATGACTTTGTATGATTGTTAAATGTAGTGGACTGTGAAGGGTATAATGTAAAATATGGACAAGTGTTGCTCTAGTGTTTTGAATTCAGTGCATCAGAATCAATTTTTTGAAGAGAATTAATTCCTCTATGATAAAGTCCTGACATTTCTGCTCATGCATATGTTATTTACATTCTGCTCTGATTGGACTTCCATGAGAGTAAGAACAAAAAGTGTAACAATTGGTAACTTAGATTTAAGAGTCAAACCGCATAAACTGTGGTGAAATTCTGCCCTGTAGCACAAAAGTCTCTATTCAACTAAAACCTTAAAGGCTGCTATCGCAAGTGTATCTTGTATCTTACTTCCAAACATCATGAAAATGTTATATGGGCATAGCAAAGTCTAACATAACATATAGATTAATAGAGTGGGACTGAAATGATTAGATGCTATATTTGTGCACCCTTAGCCTTTTCCGTTTTAATTCTGTAAAAAGAAACAACAATCTCTTTCCTTTTTTGTGTGTCTGGCTGTGTGTTCGCCTCTCAAGTTATATAACAGGAGTGATTTTTTATTTCATTTTGTTGATGTTTTTTTCTTTGAGGGAATTAAAAAAAAAAGACATTTATGTGGAAAAAGCACTTTGTTGTAAAGTGTAGTGATTCAGTTGCATTATCCTCTGTGTGGAAAGAAGTCTGGTGTGTTGTTATTGTTGGGCTATAGTGATGTGAAAGGAGAAGGCATAGTTTGCCAAGTCTCTGTGATTCTAATGGAGGTTTTCAGAGAGGTTATAAAAGCCACTATATATCATTTGCAGAAGAAGAAGAAGAAAAAAAAACCCAAACAACAACAACAACATCCAAAACCAGGTCTAGCAGGGGCGGATCCAGGAATTCCATAAAGAGGGGGTGTCTTTACAAAATTAAGGGGGGGGGGGGCACCCCCTAAATTTTTTCGTTATTTCTTTTGTTTTAACAAAAAAAAAAAAATAATAATAAAATAAAGGGGATGCGCGCCCGGTGCGCCCCACCTGGATCTGCCACTATTCAGTGTTTCAAAATACATGTACATGTACATTGTAGTACTAAAATGTGAGTCAAGGACAGAAAAGACCTAATGTAAAAATGTTAATCAGTACAATCAATGTTAAGTATTGTTAAATATACAAATGTGAACAATAGTTTCATTAAAACTGTTTCTCGGATGAACCGTCTACAGTTATGGTTTATTGAGAAAATCAGTGACATCTCCATACTTGTGGCTATCTAGCCAAATTTTTATATGGTAGGAGGATGTGGTACAACTAAACTTTTTGCATCAAATATGGTAATTCAAACATTTTTTTTTTTCCATCACTGCTCCCACTGTGCTCAATACTGTTGTCTGTGTCAATCAACATTCACAGCACACAAAATATCAAGGTTTAAACATTTCTTCATATTATGACAAGAATTTGCAATTTACACTCACATCAGCACTGGCAGATTTGTCCTAACTTTGTTTTTCAATTGATTCATTGTTATCATAGTGATCTTTGGCAAGCCTGTGTAGGTCCTAATTATCACAAACTTGCATTTGGCACTCTTGGACCAAACCTTGAACACAATGGTAAATGCATTCCTTGTGCATTGTGTGTGTGTGTGTGTGTGTGTGTGTGTGTGTGTGTGTGTGTGTGTGTGTGTGTGTACTCATTATTAAATGGCTTCAATTAGGGATTTTGTAGTGTTTCACAGGGCCAGTGCAACCGGGGAAACCTATGAAATCTCGAAGTGGGAGTTGGTAAGGCTTTTTATTTCTTTTTTTAAAATTTTTTGCTTGTTAGCGGATGAAATCCACAGGCGGCACCAGAAATATAAACTGCCCCTACACTTTTAAAAATGTGGCGCCGGCCAAGTTTCATTTCAGACTGAGGATACATTTCACACTAGGCATATGCCCGCTTGTTCAAAATATTTGAAACAAATGAAACAGCGCCCTCTTGAGGCCCTGGGGGATATGATGCATGTGGTTGTTCTGCACACTTATGACCTGTATGTAGGTGATATTTAGTTTTCTTACTAATCAAATGGAACATTTTGAACATATTTACATGTATCCTCAATTGTTATGCATGCACTTTATTTTACAAATCTGAATTCAAGTATTATTTTTTTTCTTACGGCTTTCATTTTCATGTCAATTTATATGAAAAAAAATATATTTTTTTCTTTTTTTCAGAAACAAGTAATGAAATATGCCCGGTTACCTGGAGTAAACTTTCACATCCCTGGTAGATCATCTTTTGAGAATGTGTGTATGTGTGTGTGACTGTGTGATAAGAACTGATTTTTGCATGTTTCCCTATCAGAGATTACACACAGCAGATATACGACTCACACCTGTATTAACTACAGATGCCACAGGTCATGTGTGTATGCTATGTTATTCTTTGCAACTTCTTAAAAACAGAATTATAACGAACAGGTGAAAAGAATAACTCAAAACAGCAACAGATTGTTTTTTAGAACATGATTGTAATTTCATCTATACATTCTTCACGGCTCAGTTCTGGTTTGAACAGCCATACAAAACAATAAAATTTGACATCAATACACAACGAAACAGCAGAGGATGACTGTAATCATAACTGAACATTAACCTGTTGAGGACGAGTCCCAAGTATGCTCGGGAAAGCGTCTATGGGAAATGCGTGTTGTAGCAAAATCAAACCGTCCTCAACGGGTTAATCATGAATCATAAAATAGTGAAGACCTCTATGAAATCTGTTAGCAGATGGGGATCTAAGCCTGGGAGAATATTTCTTGATATTCCTCTGGTGTACTTCCTACAATGATTTAAATCTGTCTTGCTCACATTGAATGGTTTTTTGCTATGCCAAACAAACTTCACGGAAACTAAAAATAAGATTTGAGCTGGAAGAGGACACAATTTAGACATGAAGTGCGTGTTAGAAGTCGCGTGAATAATAGTATAGGACTGGTTTTATTGTCATTCATAAATATGAATACCTGAAAGCAATAGGGGATAAAAATGCCATGTAATGTGATGAAAGTTAGCAAAGATGCTTTTTGAACAATATGTCCCCTGCCCCCCCCCCCATATCAGTCCTGCATAACATTTACAGAAAATATGTACATATTTACAGGTTTAATTTTATATAAGAGAGAGTACTTTTCTCTTTCAAAGGATGGTTCTTACAATCAGACAGCACAGAGATCCTACCAGAGTGGAGCCTCGCATAAAGAGGTCAGATATAACAATGCAATTTTGTAGGTCCCAACTCTATATCTCTTTGTTTTTATACCCTGGTATAGTGAGAAACCTGATAATATCAAGGTAATTGTCATGGCTGTCAGGTTTTCACTATTGCGCGGTTTCTCTGCATTCTAGTGACTGGCTGCAAACACAACAGAGTTCAACCTCTTAGAAATAGGTTCTACCCAAAGAGCTTATATAATGAGTACGTACTAGAGTGGGAACTATCCATACACCCTGTACAACTGCTTTGTGATTATTCAGGGAGATGCAAGGTGGTAGGCTCACTCCTCATGCTAACATGCTTCGCATACAAGCAACTGAGGAGCAGCCAAATCAAGGAGTGCATTCTCTTGTAAAATTTTAAATACACACTGTAAAAATGTAACTTGAGAGGAAAGTCTGCCTTTGCTATTGTGTACATGTAAGTGTACATGTAAGCTTTGTATACATAAAGTATACACTTAAATATACATGTACACTGCCATGAAATCAGAGATGCCATTGTATAGTTGGCCCTCCTCTAGTGCTGGTGAGAAAGGTGTCTGGTTCTACCAGACAGGAAGTTCAGGATTAGGGAGGGGACCTGACCTTTGACACACAAGCACTTCCTCTGCACAAAGGCCATGCCAAGTCATTTCTGATACCATTACATTTACCTGAAGTAGTTACCTAACATGTTCTTATAGTGCAATGACAATGCAATATTTGCATTCTCTCTGCAGTTAAATTATAGGATAATGTTTTCAAAATTTGCTATTTTCCTCTTTTGAGCCACAAGTCTGACGTTATAATTCTGGGCAGGCTGAAAACGACTGCATAAAATACAGGCTACTCCCATTATATCAAAGCCTTAAGGACCAAGAGTTTTTTGTCATTATATTAAAATTTTGTTATAGCTGAATAAAAAGCATGCATGGAAACTTACAGATAATTGTGGGACCTTAACCCTAACTTACCTGGGCTATTTAGCGAGCTTGAATTCCTGGGGGGGGGGGGGGGGGGGGGGGGGCCATTATGGCCCCCCCTTCAGATCTCGGCCGTTGATCGCGCGATTGCCGCAAAATTTTGCATGAACATAAAGCTGGATGTAATCTACAAGACTGTTAAGTTACATTTTCCAAAAATTTTCCAAAAAAAAAGTTACATTCCTAACATTTGAGCGTAAAAAAAAAATTCAGTATCAAAATTAATTTGTTTTTTATTGTTTTATCAATTTTTTAACGTATTTCTTTGTTTTTTCGAACTTGTTTTTTCGAACTTTTGTTTTCGTTGTTTTTTTCAGCAGAATTTGTCATACACATTTTTTGAAGCATAATTATACTAAAATAAATTGATTTCAGCCATTAAAATTAAAAATATGAATCTTTATATGAATTAATTGAAAAAAACACAATTTGTATTGACTTTGTACACAAAATCACGTTTTTGAGCAATTTTGGGGTAGACGAAAATTTTTTGAAGGGGCGTGGCTTCGGAACGGTATGCCCGGGCGCGACAAATTTGGTCTCAAAAGTTGCTGGAGACTTAAAAGTAAAAAGTCAGCGAGCGGCGCGGTCAAAAAATTTTGCGCGCCAGAATGGTCGCGGAATTCGTCGAGGGGGGGGGGGGGTAAGTTAGGGTTAATTTTACTTTGTGGTATCTGAAATTTTGCTATAACTTTGCTTGTTATAACGGGAGTGCACTGTATGTTGCCCCACACATGTGACTTGTCACATTACCTTGCAAGAGTTTAAAGAAAACAGCAAAATAATGTGAGATGATTAGAAAGTGAGAAATATTTTTTTTCATTCAAAAGTTTGGCAGCTCAAAGACCTCCTACAATGTACCTGGCAGGCAAAATCTGCCAATGTTTTGAAACCCCAACACCTTAATGAAGCATGTTGCTATGGTGTTTGGAATGGACCCAGAACATTTGATGCTTTATTTCCTGGACACATGCCTGCATCTAAACTTCAAGGCAGATTCTCTCCATATTTTGATTATCTGGTAGGCCAACTCTCTTTTCTCTGACGTGGAAAGTTTTTGGAAATAAAGTAGAGCAAATTATACATCACTTGAAAGCTTGAGAGTCTAAAACCTCCCCCCCCCCAAAAAAAAAAAAAAAAAAAAAATGAAGAGAAAACCCGCCCAAATCAGAAAAACAAAGCATTGTACTATTTCATATAAGTACATTAATGTCTGGCAACCTTATTTGGCTGTGTAGTGACGGACCATAATGGCAGCAGCTGAGAAGTCTCTGCTATCGAATCCCTGTGGTGAGGTGCGTGCTTGTCCAGGTTTCGTCCAGATGACTGTGTCTTGCATTTAGGCAATTTCCTGATTACAAATTGAGAGTTTGGGATCCAACACTGCATCGTTCCATCTCATGCATGCTGGTTGTAGATAGGTCCATCCTGGCTTAAAAAGGTGGTAAGTGCCTTCATGGACATTTTTTGTCCACCACTGTCTTGCCTTGCTCCTCGTACTCCTGTTTGGATATCCACATTTGCTGGAATGTGCCCTGCATTTGAAAACAAAGCAAAATCATGAATAAATAATTGAATTGACAAGAGAGTATATGAACAAATGTCTGTAAGAATGAATAAGTGAATGAACGATAGAATTAATGACTGATTGAATGAATGAATGAATACTTAAACTAGAAAAGCACTCTGAGAGCATAGACCTCCGCCAAGCATGCAAATCATTTTCACCACTGATCTTGTTCTTCCGTAGAGATATCAGTGATTTCCACCCATACGTACTTATAGCATTATGTGCTGAAAGTCGCCAGATTTCCCAATATAGAAGCCTTTGTTACGTCATAAACACTCAGCTGCACGGCGCGCCTCACCCCAGCAGAAACTAGAGCATGCACTTTTAGTGCACGCAGGCAAACCTCAAATGCGCGCAGTCTGAACTCCCAAGTTCATTGACCCTACCTGCCAAAATGTCAAAAATCCTTCATAAATTCCCCCAAAATTCTCGGATCACTACCAAAAGTTAATCGTTTGGTACTTGTGTCATTCTCAACCTTTCCTGCAAGTTTCATCCCAATCCGTTAACTACTTTTTGAGTTAATTTGCACACGGACAAACTAACTAACTAACTAACTAACGAACTAACTAACGAACAAACCAACCGCAACGAAAACATAACCTCCTCCCTTGGCGGAGGTAATAATGATACAATGCACTCCTGCTCTACCAAACAAGGTTATAACAGAATTCTTTTTACAATGAAATTAAAATTCGGATCCCCAAATCATCATTTATATATCTTTATACACTATGTTGTTTGGTTATAATGAAATTTTGATGTAACGAAAGCCACCAGTCCCGAGGACTTTGTTATAACGGGAGTACACTGTATATGAATACAAATAAATGAGGAAAAAAAAAAAAAAACAGGGAACAGCCTTATCTGGCTGAGGTAGTCTTTCCTGCTGGCCTTAGGACAAAGGATGAAAGGTATTGAGGCAAGTCACTGACACTATCAAGTTTTGTCCCACTTTCCACTACATTATTACTTGCTTGAAGACATGGTCAAGAACATTTTTGCAAGATGTCTTTTTGAAATAATTCATGACAGTCATCTCAGTGACTGACTTTTAATATAAGCACATTATAAAGTGCCTACAAGATGTATGTCCTCTATTAAACACTATTCATTGATAATACAATGGAGTAAAAGATTACCAGATGAATTTGAAAACAAAAGTGATTGTGACATATAGCTATAACTCTTTGCCCAAGCCAAATGTGCAGGGAAAATGGACATACCCCCAGGTTGACTCCCGTCTACAGTTGCCAATCATATCTCTATACATATATTAATTATATGATCTCTCAAGGTTCGCATGGCGTTGACTATAACATAGCAAGAGGTATGGCATGAGGGCAGTCCTTTCAGCATTTCCTTATGGTGTCTTGTAAATCTCACCCTATGTAACCTTTATTAACATGTATGTCAAAATACTTTTGTCCCCGTATATTCATTCCTGCGTTATTACAGCAAAACAATTACATCAGTTTAAGTATATGCTAATCAAATACTTGTGGTCCCATGCATTTATTCCTGTGTTGTTACACCAACACTTACCAATGATGCCAGTATTGAGCCACCTATCCATGAACTGAACCGCCGTTCTGTGGAGCTGAATCTCTTTTCTGATGAGTTGCTGCTGGAGTAGATCAGTTTCAGCTTCATATTCTGACAAACCAAAGACAAGGGATAAAATCAAAGTGATGTCGCTTTGATACACATCAAACTACTAAACTAGAAAAGCACTCTGAGAGCGCAGACCTCCGCCAAGCAGTTACTTTCCACTAATGATCTTGCTCTTCCATAGAGATAAGTGATTTTCACCCACTGAAAAATTTCCCAATATAGAAGCCTTTGTTACGTCATAAACCCTCAGATGCGCGGCGCACCTCTCCCCAGCAAAAACTAGAGCACGCACTTTAGTGCGCGCATGCAAACCTCAAATACGCCCTGCCTGAACTCCCAAGTTCATTGACCCTACCTGACAAAATATCAAAATCCTTCATAAATTCCCCCAAAATGCAACCTTTTCTGCAAGTTTCACCCCAATCCGTTAACTACTTTTTGAGTTATTTTGCACGTGGACAAACGAATGAACGAACAAACCAACAGTAACGAAAACATAACCTCCTCCCTTGGCGGAGGTAAAAAGCTGACAATAACATGTTCAAGGATAAGTAGAGAACCTACAACGAATCTACATGTTTATAACTGCACAAGAGAAACATAAAATGTGGTTACTATGGCCAGGTTGTCATTGTAAACAAGTTCATCTTGTTTGACACTTATGATAGATATTTTAGGTGTCCAATATACAATTGTAGGATTACACGCACACCATGATACCACACAATGCATGCATACATGCATTTGCACACACTAGTAGCCCTGCCCCTTGAAAACAATCACTGGTTGGCTTTGTTGAAGGTGAATTTCCTGGAATTTGTTCAGCACAATGGCCAGAGAAAACTAGGTTTCTATGCTGCTGAGTGAGAATTGTGCATAGTTTTCAGCTAATAGAAACCAAACATATGTTCCCTGGTCAAATTACACAGGTGGTTACTATTCATAAGTGATTAAACTACATATACAAGCTTTCTTTGTGGGGTATTTCCATGCGGTTGCCATTGGCAGATGATCATTACATACAGGTTATAACTAGAGCAGGTTTGACTGTCTTTACTCAGACTCATTCCCTCTGCAGGTTCCTTTGATGTTATTTATAAATTTTACTAGTCATCATACTGCTCTCAAGACTGGTAATATACTTACCGGTGGAATTTTGCCCTGCAGATCTTTGTGTAACCTGTCCGTGAAGCCCCTGAGTAGACTGTTGCCCCCGGTTACAATGACATTGCTGTAGAGTGCCTGCCACAGAAAGAGAACACCAAGACTAGACATGTAAAGGATGACTTTACACAGTATATCAAAAAATTATCACAGAGCTTCTGTGCACTAACAAGCACTCAAAGCACACCAAAGACAAGGCTACACACTAACCCATTTTTCCTCCTGGTCCTGTATTTTTTTTTTTCAACTGGCCCCGACAATGGTGATTTTTGTTATTCTACCTGTCATGTCTGACCAGTAAATTTAGCAATTCCTGAAAAGTTACTGGTCCAATAGTGATTTTTACTTGTCTGGGACCGTCAGACCGGTGCCCGTGTTCAGTGTTGCCAAAGAGCACTGCAACATGGCACGAATATAGCATAAGATGAATCATTTCTGAACCTACAGGTCTCCCTTCCAGTTGTAGCATACTACATGACAAACTTTGTAAGACTTGATATCTGACATTAAACTGATAAACACAAGTGATGTCTAACACATACAAAAATGCTGTACTGACTTTTTTGTATAACTCATGTTCACAAAGAATACCTTCAAAATGAAAAGACTCCAAATTAATATTGTACAAATGAGTCAATAAGTCCCTCTTCTTTTTTCTTTTTTTTTTTGTACATCCATATTTTCATATGGGTAGTTTTCATACATCAAATCATAGCTACATATCTGAAGGACAGTGTATAAAACATGTCATATACCAACAACAAGCGCTCATAGCATACCAAAGAGCTAGACTCACCCCTCTGATGTCCACATCACACAGGCCCACACTGGTAGTCACCACATGGCTCATACTTAACATGCTGTTCCCGTCTGCTCCCTGTCACAAGAAATTACACAGAAGACACAGTGATATAAAGATGAATGTGACAGCACTGACTGGCTATTAGTATCTGATCTAGACTGTCTGCAGGTTTTTTGCATTACATCACTTAGATCAAGGGATTGAAAATTCACTACTAAATGATAGAGACTTCTGTAGACAAGTCTGTCTTGATTTCATGAGACAGATTCAAGTGGAAACTGCTTGTTTAAAATCTTGCTAAAGAATATTGTAAAAGTTCATAATTTTGCACTACTATTTTTTTTTTTTTTTGCACTCAGTCGGGTAAGAAGAGTTTTGCATGTTTTAAATCTCGCGGAATCGAGACATCAACTACTGGAACACATGGCAAGCAAAAATATTTGCGTCCTTTTATTTTTGCGGTAGTTTCTGGTTGCGCGAAATCGTGGGAAAATTTCAACACCGCAAAAATATCCACTTTTACAGTAATACAACTGCCATTCCCCTAAATCAGTGTCTCTCAGCTGTGCAATGTAGCTTCTTTCTTTCTTTTTTCTTTTTTTTTTTGGGGGGGGGGGAGGGGGAAAGGTGAACAAACAGACTTCTCAGGACTGCAAATGATAACCTGTGTAGAAAACAATACCGCTGTAATAAATATACATACACCACACAACTGTACAGGTACATCAGGCGCAGGAGGTATCGTAGGTAGTAATTTTTGCCTAGTTTGTCTGTTTTCAAAGAACGAAGAAATTCATTGACTGCTTCACATCTGTCATTGCTGTATGACCAAGTAAATGCCACAATCAGATCAACAATAGGCAGTCTTTCAGCCTGACTGCAACATGAAGACTGCTACCCTCTGTCTAAAAAATACTTCAATCTTGGCTATACTAGAGGGCCCTCGCTGAAGACAGGACATAGTCTACAGTGTTTAAGAATGATGTCACTAAAAATTCTCATCATCATCATCATGAATCATGTTTCAAAGTTTTATGAGAAATAAAACAAAACACAATCATGTGACGCTACCTTCACCAATGATGTATCGAAGAGCGTTTCTGGAATTCGGTACCTCTCCACTCCAAACTCTCGATGGTAACCATTGGGGAATTCGTAGATCTCCGTTGGCATTTGTTCTGCAGCTCTAGGAAAGGTTGTACAAAAAGTGTTACAATATTACTTATTAGACACTTGACTTCCACTCCGGCACGTGCGGATGTGTAACTAGCTAGCCAGGCTATTGTGACATTATAATCATAGTTGCATCCGGCACATTCTATAGACAATCCAACATATAAAATCTGAAAAAAAAAAGAGAAAAAAAATCGCAGTAGGTACAGTTGCTTTACAAATTTCACCATACTATCTCCAATTTTTGTTCAATTTAATTGCAAAGAAAAACTGTGCAGTTAAAAACATCACAAGTCTTTGTTAATACTTTGATTTGCATGCACAATTTGTGATGCAGTCTTCTGTGAAGCAATTCTGGCTAGGAAGTAAAATGTCCTGGGTGGCTAGCTGCATGTCTGGTTTGTGACTGAAGGGAGGATTCCAAACATCAAGTGCAAGTTACATGACAAACAATGTAAGTAATTTTTCTATGGTCTGCGTTCCCACTGCAAATGTCAAAGCAAACTTCACGCAAAGTTAGAAGAATCGAACTCCAGTCAGCAACCTTTCTAGTATCGTAATTTCTTATTGTCTGTCTGAATAGCCTGTATGATATCATTGAGTCAATATCTGACTGAGGTTCAAATTCATGGAGACTCCATGAATACTCACTCTTCCTCGTATGGTGTGTCTGACACCTGCAGAGTGGCGGCCTGGAAATCTTGGATGAGCTGTTTGGCCATGTAGTTCTGCCACGACCTCGTCACGTTGGGCAGCTCTTTCTTCTTGAAGTTGGGCGGCGCGTTCTCTTTTACAGTTTCCTTTTGAATACCATAAATGCCACATGACACAAATATATATCACAGCCTACACCTTTTTTTATATGACATGATATGGTAGAATGTTAAAGTCAAAGCTAATGGCCTGAACTTTTATAAAGGTAGTTTAAAATCAAAGCCACATTTAAAAATCTAGTCCACAGACTAAAAACACACAAAAAAGGGTATACCTTTCAGGTTTGTATCTCTGCGTATGTGACATGTCTTTTGCATTTACACAGTCAAGACTTGCATGATCCATAGAATAGACTTTGTATTACCTTTGTAAATTTAAGCTAATATCATGAGAAAGCTGTGCATGAACACATCGCCTGTGTTGTAACAATATATACGCAACACGAAAATGGCTGGCTTGTATAGTAGGGATATATTTTGAACAGGATTATAACTTCTTCTTATTACTGCAGTCCACCGAAAAATACACTACTTCAAGTACCATCTGTCATAGGTCTCTTCACTCATGAACAATCCTATCCTTGCCTGATCTGGCTCAAACTGGCAAGCCTGTTATGTTTCACTGCCATACATGTTCTCATTTACATCTTGCTACAAATATTCACATCATTCTTTGTACACTTGCCTTCATGAATATTCAATTTATACAACTTCTGTCGACTACACAACTAGGGGTACGATCAGAAAACGCAGAGCAGTTATGATCCTGGCATTCATTTGGTGCTGATCTTCTTTTGAACCCGTTGAGGATGGGCTGATTTTGCTACAACACGTATTTCCTATACACCCTTGCCCGAGTATACTCAGGACTCGTCCTCAACAGTTTGATAATCAACATGCCTGTGTAGTGGAGTTTAGGTTGCCCTACTGTATGGTTTCTGCATACACAGAATCTGATTGAATGTCAGCTAAGGAAGTAGAAGCAAGGGAGGCACAGCCTGCATATCTTACCTTTGAGGCGATCATGTAGGATGGCACGATTTCAATCTTTTCATCGTCAAAGAACTCCTTGCACTGCATCGTAATGAAATCACCACCGAGGGGGCTCTTCACGATAGCTGTCAGGATGGCAAAATTAAAGAGCACAGGAGAGAAAGAGAGAAAGAGACAGAGCAAAAGAATAAGCAAATGAATGAAACATAAAAATTTTCATGTTGTTCATCTACAATGCATAATCAATTTATTGAATCTCTAAATTCTTTGAGAAATCAATCATTTCAATGGCTAGTCACTGCTATGTAGCAATGTCCTGTTCTGGTAATTTTAAACTTATCCAATGCTGCCCAAAAATATATGAAAATATACCTATCTTTTACTGATAAAACTATTTACAAAAGAAATTGAAAATGGGACTGTATACTTTCCCTCTTCAATACTTTAGTAACCTTATAAAAGACGAGGGAGGGTGATGCTTTGAGGACAGTGGCCACAACCGCTTTTGATGTTCATGGGTTGAAATATTCTGTAATTGCTAAGAAAAACATGAGTTGATCACTTACCAGACTGGTTCACATAGCCTTCATAGACAGGTACTGCTGTTGTGTGAGTTGCTCCACTGTCTATGACTAAACCTGTTGCTCTTCCATTTGCAAATCTTGATAAAAGGACTGGTCAAGGAGTCCAAGTGCCCAATAAAAAAAAAACCCAACCAACCAACCAAACAAACAAAACTGATCAGAAAAAAATTGCATGCCATTAACAGCATAAAATCATGACTTTAGACTAAAAGTAACATCCTACTCAGTAACTTTATACTGAGAGTGCAATGATTGTCACTCAGTACTTACCACAAAGTATGCAATGCAAGAAGATAAATACCCCAATTCTAACTGCTTAAAAGTGTGTAACTCTTTTATGAGATTTGAAGTACATGTTCACTAATGTTGCACAAAAACTTAATAATCAAATGCTAAAGGGTTCTACCTCAAGACTCAACTGCATAAATTTGCTCAGGAATACATATTTACAGAGTCTGAGATGAAAGTTCTTTTTTTTCTTCAGGTTTTCTGGTTTGAGTTGCAAAATGTAAAGAATATCTACACACAAACTTTCTAGGTTTACTATATGCCAAAATTAAAGACTTAAATGGATAATAAACACCACACAGTAAATAGTAGGTTGGCTTCACTACGAAAGTTGCTATTGTCAGCTATTTGATGGCTAAACACTTGGTCTTGCCTGCCCCCCAAGTGATACCTGATGCCTCCTTGATTTCACTAAGTCATAACAGAAGACAAGTGCAACATCTTATCTTGTGGTGGTTCCAAGAATACAGTAATAGTTTTAGGTGGTCTTGCTGCTGTTGTAAGAACAAACATACAGTAATTGTACACCAATCATAATCCTAATGATGGTGGTGATGATGATTATGGTGATGATTATGACGACAATACTACCATGATAAAAAATATAACAATAATAACGATAATGATAACCATGTAGAAATTCTCCAAGTCTAGCAAAGGATACGCAGACAAGACAGCACTTTTACAGAGAAAGAAGGCTGGTATGCTGTAATGTTCAAACATCAGTTCTGTCAGTTTTTCCCTTTTGTGTCTCGTGTTCCACTGAAGCAAAAAGGAAAGGAGAGCAAAGTCAAACTCAATATTATTGTGTAATACATGGAGATACACGTAGGCTTATTTGCTCTATTGTTAATGAATGCACATTTAATTGTGCAGTAAAAGCAACTGAGAAAAAGTAAGAACTGCCTACAGGAAGAGAGAAAAGATAATGCACACTCACGACGACACACCCCACACACACTATGATACATCAGGGCCCCATTTCATAAAAGATGTTATGATAGCAACTCTTGCTGGAATGGCAACTTCAAGTAGCAACAGCCAATCAGGAAGCTGGCTTCTTGTTGTTACCATGACAACTGCCGCTCTATCAAGTGTTGCTATCATATCAACTCTTTATGAAATGGGGCCCTGATGATCACATAATTCATAGCCTCTGTATCATCATACTGAATAGATAAAATCATCAAATTTTTCTACGATGTAGAAAACTGGATTTGAACTACAATATGATGTTCTGCTGCTAACAATAAGCTTCTTCTAGCATCCTTGTAGTTTTCCGATTCATATAAATTTTATTCACACAAAGTCATTGTTGCTCAGTCATTACAAAACTGCAACAAGCTGATGTTAAAGTACAGGATATACCAATAACTTACTTTTATCAATGTCAAGTTAGGAAACCTTGTGAGGATTTATGTACAAGTCATCAACTGGAGATTTGTGGGATGAAAAGTTATCACCTAAAAGTGTATGCTGCCAATTTCGGTACTAATGGTGATTGTGACTACTATCAAATACCACTTAGGATTCTGATCTTTTGCTTACAACAAGCTTTAATTCTGTAATTCTGATAGCCCTTGCCTTGAGGTAAATTTTCATTTCCAAAACAGATATTCACAAAATGGCTTCTGTCTTTTACAACTTGTAATGAAAACACAATCTGCTATTCTCATCAGCACATCAAAACCATGTTGCGATTCCTAATTTCGAACAAATCAAACTTCCCACTACACTGCTCACCATGGCCCACTATATTTCATCCCCATGGGACCACTCTTGATAAATGCCACAGCATTTGCACTTGAGAGCATTGTCCTTGACTTAGAATGGGTAAACTTACTGCAGGTTCAGCCATGAGTACAGGGTGCAGGGTGGAGTCAGACTTGATGTATTTCTTGTAGGCGTGGTCCAGTATTCCCTGAAACATGTCCCAGTCTTCAACTGTGACACAAACATGGAAACAAAGTTCATATATGATGGATAATATAAAAGACAATGGGCACTGTGAAGCCATGTTTGAAAGTGAACTGACATTGGAAGACCACATTGACATACATTTTGTGACTTATGAAAGTTTGTACACACCAATCATGAGCAACATTTGTTCCTACCAGGGATGTATGATCAAATCGACAAACTCGCAAACTTCAAACACGGTGTGCCATTAATATGCATGCCTGTCACTGTGTGCTTGTCATATGGTATATGCAATGTGTAACATGCAACTATGATTTTAAAATGTGTGTAATCCATGGAAAAAACTTCACCAGTCCCAATAGAGGGAGGCATTTGTCTGCAGATAGGCAATGCTGCACACTGGCACTAATCCAACGTTCCACGACCAGCAAAAATCACTGTCGGACCAGTAACGTTTTCAGAAATGGAGCAGTAAGAAATGGAAAAACTGGGTACCTACTGGTCCGACAGACAGGTCAGACCATTGGGCTGCCCCGAGATAGGACTTACTCATGCCATCCTTGAGGGGAGTATTCAATTCCATTCCCTCTCTCACAAAGGTGAGGTAGGGTGTGTCGATTACGTAGCGCTTCTTTGCCGTGCCGTCTCGAATGACTGGCTGTGACTGGCCGTCTACATCCATAGACTCCTCATCCTTGCAGTCAACCATGCCAACTGTGGTTGGAAATTCAGCCTGGGAAGACATAGACAAAGGACTTATCTTTGAGAGGTCACTGCACTCCTAGCAATTATGTATTCACAGGGAATTAAAGAGAATTTTAGAAGGGGAGGTGTAAGGTGAAGAGATAAAAAGATAGTTATTATCAGCAAGATGTCAGGTCATCCAAACAGGAATGTATTGGGAATCCTCCATATGGAGAGAAAGGAAAGTGCCTGATATTTCTCACATGATTCTCTTAATTTACTTCAAATGTGAAGGGTCATAAATCTTCCGTGTAAATTCTCTTCATACCTTGATTATATCAGTGAAAAGAAAAACGCATCACGAAAATAGCTGCTATTGGTGTCCTATGATTCAATGATACCAAAAACCCACCTTCATGACTGAGCCCACAATACAGTACCTACACATACAGCCATAAAATCTAATATGTCTATTAAAGAGGATAAAAATGTACAATGTACATTGTAACCATTCACAGGTTATAATAAAAACACAAACATTTAAACAATAACTTGGCTACTGAGACCATAACTAAGTAGGATGATATTTTGCCAAGCATTTGCAGGGATACAAGTACCTACATGTATATGCCGAATATTTTGCAAGGTTTTTATTTTTGCGAATTTCACGAGTCAGGTGCTATTTGTGAAATTAAAGACAAGCGAAAATATTGACTGTGATCCCGATGTGAATGTGACGTACATTGTACACATATTACATACACTTCTACGTTCAGTGCAGGACTCCACGATTGTGAATTAAACCACTCGCGAAATCATAAGGAATTCCCGATTTGCGAAAATTTAGACTCGCGAATATATGGCATATAAAGTATTTGCCAACAGGAATAATCACCACTTCAGACTGGATTCTATATTCATAGCAAGGAAAGTGGATTTATGTCAATTTTATGCCAACCTGGTGAATCTTAAGTTAATGCTTTTTTACAGACATGTTTTTCCAACTCCAAAACACCTTCTCGTTCACCAGTCACTTTCCCTTAAACACTGCACGCAGTAAACGCTAAAATATCAAACACTGCCATATTCAGTTGCAAGTGTGAACAGTTCATGTGAGCATCATATACAGTCTTCCTACCTTTGGAGAGTCTTCGCCTGCATAGCCTCCTCTGACGGAGAAAGAGCCGATGTCATAGACCAAGGCACCCACCTCATCTGCCATAGAAAACAAAGTAGTGGTACACTGTGAGTGTGTGATACTATTTAAACAGAAGCACAGTAGTGTAATTCTGATCCTAAACACTGCCAAGAATAAGACATGTTACAGTATTATATGTACTGGCATGAATACACTTGACTGAGCGCAAAATTATGTAAATTACAATGTATAATACTGTACATCTACACCCAATAGGAAACATTACACGGTTCAGAAGGCAATTTAACTTAACTGAACTTTATACTGTAATGTAACCACCTAAACTTTGAATTCAGACTTTTTGGAGCATAGAGGTAAAAAAGTGCAATCATTGTGTTGTTACAAAAAGAAGAAAAGAAAACTGTCTGAAAAGTCTAACAATGACATGGCACGGTTCCCTTTACAAACAGCCAGCAAGAAATCAGAAATGAGTAAAATTTTAACTGATCATGAGAGTCATGATAGAATCTCAGTGAACATACCAGTCTGTGTGGACTAATAGTCCTTATCACAGAACACCTACAACTTACTGTAGTACACTGGCATCAGGGTGAATTACAACAGTATAGCCACATATCCACACCTTGCCGGGGGCTCTAAAACCGCCACCTAATGGCTACAACGGCACCGAACACAAATGTACACGCAGGACTATGCGCATTACTCTTGAGACTATGTATAGTGTAACACAGCCAGGCAAAATGAGGCAAAAATAGGCCAGTTTATCTAAAAAATCTTAAAATTGTATAAGATATATGTTATAATTATGTTGCATCATGTGAGGATTGTCAAGCTTATAACATTAAATCATTATTCTGACATTTTCACCATCTTCACATCAGCGGCAGAGACTCCAACTCTCCTGTTTTTGACGGGAGATCTCCCGCCGAAAACCCATTTTTGCAAAATCTCCCGTTTTCCTGCTTGAGATTTAATTTCTCCCGCCCTGGCTCTTTGCCTCCCGTTGGAAAGGATTTCTTACTTAAAATTTCTATCGTATATAATGATGAAAAAAATAAGCCTTAGATAGCACCAGAGAGCATCTAAAACCCTAGGAACTTGGCGCTTTGCACACATCAACTTTGAGTCTCCCGTTTGCTAGGGGTTTCAGGCGGGAGAATCTCCAGATCAGAAGGTGTTTTGGGTTGGAGTCTCTGCAGCGGGGTTCAGCAGGTCAGGAATTGAATGGGTGTTCTTCTCATTTATTACATCAACAATACATTGTCAGCTACATTTACGAGTTACAGTTGTAGCTGACAAGTTCTAGCCTTGCAGGTTTTTCGTTTCAGGCCACTATTCGTCGACCACCTATTTTTAGATCGACCACCCTCACGCCATGGCTTTCTTGCGCATAAAATCAAAAGTATGCGTGGGACGGGGCAAAATACGCTGGAACATTCAAACATGAATAAATATCAAGAGAAATTAGGGGGATACAGTCTATATTTCACAGAATCCCCAAATATTATCACCTTGTCAATTCCCCAAAATTCAGACAGCCTCTCCAAATTTCAGACACGCGCACAATGTCAGTACGAATACAAGGCCCCTGAAAAATGAGCGCGCGCCATACCTTGTTGGCGTAAGGTTGCATCAGGGACATTGCGGCACCCATTCATGCCCTAATTTGGTGACTCTGCACTTGCATTCAGCCCCTGTACATTTATTCACTGCACCGGCACGTACAGAGATTTTGTGTTTTTGAGGATACCATCACAATCTGAGCTAGGGATAAGCTAAAAATCTCACAACAGAACGGCGTAATTTTTCTATATTTAGTGCTTTTTCGGCGACCCTGATTCTTTACACAGGACCTAATTGTAATTTGCACGTGCTTTGGAAAAGTTGCGGTGATTCTGCGTTTATGAGGGCAAAATTTGGAATTATAGATGGATTTTAGGAGGTGACTCAGGTACTTTCCTGTGGTGAACGAGTGTGCCAGTACATGTGAAACGATGTGATGTGCGTGTGTCATGACAGTAGAATTTGCTGGATTGTGATTAACCACAGGGCGCTCCTTGTACAGTTATACTGTGGGATTACCATGAGTCAAAAGAGCACTATCTCTGTAAGTTGAAGTTTGGAAAAGCAACACAAATTTTCGCGCAACTAAAAGTTTCAGAATTTACCAGCAAAAGGCTTACTTTTATAATGTAAGTACATTTCTTTATTCATATGTTATGTTCACTTGTTAATTTCAACGTTTATCCCATGTAGGGCTACTCTTGAAAAGACGTCTTTCTACAAGATCATCTCCATATAGATACAACTGTACGTAACTCTCGTTCATTCTTTGGCTATAGATGCAACCTTTGCGTGGTGCACTTTACGCATTGGTGATATGAATAACGCATGAGAGTTGCGATGATTTTAGCCTTTGATTTGAACCAGGCCCTTTCACTGAGCGCTGTGTAGAGGCGAGCGAAAGGGTTCGAGTGAAACGCGCCCACACCAGCAACACAGCAAGTGATCGGGCGCTACATGATGTCACGCAGCAAGAGTGCCTGGTCAAAAAGGCTACAGTAGGGCAATTCCGCAGTTAGGTGGACATGACATGGATAAAAGAAATGTGCCTCTTTATCTTACTCTTTAATCTAGGTATCAACTAATGTCATGGATGTTCACCAATCATTAAGGTCTTTCAAATTCAGTAGATTTTATCTTTCGTATTGATTGATTTCGCGAGATCTAAAACCATCATTTAAAATGTACATGTGGGACTGGGGATGCTGAAATTCACTTAAATGCAAATTACAGTGGGTTCCTTTGACATTTTTTCCTCAAAGTTTTGCTAAAGGGTAAAAGATAAATACATTTAAATACTCCAGAAGTCATGTGACATTTTGTCAATTACAAAAGGGTGAAATGACCTGCGGAATTACTCCGGACAAATGTAACGTTACTAACCGTAACGTTACTAACCGTGCTTTTGGGGGTCTAGCTAAGAAATTATTGGTCGAACTGCTAAAAAACATTGTGTGAACATTTGTCATGATGCAATAATTGAAATTAATGCAACACTTTGTTTGAAATAACTTGAATTTTTGCACACTTTTTGTTACAAGACATTGATTTTTTTGTCATGTCCTTTTTTCGTAACGTTACTAACCAGCCCTTTAAGTTGCCATAGCAATGCTATTATTTCTTGGATTGTATTCATTCTTTTCTGTATCATAAACCTGGGAATGATGAACATGTTTTTGACATAATTTTGGCTTGAAATGAATAAATGGTAATTTTGTAGTAAAAACAAATATCTAAATTTGTTCAAATGTAACGTTACTAACCGCGGAATTGCTCAGTACTACAATGCACTTGTCAATGTAATGACGCACCCCACTACCCCCGGACATGGGTGCGTCATGGTCATTTTTTGACTGACCACACGGGGTTTTTGACGGACACCACAGTCACTTTTTTGACGGACATAACGCTGCAAGTGACGAACACCACAGTCACTTTTTTGACGGACAACACGTTGAAAGTGACGCACACCTCGGTCACTTTTTTGACGGACATCCTCGGTACACTTGACGCACCCCCGTAAATACTGAAACGATTTTTGCATACGTTTTATTCAAGCAATTTCATTTTCTTTTGGTTCGTACACATAATTTGTAAAAGTTTCGGCAAGTTTCCCTTACCATGTAAGCACCGCATTGTCATTCACCGTACATCACGCTGCTGATACGATATTCTGTACAGTGTAGTATGTAGTGCATGCAATCCATACATGACAATCACATGTGTGTGCAGAATGCGCTGTGTGTGCGCGGTCATTGCTAGTGCGGTGGATGCATCAACTGCTGCAGCGCGCAAATAGATACACACCACGCCACGGCATTCATATTCCCGCTCGAGTACTGCGTACCAGCAAGGAGCTTCACTCCTTGGTACCAGTAACTACAGCCTAGTCGCCGTACGTAGAGATTCGCACAGCTAACAGCGTCGCGCGCGCGTCTGGCCAGCTGGTCGGGCTATCCCGCGAGCAGAAAATGGCATGCGGCAGGCAGTTCCTCTGCTGCCGTTTCGACAGGAAAGATTGAACTAAGTTGTTACATCGCTGAAAAGTCCCTGGTTTGAGATTGAGTATGCATGATTTCATGGGTTTGTTGGAGGGAAAATGTAAGGAGAAAGGGTGGCTTTTAAATTCTTTGCTTGCCAGATTCTGGCAAGCATTTTTTCCTCTTATTCCAAAACGCTTCCCGACTTTGATTTTCACTTGCCGCGGGAAAGCGCTCACTGTAATTTCACTCGCGGTACGTGTATCCGGCAGCGTGCAAAAATGCGTGCAGTTTTCCATAGCCAAGTGACGTACCATGACGCACCCCTCGGTCAAAATTTTGACCGACAATGATGGGATTTTGACGCACCCCTCGGTCAAAAATTTGACGGACAAAGCTGGTAAAATGACGAACACCTGGGTCACAAATTTGACGGACCAAACGAGGAAATGACGCACCCATGTCCGGGGGTAGTGGGGTGAGTCATTACATTGACAAGTGCACAAGTACTGACTCGCGCAAGCGCAGAGGTTTCAAATCCCGTCTTTGTCGGAGCAGTTGTCAATCTCGGAGATCCATGCTGACAAAATCATTTAAAGTCATCGATTTAACGTTAGACAGAAATGGACTATTAACAGACTTATTACGTTCCGCGTTTCCTCTTGTCAATAATTCATTTGAATACATCGGTAAGTATTCAAATTGACACATTTTTTAGTAACGTTAGACAAGGTTAAATTTAACCGCAATACTACGCCTTTTCAGATCCAAAATCCTACACTGCGCAGGTAATGTTGGGGCTGGTCGCAAGTGTCCAGATTTTGGAGGCCGGCCGAAAATTGGGGTTTTTATCTAACGACCAACGGAGTTAACTTACCGTAGTTATGGGTAAACTCGGCCTAGCGGGTAAAGTCGGCCGCCAGCGCGCACAGTAACGTTACATAAAATTGTTCTGTGCGCGCTGGCGGCCAACTTTACCCGCTTGGCCCAGTTTACCCTTAACTACGGTACCTAACCGGTTAACGTTTCTACAGTTAGAGTTCTTTTCTTTTGGGTATGTGTGCATGAAATTAAGCACATTGCAAATCATTCTTACTGGCTAATACTGCCCAACGGTAGGCCTACCACCATTTTGTTGCTAACTGAGCTGAATTTTACTTCATTTTCGAAATTAATATGATTTGAATACGAATCTCGATTTATTTTTGGATTAACGTAGGTCGGACTCTTACAGTTGAGTCAGCAGTGACAGCACTGCACTGGTTAGCGGGTAACACTGCTGTGAAGGAGTCTAACTCCGCATCTCCACAATTAACAAACTTCAGGAATGACGAAATTGCCCAAATGTTTAGCTCTGAACAAGAATAATATCAAAATATAACACTAACACTAACAAACATTGACAATAACCAAACACTGACTGGAAGGCCAGTTGTCAACTCATGTGCAGTATCGGAGTCGCAGTCAGAGTAGTTGCCATTGTATTGGTGGAGCTGGCTGGATCGGAGGAGCCGCTATTGTGACCGTTTATACCGCCAGTAAAATTGTTCATAGGTCATGTAGCAAAGTCCCCCTTTGTCCATCCACGAATCAGCAAGCTTACTTGGATTTTCCATTTGTAGATAGAAACATTCTATTGAAATGACATACTCACCACCGCCATAAACACCTCCGCTCATTTTTATTTCGGGAATTATATTCTTGGGGGATGAAGGCTGGTTCACAAACTCTTCGATAACCCGGCGTTCTTCGCGTTCTCCAAGCTAGCCAGGCGCGTGAATTATCAATTGCTATCGCTAGTCGACCATATTGTCGATCGATCGACACTTACCTTTGATCGATTGCGGACAGATTACTCTTGTTCTACACAGAATACAGTAGTAGTTTTCGTGACTTTTGTAAAAATCTATCTTCAGTAGACCTAGAAGTATCTAGTACTACCTATAGTTCTTTGAGTTCCACCTCGAGGGATTTTCATTTAGATACAGCCGGGTTCTATAGAGTATCATTTACACAAGTTTGAGCTTATAATGGTACATTGTATGTTGAATATTTTTGTCATAAACAAGAAGAGACTTATAAAGAAAGACGCATAGTTCTTATTCTACAAGTATACTTAGTATTATGTGAATTTTGGTTCAAGAACTTACGGATAATTGGTGTCGTACTTTATTTGATTATATTGATTTCCAAAATTTATTCCGGGAACAAATTGGATTTGCAATTTGTACATTATTCATTGCCGCTTCATTTGAAAAAGAGGGAAAATGGGAAATAGCATACTTTTTCTTCATTTTCCTCTTATGTGTTGAGGTGATCATGTCTCGATTAATTGGTATGTATAGAAATGCGGTATGCATTTGAAAGGAGGAATACAAAGTTTACACATGTTTTTAATGCTTATGAAATAGTTTTATAGGCTACCGTCTGACTGTTATACAGTGCTGTAAGTGTAACACACTCTGTCATTAGGAAAAGTACAAGGAGCCAAATAATACTTTTTTTTTTTTGAAGTTTGAACCATGACCAAAATGAAATGCCCTCCTACTCACTCGATTGTGATAAAAAGTATAGGTCTAATCTTCTGGCGTTGATCTCTGAGGAAGTTGTGGTATGATTCGAGTAGTAAGGGTTGAAAGGGGACGGAGGTGATGAGGTTAGGAGAGTGAGAGGTGTGGGATAATTTTTCAGCCAATTATTGGATCGAGGAAGGGACCTCTTTTTGTGATAAAACTTCACCCAATTAATAATCACACAAGATAATGAAATTATGCAGAATAATAATAACAATAACAATAAGGTCTTATTAACCCAGGGTATTATAGCCTCTTCAGTGTTACCACTGCCCTACCAGAGGGCCCTGCCATTGCACTTATTACCCTATAGCGTTGCCAGGTACCCATTTATACACCTGGGTTGAGAGGGACATGGTGGGTAAAAACATCTTGTCCTGAGGACGTAAGCACTGGGTGGGATTCGAACTCGAGTCCTCCGATCGACGAGTCGGGAGACTTATCCACTATATGCCACAGCATAGTGAATATGTATGAGTGTTTAACCATCCGTGTGCCACATAAATTTGCACATTCGACTCATTGGCACAGAATGGGTTAAAAGCACAAATCCACCTTCGTGAAGACAATAATGGGGTGAAAACAGCCATCGATTAGTAGAACACATCACTATAGTGAGAGTATGAGGAAAATCGGACAATCGGTTCAAAAGTTATGAATTTTTGAAATTTCTGCTTGGTCACTGCTGGATGAGAAGATTACTATACAGCTTATTGTGATGTCACATGTGTACAACAATATACTAAAAGAAGGCATAAAGAAAATCAAGCATGTATATATACATATATATAATCATACATATATCATATATATACATATATATATATATTATATATATATATATATATATATATATATATATATATATATATATATATGTCACCGACGGGACAAATAGGCGTCCACTCGGTATTTAAGTAAATACAAAAGAAATATGAATATCAAAGTGGGAGAGCAATTCTCTAAATCTGTTGTTCAAATAAGAAGACTGGGGGAGAAAGAACGACGCATTATTAGCAATTGTTTTAAATTGAATAATAAATTTATTTATTCATTTACTTTTTAGATCTGAATAACAATTACAAAACAATATATTTTGGAATACATGAATACAAAGAATGAAATTAAAATTTAAACCTAAAACAACGCAACACTGTGTTCAAGGTGAAGAGCTAAACCATAAGAGCTACACCATCTTCATCGTGATCCACTCAGGCTGTGCACACCAGAAGAAAGAAAATGATTCAACAATAGTTTAGCGAATATCTCATCACATTAAAAGAGACAGATCCACGTGATAATAATAACGAAAGTAACAACTATTCTGTTAACAATAATGATAACAATTGCAATAAGAAGAATACGCAATAAGATAATCATGATAATGAGAGAGGAAATAAGAAGATGAAGTAAAAAAGGAGAAGAAGAAGTAGAAGAAGACGTAGAAGGAAAAGAGGGAGAAGAAGATAGCGATGAAGTAAAATAATACTTTCCCTTATTTTAACAAAGGAAATCAATAATAATATGGATGACATTAATTATTACAATGAAACACATTATGGTACAACTGGTATTACTTCTACGAATACATTCATACAAAAATCATTATTGACCTGCATGAAACACATTTTCATTTGAACTCTAGAAACCAAGCTTTAAATATTATCTTCACTATTCAAAACCTAACGTAATAGTGTGTCGATAATAAGGTACATCTAACAAGAAATGAGGAAATACACCAATGAAAGCAAAGACCTGCAAAACCTCTCACATCAGGTGGCAAATTATTGGCGACCTATCCAAAACAAGGGTACAAATATTCATAAAAACATATTGGATATAAGCCTCGCCAACGTAGTATTGTATTAAAAATATTTACAATTTACAAAGGTTATAATTACCGTTAAAACAGGAGACAGACAACAAAGTCCTGACAAACTCCGTGATGGAGAGAGTATGCCTCAGCCACCTGCAAAACATATCCATTTCATCATTACTCACTGTCAAGTAGATGACATGTAAATAATGCAATGTAAACAGAAGGAATTTCATTACACAGCATATGCTAATTAGATTATTGTTAACATAATAATAACAGTATTGTTGACGTCATAATAACACCATTATTTTGTCATATTTCCATCCAGGGTAGCAAGCAGGGGTACGCGCGTGCACCTACAGGGATGCGCGCATCAAGAAAGCGCTACCCCGCGCGTGCCCCAAAAGTAAGCCACATAGCGCATTTGGACACCGGCACACCGCAAACGAAAATGGCAAAATCCACAAATTTCTTATTCTTTACGTTACATAAATCTACATTTACAACAATTCAATCCTTTGCATTGACAATGCAACATATCATCAGAGAGGCAGGAAAGATTTGAACAAGATGCACCTACTCAAAGAATGTCAACGAAATTTTTTATCTTGAATTAAATGACACACATTTAGCCTTGTAAATGAATTCATTACGGCTAGAATTCGACAAAATGTAATCTATCAATATTCAATGACTCTCCTTTACTTCAGCATCCGAGTGCCTAATAAATTTCAATAAAATTACTTCAAATAACTCTGTAAATAATCAATATTTGCATACATTGTCACACAATGAATAAAATGATATTTCTTGTCAAACTTACCGATATTAACTGGTGTTAAATGTGGATAAATTATCCACAAAACAAGCGAGAGTGCGGGGTGTCCGGTAACGTTGGACTCTGATCAGCTCAGTGGATGAAAGCGTTCTTTTGTTATGATTTCTTCTATGACAACAACAAACAATTGCGCATGCGCATTAACAAAAATACACAGAAATAAGCAGTAGTAAAGGGGCACACGTGTTGAAATATTTTGTATCATAACATATATATATATATATATATATATATTTTTTTAAAAGAACACTAAATTGACTTGCCTTTTTCAGATGCGGCAGGGAGAATAATATTGCTCTTAACATGACGTTAGTGACAAGTCGAGGAAATGCACACTTTTTTTTAAAGTAAGATTTTGTAAAATTTGCTTTATTTTCCTTGATCTTTCTACGCATGTGACATCATGTATAGTCTACTCATCCAGAAGTGACTGCTCAGATACTTATAAAATTATAACTTTTGAACCTAACTTTCACTGATGTGTTTCACAAATATGCTGCATTCACTCAATCTTCATGTATATGAAGGTGGAATTGTCTTTTAATATAACTTTAGGATGATAATTTGTGGTATAGGGCCTACATTCTTTAAAAAAAAAATAGCCTGTACTGTTTCGTAAACGTTATCAAAATTTGGGTATTTTGCATTATGACGTTGACCATATAGATAATACAGCTATAATCTAAGAATGATTTATAAAATCATGATATTAATGGGAATCGACGTGAAAATATTGTAGGTCCCTATTATGTTTTTGTGAAGTATTGTTCCATTGATTATAAGAATAGAGCATTCTTAAAAACAACAAAAGTGACATCGGTGTGTTCTTCAGCCTTTCTTTAATTTTCATTGTTTTGGTAGGCCTACTTTTGATATAACTGAATATGTGCAGCCGCCAAATTTGTTGAATTATTATGTCATGAATTGAAATTAAAGAATAAGAATACTTAGGCCTATAATCTCGGGTATTATTTTTTTTGACAAAAAGACTTGTTTTTGTTGGCACATATTCAAAATTTTGTTTAAAAGATGTAAGATCTACAGCAAGATAAATAGGTTGAAAAGACTGGCTAACACGAAATGTGTGGAAACTCCTATCTCTTTGTAGAGCAATAATTAATTAGGTTATTTCTTGATTAATTGCTTTGAGTGTGTGTAGTTTGCGCACTGTTCAGTGCCGTCCATACGGCGCTGTTGCGGCATCTGTGAATGGCACTCAGTGCGCAGCCTACGACTCCTGGGGGGCGTTTCATCAACGAGTTCGTCGGAGGTTTTCATCTACAAATTTGCTATCAGCCAATCAGACGCAAGGATTTACACTGACAACTGTTAAAAGCTAATGAAATCCTTGCGTCTGATTGGCTGATAGCAAATTTGTCGGTGAAAACTCCGACGAACTCGTTGATGAAACGCCCCCCTGAGGTGCTCAGAGCATACAGGGCGCCCTCAACGCCATCGTCTAAACCAAAATGAATGCACAATAATTATGTTTCATAGAATAGTTCAATATGCAGATGATACACTGTTGACACAGAGAAGGATTTATTTATAGCAATGAATACTGTTGATAGATTTTCAAATATATCTGGTTTAAAAATCAATGAAAATAAAACAAAAGTAATATGGATAGGGAAATGTAAGAATAAAGAAGATAGAATTATGTTGCCTGAAAGTAATCTTCATTGGGTGTATACTATGAAGGAGGTTTTAAGTATCCGGGTATACATTCTTTTTTGTTGTTGTTGATTTAGGGAGAACTGTTCAGTACAATTATTATGAAAAAATGGAAATGATTAGGAAATAAATTAACTCTTGGAAAACTGCACACTTAACTAGGACAAAAATGAAATAATATAATTATTTAAACGGATGGCTCAAAGTCCCCTGAAATGGGGATGCACTTTAACAACCTTTTATTTCCATCAAAAAAAAAAAACAACAAAAAAACACACACAAAAAAAACCCAAAATCATATAAAATTGTCAAAATAACTATATATAATTACTTTCCTATCACTTTTATTGACTTGGACATTGCATAAAAACGTGCATACTATTACAATAATCATTGCCGACTCCCCGAGCCCTATGAAAAGAGGAAAAATTGCAAATTATTTTAAGAAAAATACTATCGGCGAGAAATTGTGCATACAACGTCATTTCGTTATTGCGCGGGTTAGCTCACCCCCCTCCCCCCTCCTTCCACTCAGGCTGGAGGGGTCAATCGTCTGCTGGTAGGGTTTGGGTATGTTGGGACCTATTATTTTGAATGGATTCAAGTCAGTGGAATCACGGGAAACGAGCTGGGCCATGGACGAACTAAGGCGAGTGTAATAGGCCTACATATCGGAATTGTTTTGAATAAGGCAAAATATTGTCGATTTTTGTTAGAATAGCAAACATTTTGGAGAAAAGTTGTAAATTGGAAGAATCATAATGAAAATTATTTCCTGTTAAACGCACACAAAGAGACGTTTCACAATAAAATATTAATTGAAAAGAGAATGAAAGAATCTATGTTAGGCCTACATCCACTGCGGATGGGAAGTAAAAGTGTACAAAACCTTGTATAAAAGAACTTCATAATAAGCCCTGTGGATAGATACGGGCAGCTGCTCCACTTGTTGGAGTACCAGAAACATTATCTTTAGACCTAGTCTCTGCCCTACATATAAATATCAGTTCGGCCCTATCATTTTATTTTTAAATAAAAAAAAAATGTATCCGATACGTGTCACGGTTGAAAGACCTTCACGGTAATGATAATGCATGTGTTTTTTTCTCAAATATTACAGAATGTTGGCATGTTGACACTCCATGCCTAGGCCATAGAGCTGTATTATGGCCTAGGCTTACTGTTTTGAAAATTAATGACGTCCCTTTTTTATGACGACTTTCCGAAGAGTGCATTGTAAACTTGTGAAATGATGTTACAAAGCAAGTGTAACCCAAAGAGATTTTCCCCAGTGGTGGGGAGGAGAAAATCTCTTTGGTGTAACCAGTCTGCTCGGCCCTCTAGTGATGGGGAGGAGAAAAATCTCTTTGTAAACACATTACATGTATTATGCAACGTGGGTGCATGTTGCGTGCGCGAAAATGCTGAAGGTAGATTTTCCCGGGAAATTTGATTTGATGCTAGCTCTTCAAACGAGTAGTGAATTCAGCCGGTTAGGAGTGCCCCCCTGCTTTTAACCTACAGCGAACATCACCCAGGTAGGTACATACCTATTGTAATATAAATGCTGTGAATGACTAATGAACACGACAGTGACAGTGTATACCCGAATGGCGAAGTACATAAACATGTAGCTAAAAATACAGTATCCCTGTCACTGTTTGTCGTTGCGCTGTATCTGTACAGCAAGTTGCGGGATGCCGTCCAGTACCTGAGAAGAACGGCGTCTGGTCGATCGATCGGCGCCCGCCGCGGCCGGGCTAGTTGTTTCCTACTCGGCGGTGTATGTATAGACTACGTACACTAAATACAAGTGCTAAGTGTTATGGGGTCACAATAAAGGAATCATAGTTTTCGCTGAGACCTAATTTCCGGTTTCCGACATTTTTTGTGAGATAATGAGAAACCTCTGTAATGAAATGTGAAAGAGCATGTTTTTCCAAGGGGGAATTCAATGTCTATTTAATTGATAGAATCACTTGACTTTGTTTTAGATCTACTTTGTTTTTGGATGTCTCAGCCATTCCAAAACAAATTTTAGTCAAATAAACTTTGAATTCCTCCTATATCCTAGAATGGTATGCTCTGTACTAATAAAGTTACTATCTAGTAATATGTGATAATGTGGTTTCTTGGCATTTTGCAAAAAGTTAAAAGCCCAGTCGTAGTCCTCATCTCCACTCCTGTAACTATAATCAATTTTAACGCTTCATAAAACAGGGGCAGGCCTTAGCTTGGAATGACTAACCGCAGCAGCGACCCCATACGGACAAATACCGTACGTACCGTAAAGGCCTCTACGGTACGTATTTGTCCGTATGGGGTCGCTGCTGCATGCTGCGGTTAGTGGAGTAGTAGAACAACTTGAGTCTAACAGTCAGTTTGACCTAAGATTGGTCCATCTTCTTCTTCTTCTTCTTCCATTAAACTACATCCCTCTTAGTAGAGTATAGTCGTACTGAGTGCAGTGAGGTGGGCGGTCACGAGAACACGTGCAGTGCAGAATACAGTGTGAATTACAGTAACACACACAAATTAAAAGAGGAGGGCAAAATAAAAGTGCAAGTAAAAACCAAATATCTTGCTGTTTTAACGGAGGGTGACTGTATCTGGTCGTCGGGGATACAATGTTCAGCGGAGACTGCGTCTGGCTTCACAGATCCCCTCTCCGGAGGAGAGCGATAAAGAGTAAAAAATAAATAAAAATAAATAGAAAACTAAATAAAAGACTCCTCCAACACCGGACAGACAGACCTTTCTGTCTAGACTAGATCTATAGAGTCTAGTTAGACTGTAGTTTATTTCAACTGTAAATTTATGTCTATGCCTATCATGCCTATGGCAGAATGCAGCCTGTGTAGTAAGGAAATCTAAAATTGATTTTATCTTTTGATATATTTTGCCAGTAATGGGGCCCTGGGCCCTGTTTTATTAAAAGAGTTTGAATGGGTTATGCTGTGCATAACCCATTTAGATCTTTACAAAGCTTAAATTACAGACGGATGAAGTTCTTTCAATTTCAGGGTTCGAAATTGGCGATGGTCCGCTAGCCATTGGCCACCCAAAATCATGTAGGACTAGCTAAAAATCATAAAATTCTGAAATTACTAGTCCGTCTGGCTAGCCAAAATATTGCTTCAGTGTCAAAATTGATTCTAAGTAGTCCGCCTGGCTAGTTAAAAAAAAAAGTTAAGTGCGACCCCTGATTTCGTATCTCAATTTAACAAAAAAATTAAAAAGAGGGAAAAACTGCAGAAAACTGATAGTTAATAGCAAGCCAGTGGAGTCAAAATGGACTTAAAAGAAGTGTGAGCTTTTAATCCTTGCAGAGTCTTCATCAGGGGCAAAATGTCTGCATTGCCAGCAGACCCAAATGACATGATTACGAACTATATGCAGCAGGCACTAACTGGGAAGGGCTAATAATAAGGACACAGTAAAGAAAGTCAAACACAAAAGGGGTAGTTTAGCTGAGCACTGTCAAAGGCAGGGAGCCAAACCACAGAACTGTAGGTAGAGTTCTGTGAGCCAAACTGGTGATGAGATGGATTATAAAGCAAACAAAGGGGTGACCAAACAAAAGGGAGGGGTAGGAGAAGGGCCAGGGAAGGGATGATCCCAAGGATCATAGGGGGCTTCCTGTGAAGGTGAAGAATAAAGATGAATATTAAAGAGGGAACATTATATTATCCTGAATAATTAAGGCCACCCACATGACCTGTTGTATAAGGGTGTAAGACATCCAATGTGGGCATTAGACAGTCATGAATTTAGTGATACTATTACTGTTGCATCACAATACCCGCAAAGCTGTGAATTATCAAAACTTTCAGAATAATTTATGGGGTGGTTTATATGGCAAACAGTTTGTGTTTTGCTCTGTCTGAGCAAAGTTGCATTACATTTATCATATTCCTCCCAGAGCTACGAATGTTGTATGCTTTTCAGACATCTGCATGTATGTTGTTAGATCTACTTAATTGCAATCGGTGAAGATGAAATACTCTTTTCAGTGGAAAGGACATGAAATGCAGGTTAATTACATGTCTATGAGAGAGTCACAAATCAACTAGGCATATCATGCATGACAGATCATACATGTACATTGCTCTTAGAGATATGCGGAAACACCCACACACCAGAAAGCAAGTATTGGTAAGGGATGCTGACCCCATATGGAGTTGCCCAGGTGATAACTAGCTCTGCCCTCGTCGCCAGACAGTTCAAAGCAGACACATTAATTGTGCTGTCAACAAAGATTGATAAAATGATGATGGTGCAAATATTTGCATGCAGCCATACATGTACTTTGTGTTGTGGGCTGCTGGTTTGCTATTCATCATACTTGTGTAGATCTATCAATTCAGTTGTATTCTGCCTTCAGTCACTATGTTACCCCATGTTATTTTCTCTGTCTGTGTTCAAGAGATCACAATTGACTGCGGCCACTTCTGAGTTTTTGCCCATCACTGCAAGCCTGTGTAGCTACAATGCAGCGTGTCTCTCGAATGAAACGTGAGCTGGCCATGCTGGAGAAGGAACCACCTCCAGGCATCAGCTGCTGGGCAAAGGCAGATAACGTCACTCAGCTAGAGGCTCGTAAGTAGACGATACATACATGTACAGTCAACCTTGCCTAGTCAACTTTGCCAAGTCATAAATTCACCCATGTCGAAGGTCCTTTCAAGCCTCCTCTCCTTACATTCTATTGATGTTAATCCCTCATAAGTCGATTTTTCTCAAAGTCGAAGCCATTTCCTCAGTCCAAATAGATTTGACTTAGGCAAGGTTGACTGTGGGCACCTATGTCAATGCACATTACAGTACATTTTTCATTTCATTTTTATGCTTTTTTTTCACCCTATACGCCTTTCATTTGACTTAATTTCGACAAGTCTGTGAATTATTTTATGATTATTCAGCATTTATTTTTATTCAATTTAAAATCATGCTGCTGTTTAATACTTTTACAACAGCAATAACAAAAACACCACCACCACCAACATCAATAACTTCTACTGCTACTGCATCCATTGCTTTTAGGGCTTTGGCCCAATATTGAGTAATACACTTTATTTTGTAAGCCTCTTTCTGTATGTTTGTTCTGTATCCAGAGATCGTGGGTGGAGATGCTACTCCTTATGCTGGAGGTGTCTTCAAATTAGAGATTCAGATCCCGGAGCGGTGAGTGCATCAATACGCAAACCTAATAATCTGCTCAAGTGTTCAATACTGCTAGCTTGCCAACTCTTCCAGAAATCAGTGGTAGACTCGCGCAGTTCACCCAATATTTTTCTTGTCTCATCGTTATAGACGATTATCTCATGCTGAACCCTGAAACTGGAAAAGAAAAAAAAAAATGTCTCCAAAATCTCTGATATTCTGAACTTTTCATATACCCAAGCCTAGAGTTTCAAGGTGTTCCCGCAGGTGCACCGGCTCTATCTGTGTGTTGAGATCATGACTTCAGTATACGCCAGATTGAACCATTTTAAATGTAAAATGATCAAAACTCCCTACCGTGGAAGTGGCGGGGGGGGGGGGGGGGGGGGAGGGGGTTGGACTTACAGAATTTACAATGTCCCACTCAAGCTTTGGGTCTTAGCAGAACTATTTTTTTTCCTCTTTCCATCTAATAGATAATGTCTTCTAAGGATAAGTAATGTAATGAAATAAATAGGATATTTGCACTTTTTCCCCCCACAGTCAATCCATCAGTACCACATGTGTCGTATCTTAAATTGCTGATTTATGTATTTCTTTTCTGTACATGTACTGTCTCCCTTGGAATACAGGTACCCCTTTGAGCCACCAAAGGTGCAGTATGTTACTCCCATATACCATCCAAACATTGACACCAGTGGGCGGATATGTCTAGATCTACTAAAAATGCCTCCAGCAGTAAGTTGAGATTTTCTTTGTAGTGTCTCCCTTGTTTTGAAAGTATAATTGTATATCACACACACACACACACATACATGCACACATATAACAACAAAAATGTAAAACAAAGCAAATCAAATCTAACTGTGATGGTTAAACATTTGTTCAATTGTGGCCAAACATCTTGCTGAAAGTGGATTTGAATGCTGTCCTACCATTATTTTGAATATATGCAATCCAGATTACCTTTTCTGTGGCATTAGAGGACAAGCTCATCTTCATAGACATGTGGATTGAGTGAATGCAGCAGTATCAGTATAACACATCAGTGAGAGTTTGAGGAAAATTGGACAATCCGTTCAAAAGTTATGAATTTTTGAGGTTTCTGCTCAGTCACCGCTGGATGAGAAGACTACTATGGCTTGTGATGTCACTTGTGTAGAACAATATAAAGAAAATATAAAGAAAATTAATGTATTTTCATTTTTCTTGCATGATAAAAGAACACTTGACTTGCCTCTTTCAGAAGGCGGGGGGAGGGGGAAGGGGATAACATTACCCTTATATGTCAGTGACAAGTCAAGAAAATGTGCACTTTAAAAAAAAATGCAATTTTGTGAAATTCTCTTTTTTTTCCTTATATTGTTCTATGCATGTGACATCATACACTGTAGTAGTCTTCTCATCCAGCAGTGACTGCACAGATACTTTAAAAATTCATAACTTTTGAACAGATTGTCCTGTTTTTCCCCAAACTTTCACTGATGTGTTCTACTAATATTGAGCACTGCATTCACTCAATCTACATGTATATGAAGGTTGACTTGTCTTTGATATAACTTCAGGATTATAATTTGTCCTTTAACAGTGCGTATGCCTCATGAAACTTGTTTTCTGTTTCATCTCTCAGGGCAACTGGAAACCAAGTCTGAACATCTCCACAGTCCTGACGTCTCTGCAGCTACTCATGGCCGAACCCAATCCAGACGATTCCCTCATGGTGGACATTGTAAGTTGAGACTTTTCCCTCCTCACTATCTCAAGAAGCAACCAGTCTTCTAGTGCTATGCTAAAGTTTAAAAAGTTTCAGTGAAACTTTAAAAAAAAAAATTCATTTTATGTTAATTCCAAATCTATGAAAGGAGTTAAGGAAATAAGCACATCATCATAATCATCATCATCATGTAGTTTTGATATGGGTCTGTCAGCAACAACAGGGATGGTTGGATTTACCTCACTCTAACAGCAACCGCTTACCACTCCTTGCCATATCATCCAATTTTTGGAGCATCCTCTTTTCCCAAGCTCGTCATCCACCTCTTTCTTTTCCATGGTTCCTGTGGTTGTCCACACTTTTGTGGCTCATTCACTTTAAAGACTCTAGCACTTCTCTCAGAACATCATTATCATCCTCCCTCAGATCATGCTGATACCAATGCATTCCATTCACCTCTGCCAGAAACCTTATCCTAGAAACTTCTTTGCTATATATTGTGACATTCTAGCTAGTTGTCAATAAAGATTTGTTTGCTGTACGTGTTATAGTCTGAGACAAAATGCCTTGTGGAGACTTGCACTTTACAGTCAGCAGTGCTTGGTTGAAAACAGTTCTGACATTCATGCTAAACATTTATTGTTTAACCCATGAAGTCTAGGAAACCTTGTTTTGTCGTTTGTCACTGTTACCTGTTGTTATGATTTTTTGGCATCCATTTGAAGTGCTTCGTAAAGTAGAATGAAAAAACAATCTATGTCACTTTTACTGCTTTGCTGTTAATGCCAGATTGTTTATTTCAGCTGCAAAAGTTTTTATATTCTCTCAATTAGTTAACTTTTAACATTCTTTGATTGACAGCACAATGAAAGATTCCATTTCCTGTTCTGTTTCCAAATGGCACAATTTCTTCTGTTTTATAATGATTTCATGCAGATCCAGTGAATTTTACCACTTCCATTCAATACTTCTTTGGCATGAAACATGAGGTGAAATTCAATTTTTTATTTACTTATTTTTTTTTTAGATATGAAATCTGAGAGTATGCCGTTTTCCCCAGTAATACAGCCAAATGATTTTGACCAGGAACGTTCACAGTGAAAGTTCAGGTTTTCACAAACCAGTTAGTAAATCTGGAATATGTGCTGTTTCTGACCATAAGTGAATACTGTAGGAGCCAGTGACATTAGGTCTGTAAAGGAGATTAACATGGCTCTAACTGTCACAAAAATTTGTTATCTCTATTTGCAGTCCACAGAGTTCAAGCACAACAGGCCGCTGTTCTCCCAGAAGGCAAAAGAGTGGACCAAGAAACATGCCACACCATCAACTGTAGCACTGGTCAGTATCCTTATCTGTCTCTCTGGCCCCCTGGTGGTCAGTCAGGTGATTTTATTTTCTCGAGTCTGCACCTGTCCCTTTCTTGACCACCAAAGAGTAACAAACAGTTCATGCATTTAATTGTATCACGAGGGTGGTCCACAATTTGAAATTTGAGCATGTTGGAAGCTGAGGATTTGAGAATATTGCAGAAATTGTATGTATACGGAGCGCACGTCACGAGCAAGGAGTACGCAATATTTCACAGCTTATCTCTCTTTGTGCTGCTTGGGTTCAACGCTCTCTCCCATGTTTTAAAAACTAATATCTAAGTACCAGGTAGTTCAATGTTTTGCAAGTTCTGCACATGCTTTTCACATGTTTGAATACATTTTATTTTGAGCTTGTTACAAATTCTTGAGGATGTTGCATAGCATGTTGCTGGCTTTTGAGGATGTTGCACAAAAATTGACGATGTTGCACAAGAATTTCAGCATGTTGCAGTGACGTGCTAAAACCTCTGTGAACCACGCTGATCACTCTTTTCCACTCCCAAAGATATGGGCTTGGGGGAGGATTGTCTCTTTTTAAGGCCTTGTCAGTGGAATAAGTGCAAGGATAAGGTAAGAATTAGCAGAACCTTGAGGATGTACGGGTAATCCTTATGTAAATGGCAGCTTGTCCATAAAGCTATTATAAAAAATTGGGATGGTTGCAACTTGCAAGCGAGATCCAAGTCATAGAGAGCTGACATACTCTGAGATGATTGGCTTTGTTTGCAATTTTCAGTGCATGTAAAAGCTAGTCAGTTGTGAGAGAACCTTCACTAAAAAGACTAACTGAAATATAAAGTTATTTCGTAGCTCACCATATATATGCGTTTGAACATGGCAATGTTTACGCCTTGACATGTCTAAGTTGGTCAGATTTTGTGTCTGTCCCAAAATTGTTGTTGTTTTTTCATTTGTGGGTATGGGGGAGACTTTTTCCATGAGCATCCACATAATGAAATTAGTGGTCTTATTTCTCATTGTAGACTTGAAGAGAATTGTCACATCAATGTGAGGGAGTAAAGCAGCAACTGTGCCAATAAATTTCATGCTTTTAACCCGTTGAGGACGGCTTGATTTTGCTACAACACGCATTTCCCATAGACGCTTGCCCGAGTATACTCGTGACTTGCCCTCAACAGGTTAAGACTAAAATATAGTGGACTCCCGTTATAACAAAGTCCTCGGGAGCGACAGTTTTCTTTCGTTAAATCAAAATTTCGTTATAACGCAACAATTAAACAATAGAAATTCATGGTATGGGTAACGTTGTGGCCTGAATTTTGATTTTGTTGTAACTGGAATTTTGTTATAGCCGTGTTCGTTATAGCAGGAGTGCACTGTATTTGTTGTTTTTCTGAAGGTTTCTGCGAATAAGGCAAGAACTTCAGATGATACCAGCGACTCATCTGAAGATTCATCGAGTGATGATAGCGATGAGGAAGAAGAGACTGCTAAACTGGTGAAAAGAGATTCTCTGACGTCGAGGGTTTCAAACCGTGAAAATGGACAGCATGTGTCGACATTGGCCAATAGCAGACCGTTTTGCAAAGATGCCTCGTCCAGGGGCAGTGAAGCGACCAATGAGAGACGAGGAGAGAAACGATGTCTGCAGGAAGCGAACGGAGAGCCAGGATTGGTCAAGAGGTCTCATGTGCAGATTGACATATAAGTAGAACGGAAAAAAAATGTGGAAAGAAATGAGAGGAAGATAAATTTATCAGTGGTTTGAGGGAGGGACAGAGAGAGAGAGAGAGAGAGAGAGAGAGAGAGAGAGAGAGATAGGTTGACAAAGGGAGAGCTTGACATAAAGAATTAGCATTATGCTGAAATGTAACTAATTATACATAAAGCAAAAGAAATTCATCAAAACTCATATTTGCCAAAAATGTAATTTTTAAAATGAAATTGTATATTGCGAAAGTGTATAGCTTATAGGACAAGTTCACCTTCATATACATGTTGAATGAGTGAATGCAGCAAATACTATTGGAACACATCCGTGAAAGTTTTGGGAAAATCAGACAATCCATTCACAAGTTATGAATTTTTAAAGTATTTGTCAGTCACTCCTGGATGAGAAGACTACTACAGTGTGTGATGTCACATGCGTACATCAGTATAAGGAAAATATAAAGAGAATTTCACATATTTTTATTTTTTGAAAAAAAAGTGGACATTTCCTCGACCTGTCACTGACGTATCTTAAGGGTAATGTTATTACTCCTGCCTTCTGAAAGAGGGAAGTCAAGTGTCCTTTTATTATGCGAGAAAAGTGAAAATATGTTGAATTTTTTAATGTTTTCTTTATATATTATCGTTGTACACATGTGACATCACAAGCTGTAGTAGTCTTCTCATACAGCAGTGACTGAGCAGAAACTTCAAAAATTCATAACTTTTTAACGGGTTGTCCAATTTTCCTCAAACCCTCACTGATGTGTTCTACTAATACTGCTGCATTCACTCAATCCACATGTCTATGAAAGTGCAATGTCCTTAAAAACAAATGTTTGTGAAGCACATTATGGCTGCAAAGTGGCTCAGTCGTTATCGATGAAATACATGTATCTTGAGTTCAAATTTTGCTGAGCAATATTATGTGTTATGCCATCTCCTCCCCTCTAGGAAGAGGTAAAACACTGTCCCTCGGATAGGACGTTAAATGGAGGTCCATGTGAGAGAGAGTCACAGCCCACTCTCATAAAATGTCCCAATTTACTCTCAGCACCAATTAAATGGTGACGAGATGGTGATTTCTGCGGCCGAATCCCCTCTGCACACAATGAGTCCATGTGAAAAATGTTCCAAGGCTTCTTTAGTCCCACCAATTTGATTGTTATGCCTTCCCACTTGCCAAAACAAACCCAATTGCTGTAGCCCTTTCGTGAAGTCTTAGAAAGACAATGACCATGAAAATGAAATTAAATATATATATATTTTTTCATTTACTTATTCATTCATTTGTTGGTATTGTTTTGTTGTTTTTGTTTTTCTTTAGGAGCCAGCACAATTGTACAGTCGACTGCAGTAGTCCTTGGGACCATCAGTTTTCTTTTGTTGTATTGAAATTTCGTTATAACCGAACCGAATTACCATGAAAAGTAAATCAAATAATTTCTTTTTATTTACTTCTTCATTCATTTATTGGTATGATTTTGTTGTTTTTGTTTTTCTTGAAGAGTGAGCACAAATATACAGTCGACTCCTGCAATAACAAAGTCCTTGGCATCGGTAGTTTTCTTTCGTTGTATCGAAATTTTGTTATAACCGAACAAATAAACAATAAAAAACAGAGCAGATAACGCATGGGCCTGAACTTTTACCTGTTGTAACTAGAATTTCATTATAACAATGTTTGTTATAACCGGAGTGCTGCATTCAAGTTACTCATTCCAGCAAAAGATACATGTCAATTCTTGGAATGCAGGCTGTATGCATTCATTTTTTTGGTGCTGTGCTAAGCAAGCATCAGAGCAATATTTCAACTGTCAGGAAAATGTCTGCATAAAGTTGTGAACATGGATCATAGTTTACTGTATTTGACACATGTTAGTGCCCCTGTATTATTATCATCATTACTATTTTTATTATTATTATGATTATATATATTTTTTTAATATAGTGCACTCCTGTTATAACGAAGTCCTCCGGACTGGTGGTTTTCTTTCATTATACCAGAATTTTGTTGTAGCTGAACAGTATGTGTATAAAGGTATATAGTTGACAATCTTAGGACCTGAATCTACATGTAGTTTGATGTAACAAGAATTTTGTTATAACCATGTTCGTTTAAACGGGAGTGCACATACTGTACATGTATAATAACCCATGAATTGTGAGGATATTCATCTTTTGTAGTATAAAAGTGGCAATTTTTTCTCACACCTTTGCTAATAAAAGGCACTGCAAGTGATTGTAAAATTTATATGCATTATGAAAACTTATATAAACTCTTTGATGGTACAGAAATCTGTTTTTTTTTTTTTTTTTACTTGCGACACTTTCTCAAAAGTTCAGAATAAAAGAATATATATGCATGTGAAATAGATTGTGTAGACAATTGTAATGGATTGTTACAGTACTTTCATACAATGTTCTGCCATGGTGAAGGTGATGGAGAAAGAGGATGGATGGATGGATAGATAGTTGGTTGAATACACACATACAACTGTACATACATACGTACAAGTCAGGCAGAATACATGAGTTATACATTATGTAGGTTACGTGCAAATGGACCCAAAATTAATAAGGTATAGATACTTACAATGTATACATCCAGATGTTTTTTTAAGAAACAGTGATACTGGTACTTCAGCTTCACTGACAATTCCATACAATACATTATATTATTCTAATAAGCAAAGGCACTGATGCCACGACAGTTCTATTCTAGCAATCTCTTGTTTGAACACAGAAAATATCAAATATCTGTTAGGAGATGTAAAACCCTCCAATAACAGAGTCAGTTTTGCAAAATCTATACATCTCTAAATTGAATTCAAATTAAGGCAGGGTATTTCTTCATTTAATTCATGTTAGTATGTTTAGAAACAAGACAAAACAAAACAAAAATATATGTTGAAGATTTGTGTACAAACAAATGGGAGACATGTAGTGTGATTTTGAGTCAGTTTTAAAGGACACATCTGAAACTTAAAGAATTCTATTACATTGTACTTTTTTTTTGTCAAAGTCAAAAATTTCATCATCTACTGCTTTCAGTTATGCATTTCACAGTAAAAAAAGAAAAAAAGATTGAAAGCTCGAGTGAGAAAGAAATAAGAGAGAGAGAGGGAGAGAATTACAATGAGAAAACGGAATTATGGGAAAAAGTTTATAGCATAGAAGAAACACAGAAAGAATGTGATGAAAAGTAATAGCACGAGAGGATTGAGGAACTTGGCATTTCAGTGCCGTAAGACTGGGTGCTAGGCAAGGGAATAGGACCATTTCTCACACGAAGAGTTACCATCTTGGGAGATCAAAATATGAAGAGCTGCATCGTGAAAAAAAAAAAATTATACACGCACTGCATAAGGTAAGTCATCACAAGGATTGACTTCCAAACAATAAAAAGACCCCCAATATGTTCTGATTATTGCATAGACGTTCGAGAAGTGATATCAATTTTTTCATATTCTCATACATAAATCATCCTTTTTGCTTTGTTCTGTAAAAATCATTATTTTTAGGTGTGTTGGGGTTATTGATGTTCAATTTTCAAATTTGGAGATGAGAAAAGGGATAATGTGATGCAATTTTTTCAGTAGTTTATGTTGTACAGAGGAAACTCAGTTTAATGAGATCCTTTAGACCAAAACAATTTGTTCTTTTATCATCGGATATTTTGTTATATCAGTAGTCAACAAACAATACAAAACAAAGGAATTAAATTCATTGGGATTGGAGAAATTAGTTTGTTATATCAGGTACATGTGAACAGTTTGTTTGCAAAAACCGATAAGTCCATATTTGAAGATTTTAAAGTATGGTCTCTGTCATAAAGTACGAAATGATAACTTTTAAATGATTTATTGGTCACTACATATAAAGGTACATTTTTAAAGTTATGGTCAAAAGAAGCAAAAATTTCCTTATTATTCTCTTTATTTTTCTTGACCTTTAATCGCAAATATCTCCATTTGGCAAATATGGACTTATCGGTTATTGCGAACAAACTCTTCATGTATTTTGTTACATCAGATCTCTTTATATGGAGTTTCTATTGTGCAAGTACAGAGATTTATTTTGCTATAGGGTATGCATGTCATCATCACCAACATGTTGCCAAAATTGCCATTGCCAAACCTATGACAATTCTCTTTTGCCAAATCGGCCGACAAGGGGGAAAAAAAAGTCTTCACATTTTTTGCTGCTACTTCTCTCCAAAAATCGTCCAACTACAACACACACACACAAAAATCCACATACAAAAACAAAGAAACCACAACTCCCCCCCCCCCCAAAAAAAAAAAACCCTCTTCACAGATTTATGCTAACTCTGCCGACACTGGGCTGACCCTGACACAGAGTGCTAGGAACATACTGTGTGAGTCTGCACACATGATGGCACTTTTTTCTATATACAAATCATATTTTCACTGGGCAGCCATGGGGGGGGGGGGGGGGGGGGAGGGGTGTTAAAGGGATGGTATAGTTTTGGTTGAGACCTAATTTCAGGTTTCTAACATTTTTTGGTGAGATAATGAGAAACCTCTTATGAAATATGAAAGAGTATGTAATTCTATAAGGAATTCAACGTTTATTTGATGAAATTTGGTTTTGAAATGGCTGAGATATCCAAAAAGAGCGATTCTAATAAAGTGTGGGACCCACACTTTATTACGATCGCTTTGTTTTACTTTGTTTTTGGATGTTTCAGTCATTCCAAACCCGATTCTCATCAAATAAACTTGGAATTTCTCTTAAAATGGTATGCTCTGTACTATATCATATTTAAGTGTTTTCATGGTATCTCGCAAAAAGTTAAAAGCCCAATTCTCATCTCCACCAATACTGTACCATCCCTTTAACCCCTCCCCCAACACACACAAATCCACAACTGATTTTTTAGCAATCATTATTCTGCAGTAGTATAGTGTAGTATGCAAATTTTCCTAGTTGTATGACAATCTCCCAATCATTTCCTGAAAATGATACCGTATTTGCCCATAAGTGCCCACACTGATATGGTATGTGGTACAGCTGTACTATCATAATACGTCTTATCTGTTTCGTACAGTACATCACACACACACACACACACACACACACACACACACACACACACACACACACACACACACACACACACACACACACACACACACACACACACACACACACACAAGCAACAACAACACAAAGATACCATAATCAATCAATCATTTATCAAATCATCTGGGCTTTTTTTCTTACCCTATAACCTCACAAGTAAACTAATATGTCTTTTCCTTTGTAATATGAAAGGGAGTTGCAAATGCATTGGTCAAAATATTTTTCACTGATACATTGTGTATATCAAATAAATAAATCAGGCTACTCTGGAAATATTTCTGTGCTGAGCTATGATCCTGGTTTGCTCTATACCATGATAATATCACCCTTTAGGTTCCTCTTCCTACATGTGGCTTACACCAGCAGGCTGGTATCACTCATTTCCTGTCTGAATCTGAGTTGGTGGAGATCAAAAGAGTCATTTCAGGGTTTTGAAATGAGTTCTGGGGCTGGAAAACTGATTCATTCACAAATACCTTTATGATGCTCAATAGTCCTCAGTGTACTGCACTTTGTGCATGCTCATGTATACCCGTATAGTGTATTTTTGGTATATACATGTACAAAGAAGAGAGACATTTCAAAGTCAAACACAGCTGCTACAGTACAAAGTCCCCCTGATTCCGTAGTAGGCTCCATAAATATCAATTTTTCTTTCATGTTGTGACAAAAGAATATAAAAGCCACTCAAGTTAAAGGACAAGTCCACCTTCATATACATGTGTATTGAGTGAATGCAGCAATATTTTGTAGAACACATCAGTGAAAGTTTGGAGAAAATTGGACACTCCGTTCAAAAGTTATTAATTTTTAAAGTATCTTCACAGTCACTGCTGGATAAGAAGACTACTAGAGTGTATGATGTCACATGCGTACAACGTTATAATGAAAATATAAAGAGAAATTCACAAAATGTTACTTTTTGAAAAAAGTGCACATTTCCTCGACTCATCACTGACGTATGTTAAGGGTAATATTATTCCCCTTGCCTTCTGAAAGAGGGAAGTCAAGTGTTCTTTTATTATGCGAGAAAAGTGAAAATATCTTTAATTTTCCTTATGCTTTCTTTATATAGTTGTACACATGTGACATCACAAGCTGTAGTAGTCTTCTCATCCAGCAGTGACTGAGCAGAAACTTAACTTTTAAACGGATTGTCCAATTCTCCTCAAACTCGTGCTGATGTGTTCTATTAATATTGCTGCATTCACTCAATCCACATGTCTATGAAGGTGGACTTGTCCTTTAAGAACTATTTTAATCTGCTTGGATGCATGTAACACAAGTGTGTCTCTCAAAATGCTCTCTAGAATCTTGAATGTGCAATTTGTCTGATACATTGTATGTACACATACAGGTGTACATGTCAGGTATGCAGCTGAAGTTTTGTTGTTCTTGTGGGACACAATTTCAATACATGTGTGTATTTATGTATCTTTCAGCCTTTCACTTTTGACCTTTGACATGGCGCCCTGTTTAGAACTTGTAATCTATAATGCTGTACGTATGTAGAGAAGTCTTTAGAGAAGTGACCTTGCCCTAAAAAGATTTATAATATAAACTTCTGTAATATTAATGTTGCCCTCAATTCATGTAATAATCTCAATTTATATGAACTGTGTGAAATAAAATGTAATTTTCATAGACTACAAAAAGGACAGTAAATGTAAAGAAGTAAAAATATGTTAGGTACAGTACAGTAGATATGCAATAAAAGACCTCTACACATCAAATCCATTTACTTGATTTATGAACCCAAACAAACAGCCTGTAAATGCACTTTTCTGGTATTACATAAAATATCTTTATATTTCATACACATGTACAGTACACTATTAGGATATATTTTTTTCCCCATTGATACACGAGTCACAAACACAATCCAACTCTTCACATACCATAATTAATATTCAAACATGCAGGACAACAATTACCAGAATGGGGTCAACAGTATGTTACATAAGCATATCATCTACCGTGGTATTCAGTGTGAAATGTGCCAAGGGAGGCAACCAACATTACACAGTATTGGCTCCTCCATGTACATTGTATACTGTTTGCATTGTAAACCATAATGAGTGAAATAGAATCATCTTCTATCTATGCTGAATCTGCAACAGCATGATTCCACATGTTTAAACAGTGTTGAGCAAAATTGCATTACCTACTGTACAAAATATTTGTACAAAACAACTTGTTTAATATAGATGCCAGTACATGAATCTCCCATTATCACATAATGCAGGGCATGGCCGGCACAATGTCTTTCCTCTTGCCTGGATGGGTACATTATGTGGCCTCATTTTTTTTTTTGAGGGACAAATACCCATGAATTTTTACTTGTCACAAGAGTCAGTTTAAGTTGTTCCTCCCAAGTGAGAAAGTGGGTTCATAACATCCTAGGCCCCATTTCATAAAAGAAGTAAGGATAGCAACTCTTGCTAGAATAGCAACTTCCCATGGCAACAGCAAATCGGGAAGCTGGATTCTTGTCGTTAACATGACAACTGCCATTCCAGCAAGAGTTGCTATCATAGCGCTCAACTTTTTATGAAATGGGTACCTGGTATGAGTAGATAATTACACATACATATCATAGGCATACATGTAATACAAACCGTAGGCATGTACAATGGAAATACATGTACCCCATACGTAAAAATGTTTAGTAACATTTGAAAGCTGATGATAAAATCATCAATAGGAATATGTAGCATCTCATATACTATACTCTAGTCTATACATGTAACTGTATGAGCCGTCTGAATGAATAAACAAATGATATGCCTGTATGCACAAAATGATACTGACTATACCTACATGTATTTGTTATCTAACGAAAAGTACAATTTTAGCCACAGAATTGCACAAATCAGACAAACAATTATTTTTTTTCCCCACATCTCGTCACTGTGGTGTCAATGAGTGTGACAGTGCACACAATGCATCGTGTAGGCAATTGGTTGTATCTTATATGACACACACATTAAGTTTTGTACCACAAATAGGCCTATTTTTCTGTAGACCGGTACAGAAGTCATTTACATTTGTGTGAATAAAAGTTAAACTTTTATTCACACAAATGTAAATGACTGTACACCTGTATTAGGGACTTTTTGATTTCATCTCCTGGATGTTGAGGTAATGACGTCGTTTTAAGGAGCTGCGCATGCTCCAGATTCTCCAGCACATTCAAAGCCAGAATTACTAACACGTCTTCCAAGGATTTCAAGGCCAACTAGATTCAGCATTGGGCTGACGTCAACTGCCAGCCCGATGGAGGGGACGGGGGCATGACGTCATAGTAGTACATCGTGTGAGCGATGTGCACTAAAAATTGAAATGGGTGATAACACTGTGGACGTGACGAGTGGACTGCAGCAATTTGGAACTGCTCTTGTACGAGAAAGGCAGCCACGTCCACACAATTGAAAAGCCCCTAATACATGTATTACACTCTGGTAAACTATGTTTTTAAAACTATTAAAGTTGCCCCTATCCACATGTATAATCGTCCCATTATTTATAATCTAGCTCCTCCATATGACTACCATAGTAGTGCAAAATCTTTACCATCTATGTATGGTAACTGAAATTTGAACAGCACATAACTGCTGATAAGATACATGTATAATGTACTAACTTCATGTAATGAGTTGTCCTGAAAGTGGATATCGATGACACATTCTAACACACCTCAAAGCATTTGCCTAAAGGCAGCATCAGGACAAGTGGCCATTTACATGTAGTTGCCTTACCCAATAGGAGTTTCAGATGCCCGCGTGAGCAAATTAATGGGTAATTTGGTTTGTTGCCCATGGCACATTTAAGAAAACAAAAACAAATGATCAAAACCCTCCAGCCAGACAAATAAACAAAGATATAACAAAGACCAGAAATACAATAGTGAGGGAGAAAGAGAGAATAAACTAAGAACCAGTACATTACAATGATGCATGAATATCCATATTGCTCAATTTCTGATACATTGTTCAAACTACTTTGAACCATACTGTCCTTTATCCATAGTACTTTTTAATCCTTGACACCAAGTTTATCACAAGTATTCACAAGTTCACCCCTGCATAAAATCTTTACAACGTAAGTTTTCTCTATTAAAGCAACGTTCATATGACATATCACCTCATCTTCAAATTAATGACACGTAAACTTAAAAAAAATGAGTCGGTAAAAATCAGTAAATATGACCTATGTTCTTGAACAAAAGTTTAAACTGGATTGTCAAAGCGAGGCCTTGCCCACTGAAATCTGACTCAATTATTATGCAAACTCTTTTCATTCAATTTGGCAGTTTATCTTTGCTCTTACTTTTCTCCCTACTGTTCCTGGGTGACATGGGTCCAAATGGTTATCAAGACAGATTTTCGAAGCTTGTAATACCATGATAGAGAGTACATAAAATCTTGGAAACTGAACCTAATTAAGATTTGTGGGTATTACTGATCCAAGCCAAAACATAGGTCTGCCAAAGAAACCTGTTACAGTGTCTGTTTTCCATCATTTTTATGTATTGCATTTAGGTTGATTAAGGGAACTTCTTAACTCCATTCATAAATACTTTGTTTATCTGCCATCACCCACACAGGTAACCATACACAACTTAACCTTACTTATTGTATCCACATTACCACCCATTAAAGAATGTCCATATCATGCTGTGTCCATGTTTGGAAGGAATGCTTTCTGAAGAGGCTTCACCACACCAGCCATGATTCTAATCCACCTGGTACTGCCGGCTCTTGTTCACTTTGTACTGGTAGATGGAGAAAGCAGCAAAGAGCACATAGAGGCCCGCAGCGATGAAGCAGTTATTAGAGACTTGCGTGTATGAATGTTCTAGATCTTCCTTGGTCAGTACAGCGACATCCGGGAGAGAGATGTCCTCAACGAAGGCCAGAGCATTGATCCGGAAGAAAACCCCCATTAGCACCTGTCATAGGATAACACATAATGCTGTGTGTTAGAAGGAGGGGTTTGCCTTCAATGTTTGTACCGGTAGTGAAGATCTTTAGTAGCTGACAAGTTACAATACTGAATCTTATTTAATGAAAATGTTCACTGCAGATAAGACATTTCATTATGACTGACATCATAATTGGTGTAAGTCAATACCAGTATAAAGTGTACATATACGTATACATGTTTGTCGTGCATAAAATAGAAAGAAAATGCATGTGTGTGTGTGTGTGTGTGTGTGTGTTCTTGTGCATAAATAGGCTAAATTGGTATCAAGGGGCTTCATCAGGAAGAAAGACAGTATCAGCTCGGGTGTGTGTGCATGTGCGTGTGCGTGTGTGTGTGTGTGTGTTCGTGTGAGGGTGTCAGTGTACATAATTGTATTAAACATCTTGTATAGTGTATGTACGTAGCCTGTGTGCTTCTGGTTTTGGGTGAATGGGGGGGGGGGGGGGGGGGTGGTGGGACCAAAGTTCCTTGGTGGGACTGGGATTTGATTTGAAGGAGGATAGATTGATTTAAAAGTGTAACTTTGGTGTAAGAAAGACACTATTTTGTAGGATTAGCTAATTATTTAGGATGGATGAAGATCTGGGGTGGTATTCTGAAAATCTTCCTTGGGGCTTGTTAAGTTTCTTCCTAAGTTTCTTCCCAAGTTAGAAACTTTATAAGTGCCAAGGAAAGACAGAATTGGTATTCTGAAATTTCTTCCCAGGCACTTCTTAATGCAAATTAGGCCATCCTCATCCCTGCCCACATTCTTTCTTAAGCCAATACGAAATGCCATATCATAAGGAACTAACAATGGCAATCGCATGTTACTATGACGTACAGTTCAGTTCGGGAAACCCACTCACAAGGGGGGCCCCTCCTTATAAGTAACCCGTCCCCCTTATAAGTAACCCCGTCCCCCTTATAAGTAACCCCCGGGGCACCCCTTATAAGGAGTCTCCACGCTTTTTTGCAATGCAACGCGAAAATGAAAGGACTGCGGCAATTCGTTTGATTATGTCCATAAAGCTTCACAAGTTTCCTAGTTACTCACGAAATTTGAGCAAAATCGGTTTGAGGCATCACATCTAAAATCATGGATATAAATGCGATGTCAAACGACCCATGCGAATGCTGAAATGCGAGCGATTACTGGCGCGAGTGTCGCCAGGTGCGGCGGCGCGGCAATGCTCGAGTGCAGACGTGGCGACTGAGTACGTACTCAGTCGCCACGTCTGCCACTCAAGCATTGCCGCGCCGCCGCGCCTGGCGACACTCGAGCCAGTAATCGCTCGCATTTCAGCATTCGCATGGGTCGTTTGACATCGCATTTAAATCCATGATTTTAGATATGATGCCTCAAACCGATTTTGCTCAAATTTCGTGCGTAACTAGGAAACTTGTGAAGCTTTATGGACATAATCAAGCGAATTGCCGCAGTCCTTTCATTTTCGCGTTGCATTGCAAAGAAGCGTGGAGACTCCTTATAAGGGGTGCCCCGGGGGTTACTTATAAGGGGGACGGGGTTACTTATAAGGGGGACGGGTTACTTATAAGGAGGGGCCCCCCTTGTGAGTGGGTTTCCCGAACTGAGTTGTACATGTAGCCGTTGGTCAAATACACGTGTGCACAGGATGTCCCCTTTCTCACACCCATTTCGCGCATCAAAGTACATGTGCGCGCAGTGAATGACAAGCGCGCCTATCACGATACTTGCAGTTGCTATTCTTAACAACTTACTTAGGACAGGGGCGGGGGTGGAGCTTTTCTAAATACGCATCTTCCTAAAATGCAACTTACTTAGGACAGGGGTGGAGCTTTCCTAAATACGCATCTTCCTAAAATTCTTTCTTAAGTGGATTCTAGAATACCAACTTCTTCCCAAGTCAGAAATTTGCATATTCCTACTCCTCCGACCCCTTCCTAAGTTTCTTCCTAAAAAAGTTGGGAACAGACTTAGGAAGAAACTTAGGAAGATTTTCAGAATACCATTTAGGAGGAAAAAATCCTGACTTAGGAAGAAATTCTTCCTAGGAAAAGGAAGGATTTCAGAATACCACCCCTGGTTTGGTTGAGGGGGGAGGGCTGGTTGGTAAAATTATGAATGCTTTCACTTAAAAAATGTGGATATGTACAAATCTAAGTTACAATGTACAGTTGTTTTCATACGTACAATACATTCTTATATGTTGAATATGATTTATGATCCAACATATTCACGGGATAATCAATAATAATGTTGGCATTTTAAAATCATGTCAATATTTTCTTGAGAAGAATTTACCAGTGGGATTGATAACTGAGTTATAAATTAATATCATCCATGTTGAAGAGATATTTGCAGTATGAATCATGATGAATTGAAAGTGATTTGTTTGTGTTTCTGAATTGTATTCTCCATTAATTAGTAGACTCTTATCATCTATTTCCAATAATAGTAATACATGCCAATACTAAAAAACAAAAATAGCAAATTGGGCAGGAAAAGGCAAACTTACCAACATGACAACACCCCATATGCTCAGAAGCGAGCAGCAGGTCGAACATTTTGGACCACACACTTTCACCATTTTTACAAAGTATTTTCAGATCGGCAGAAAATTGGACAGCTGGACTCAATATCACGGCAATATAATGAAGACGTTCGGTCCAAAGCCTGGTGAATTACTAGGACCACCAGTGTACCAGATCCTGTGTACTGTAGGGTACAAAATGTACCTACAAAAATAGAAGAATCAGAGCATCAAGCAAGCACGAAGTAAAATACAGGACTGGATGTCACGTACTGATGAACGCAGCAGACTTTTACACAGTGGACACTGACAATACACTGTGTGTGTTGGCTTTGCAGACCGTGTATGCAGCAGTGCTTTGCGAGTTGGTCATGTGACTGCTGTAGATGAGAGTCTCAGTTGAAGTACATAAGTGTGTTCCTGATTCTGCGAGCTTATTAGAAACAGAAACCCTTTGAAAACCTATGATAATAAATACAATTACTAAAATTTCTGAAGTAAATAGATGTCACAGAAATCCATGAAAGTTATTTTTGTTACTTTTCTGCATTTGTTTGACAGAATCTCTTGAATGGAAAAAGGTCATAACCCTGATCATGTGACCAAAGGTTACTCCTCCTAATCATTCCAGTATAAACATGGTTGATCGACTGGGTGAGTTTACTTCCGACAGTTTGTTTCGGTATTTCTAACCCTTCCTCTTAGATCTCGCAACGTAAATTTGTATTAAGCGGGAAGTGTGAAAGTTGTTGTTTGTATCATGTGCCGCAATTTGTTATTTTGTCGAGATTTTGTCTTTTGTCAGAGAAAATATTTTGCCAAGAAAATGATCGAAGATCAGTGTGAGATGCATGTGCATATGTGTATTATTTTCGCGTGCGTAGAATTGGGACGCCAGTGCAGTGCTATGCTACTGTTCATGGATAGCCACGCCGCTCTGTCGGCCCAGCCTACTATAGTAATACTACCTACCTACCCAGCGCAGCGCAAGACAAGCAATACTAGCAATGACAATGCTCGTTTTGCATCGGTCAACACTGCCTTTGCTGTGCCTATTTCCATATATTGAGATTTGGCAGCATTGACTCACCAGCATCTAATTTTGCATTGCAAACAGGATTTTTTTTTTCATTGCTCAATTTATGTTTTTACTAAATTACACTTGTTTTGTGAGTTTGTGTTTATAAAGCCACTGAATTAATTTTACTTAGCTGTGAATGTAGCTGAAATCCAAATGAATGTTGATTTTAGTTGATTTATGATACCCTCAACATCACTTTTGCGGTGAAATGAATATCTAGAAACATTCCTTATATTTTTAACTGCCAGGTATTTTTTCTTCTATATTTCTTCAGATTACTTGAGAACGCCCACAAAAAATCCTTCCAAACCAATGTAATGGCATGCAATTGCAATATTCTTGAGATAACACCATCTGTCAATCATTGCTTTTAATAAGTACTTAAATGTTTAACAAAAGACATTGGATTGCAACTTCTACTCGACTCAGCATAACTTGCATGTTCCCTCGCCTTGTCTTTTGAATAGTCACATTAATAAATAATCACAGAAACATGCAAGTTATGCTGAGTCGAGAGGAAGGTGCATTCCAATGTCATTTACAACTGTATTAAACGTTTCAGTACTTTAGCAATGATTTACAGATGATGTCATCTCAAGAGTATTAGTTTGGAAGGATCTTTTTGTGGGCATTCCAAAGTGATCTGAAGGAAAATGTAGAAGAAAAAAATGGTCAAAAATATATGGAGTATTTCTAGATATTCGTTTTACTGCAAAAGTGATGTTGAGGGTATCATAAATCAACACAAATCAACATGCATTTGGATTTCAGGGCCCCTTTGAAGGTCCAACACTGCACAGTGGGGGCAACATTTCACTGACTTTTAAAACATGTTAAAAGAATAAATCATTGAGCGTGGATGCATGGCCTTGTGTATTAGTAAGTCTACTACATGTATGTATGTTGAAACTGACAATGGCATTGTGCCTACAGAACGAACATTCACGCATGAGAGGTTAGACTATGCGCAGCGCAGTGGTTTTGCATTCTTCACTGGGAATTTGAAGATGTCCAAATATTACTGAAAAACCTGATAATAAACGACATCAACAGCAAAACAAAATAATAACCCATGCGTTCGGAGCAGTTATCTTGGAACGTTTACAGCAAATCGCATTTCTAATGCGCGCTTGTGAATTCAGAGTATTTTCTAGACATGTGAGTAAAATTTCAGGCAAATTGTGAGACATTTAAAGTTTCTGTGATAGAAACATATTAGGGTGACCAGTGTTGATGTAAAGACACCCAACCATAACACTCATAGACCACCCTCGCACAATGGTTCTCTCGCGTATAAAATCAAAAGTATGTGTGGGATGGGGCGCAATACACTGGAACATTCAAACATGAATACAGATCAAGAGAAATTAGATCTAAGGGGATACAGGTAAATAACCTGACAAAACAGGAGCAAAATGAATAAAAGAAAATCCTCATTAATAATACTCATAATTATTGTTAACACGTCTTTGTCATTCACTAGATTTATGTGCTTTTATTGGGAGAACAGGCGGTTGATAAAAGTGATGAGGTTGCACCGGTACACAATAAAAAGTGTCACTTGTGTGTTTGTCACCAAGAATTCCACGCGTATGGTGAGAGTCAACAATCTGAGTGTGAGATATGAATCTACGCTATCATCTGCCTTGAGTAAAATGAAAGTACTTAGGTGAAACTGAGGGATATTTTCTAAGATAAAATGTATTTAATCAAAAAGTGCTCAATGCAGATGCAAGAAGTACTATAGATACTTTGTAGGTCCAACTGTACAGTTAACATACTGCCAACATATTAATGCACATGTACATTAATTAGCAATTCCACCCATCAATTTATAAGATTGATGACAAAGCAACCAATTAGATGTCACTTCCAATTTCCAGGACCAAGGGGGTGTTTCATGAAGCTTTTCGTAAAGTTACGAACAACTTATGAGCGACTGGTGATCAGTTTTGATGTGCTATACTTATCAGAATTTCCATAATTCAGCATAAGAACTGATCACCCGTCGCTTGTAAGTTGTTCGCAACTTTACGAACAGCTTTATGAAATAGGGCCCAGGTTGGTGTGCAGGGGCAGGCTTAGTACAATGGGTGGCAGCTGTATGGCAGAGGTCAAAGGGTTACATTGGGACAACCATCCAAACCTTGGTACAGGTGTAGTCTAAATAAATTTTTGCAGATAATCCCACCTCAGTCGACATATAACAGGGACAGAGCAAAAAGTATCCACTTACAAGAAAGTCAACATTTGGTCAACTTAGGTATGCACAATAACCCCCCTCCCCATGGCAGTGATAAGTCTCTTACATTCACTATTTGAAATCACATTATCAAACACTTCCATGGCTACATGTACAGTTGTATCTAGAAATATTTTGGTCAGCATTTAAATGGCTGAAAAAAACATCAATGTTTCAATTGCGATTATTCTGTATTTTAGAATTTTTGCCTCTGGATAGTGATATGAAAGATGAGAGCCATGGGACCCCCCTTCTTGTTACATGGTGCATTTTTTTGTTGGTTTTGTTGACATTTATTAAAGGGTGTGTACAGTTCTGGTCGAGGTAAAAATTTAGCTTTTAACATTTTGCGAGATATTCAGAAACCACTCTATGAGATGTCAAAGAGCATGCAATTCTAAGGGGTATCAAAAGTTCATATGATGAAAATCGGTTTTGAAATGACTGAGATATCCTAAAACAAGGTGAAACAAAGAGATCCTAATAAAAGGTGTGGCCTGTTGCCTTTTATTATTATCACTTTTTGTGATATCTCAACCATTTGAAAACCAATTTTCATCAAATAAATGTTGAATTCTTCTTAAAATTACATGCTCTTTCATATCTCATAAGAGATTTTACATTATCTCACTTAGGAATGTTCAAAACATGAATCCCCACCTCAACCAGTACTGTACAGTCCCTTTTATAAGGATTTGATATCACAAGTTTTTTGTGATGTCTATCATTCCTAAGTTGAATGAATTGCATTTATAACTACAAGTGTATTTTCAGAAAAAAAGACATGCTTGACAGTAAACTGTAAATGAAACATGTATTCAAGAGCTTCCAGGAAATTAATCAATGTACATGCAATTTGTATTAAAATCATCTTTGCCTAGCCATAACATGATTTATGAAATATTTAATCAATGTTGGGATTTTACTACTTCCCTTTGTACTGTTTGTTTTTTGCACAATTGTCTGGAAAAACTTAATTTCCAGTCCCGTGGATAGATACATATAATGTACAATACCTGGGGCCCGTTTGATAAAACTTGTCATCAGTGACAAGTTGTCATAGATGTGACAAGCTACAGAAATCCTTGCATCTGATTGGCTGTGAGCAAATTTTTCATAGAAATGTGGCAGTTGTCACTGATGACAAGTTTTATGAAATGGGCCCCTGATCTCCTTCATTTCTACCTCTCTGGAACTCTTCATACATGTGTCTAGGTATTCACACACTTTTTTTTTTCCCCTTGATATTTTATTGATTTCATTTAAATCATTCCGAAATCAACCCATTCTGGGTGTAACATGAACATAAAAGGTACAAATGCAATTCAAAACACAAACAAATCCCTTTGTCAATTTATACTGCAAATCATCTCTCTTCAACATAAACCACACATAGGGCCTACGCACACACACACACATATGAAAATACATGCTTTTAATATTGTGTAGTCTAAAGTTACTGTTTGTCCCACTTTACCTCAATCACTGTCCCACTTCTTGCAAGGGATGACCCAATTCACCCTGTTCAGAAACTTTTTTTAAAAATCAATAATTGATAACACAAATATGACATTATGAGACTTGTAGGATTTAACAACCCATCATGTGGCCTACATGTAGCATCAGTCTTTTGGTCCAAGACATGAGTGGGCACCCCATTCTAAATATTAGAAATGTTATATGAGAGAATTGATCAAATCGCAATTTTTGTCCCGCTTCTCTCCATTCTCCCCGACTTTTACACATAATATTTTTTTTCCTTTTTTTTTTAATGCCTATGCCAGGAAGTAGTGCCAGAGACATTAATAGATTTGTGTGCTTTTGGGTCATCTGTCTGTCTGTCCGTCTGTAATCAAATTTGTGGATGAATTAACTTAAGAACCGTTTAAGGTGTCCAAACAAAACTTGGCATGTATGAGTGGACAAAGCTGTGCCTGTCAAGCTTTAGGTGCACATGCCCAAGGGCAAAGGTCGTACAAGTGTAGGTCACTATCAAATTATAAAATTTTACTATTTCTTCCTACATGAACGGTGTATCTATGCCATGCTAGAATTTGTGTAAAAATATGAAGCTTAGTGTATTACCAGTGAAAGATTCTCGTTAGAAGGATTGCAATCATAAAGGTCAAAGATCAAGTTGAAATACTAAGATGTTACTTTTTTCCTCCATGAATCACTGAAATGTCTCACTTGAGGTAATTTGAAAGTAGTTTATTGCCTAATATGGAGTGTTTTCAGTCATGAGGTAAAAGGTCAGGTAAAACTGTTAAAATATCAGCTATGTTCCATGTTTAAAATGGCTTGCAGTTTTGTTGTGAAAATTGTGGTATGATGACCAGATAATGGTTTAAATTTGCCAATCATTATATGAAACTACAAGTCTGACATTGGCAATACTGTATAGTACTGTAGACCTACATGAATTTGGTGGATAATACGAGAAGGCCGAGGCATACCAGTCGCCATAGCGACATTCCTACGTGTAGTTTTACTTTCTCTTCCCCATTTATTTGATTGCAATGGAATTTTTAACTTTCAAAGCAATTAGCATTAAGTGCAGTGCATTTAGAATGGGCAATTAAAGGTACAGTGTATTACACATTGCATGTACGCTGACACGTGTGTACAGTGTAAAGCACATAGTACACTGTATAAGGTACACTTGTAAGACTCTAATGCCAATGCTTTAATGTGTGAGAAATACTGTAAGTAGTAGTTGCACCAGCCTACTGTATATGGTTACATACAAATGAAGTGTAGGCATGATAATTGTATTATGTTTGTTTGATAATTATGGTGTTTGGTACATTATGTATTAGACAAATGACAGTGTCCCATTTTATTTCCTTGATAGCTAGTGGATATTTAATTTTTCCTGAATGGAATGTTCGCACCATGTTCCTACTCCAGATATTTGAAAAAAAAAAAAAAAAAATCTTTGCAGATCATATCAATTTTGTAACAAATTTGTGTCCCTGTTTCTGCTGAGGCTCTCTGTAAACTAAGGTTTTTAGTTCTTCATGTTCTGACCAGAGCAGACGTTTATTAAACCAGGCTGAGTGACTTTGAAATCACTTTAGCCTACTGAGGTGCATGTACAAAATTGTAACATTGTAACATCTCCCTGATTAGTTTCATCGAACCTCTCCGATACTGATTTGTTGGCAGCCCCATGTTACTAGAAATCTTAATTTGAAAATGTCAATGTTAATAGAGCATATTCTGACGATAATTTGCTTTCTCAACTTTGTTATGTATTTCCTTTTTTTGTCTTTTTTTTGTGCTGTTTTTATGCAATCTCCAGTGGCTTTCTTGTAAAATATTATAATTCTTGATAAATATCCATTGGATATGTTCTTACCAGTACAAACAGATTTGACATATTATCATGTAAGAAATGTGGCTGATCATCATATAATTTTTAGCCATTTTTCTGATATTTGTCAGAGTAGTCAAAGCTGATTTCAACAATGTGTAATAACACATTTTCGTGAAGTAGGAACTTTCTTGCAATGTCTCCTGTTCAAACAGGTATTAGAAGTTAAAAATGTTGATGAGCTAAATTATGTTTTTTTTTAGCTGTTTTTGTATCACATCATGCAAATTGAACAGAAATATCTGTGACACTTTAAAAATTCATTTTCATATTAATTCCAGTTATGTGAACATACTAATCATTTTATGTCTATGGTTTTAGCTATTTTAGAAGTAACACTAAAACAGCTTATTGTGTAGTGTGCAGTAGATTCCAGATACAATGTTATATATTGTATGTCAGCAGGCAGCTAATGGATACATTACATTTCTTTTCTCTTCAGTAAACAGCGAAGCCAATCGGAAGAGGATTGAGCAAGTTGAGCTTTGCTTCGGCAGCTCCGGACAGGTGAGAAAAGTAGCACCTGGGTTATGTGTCCTAGATGGGAGCGTAATGCACAAAGTGCTCTTCTTTACTATTGTTTTGTAGAATACAGTCTATTGTGCCTTACCAGATAAGGCATAAACTGAAAAAAAAAAGTTGTCTTGGAATATGCATAGAATAAAAATGAAATAAAGTGACATTAACAATTGCAAAAACTGCAAATATGATTTAAGTATTTCATTATTCTTTTTTTTTGGGGGGGGGGTAGGGGGCATAAAAGAAATGCAAAGTAAAATAAGAGAAGTCTGTATTGTGTTCAGATAAAAAGTAACAATAGAGCTATGCATTGTCATGCAATCTCGAACAAAATTTCTGACATACATGTGCTGCCTGAGATGGTATTATTAGTATGAAATCCAAAGAAGACCTCCTTTGTCCTAAGTGGAAGTGAAGGAGTGTTGTGTGAGTGTTCGTATTCGCCCATATTCCCTGGACTTTGTGACTTTACATCCTGGCAATAGCAGCTGTGAACATTTTCCATTTTGAAAAAGCCATGTAGCTTTATTCTTGCCACAACTGAAGTTAAAGGCATGATTTACCATTTGCAGATAAAACAAAAACCCTCTATTAATGTTTTAAAATAGTTCTAAAACGTGAGTTAGGGATAAAGGCAACCACTGTAAAAATTTAAATCTGATCGATGTCAAGTATTGTTGAATACACAAAATATGAACAATAGTTGTAATAAAAAGTTTCTCGACTAAACCATCTACAGTTATGGTTTATTGAGAAAAATAGTGATACCTCCTTTATATATTTTAGGCTTTATTGTGAAATTTTTGTATGGTAGGATGTTTTATGATACGACAGACCTACACCTACATTGTGTGCATCAAATGTGATATTTTGAAATCTTTTAAAATCACTGTTCCCAAAGGTAACCAGGACCTGTAACAATAATCTCTGGATGTTTCATAAGCATTTTATGATTAAGAAAGTTATGAATTAATCATAAGGCTTCCAAAGCTATCAGCTTATGAATATCAAAAGTATGGTCTCATATGCTAAAGTTTTATTTTGTCATCCTGTGATTTCTTTGTTTTTGTGAGACAACCTTTAGTGTACAAATGTGACCCTATAGATCAGTGATTTGTATCTGAAGAATGACTTGATACATGTTGAATACATCAATCATAAAGCATTTGATGTATGCAAGGCCAATACGGAAAAGGAAATAGAATTGACTCATCTGTAGTCTTTTGATACTAGACACATTGTTGGTGATTTTTAGCATAAACTCGATTTAAAGGGGAAGGCTAGTAACTGATCAGTGGGAATCAGTGGAAATGCTGGGAGATGATTGTTCCAATCCTTATGGGATTCATTCAAGAGTTCATTGTATATCTATTGTTGTGTGAAAATGGTTTGCTTCAGAACGGTCTCATATTCAAGTAATGTGCAGATTAATGCTCCGTCACTGACCAGGGACGCTAACCTGGAAGCAGTAAACTGCACATTACTTGAATATAAGACCATTCTGAAGCAAATCATTTTTACACGACAATAGATATACAATGAACTCTTGAATGAATCCCATAAGGATTGGAACAATCATCTCCCAGCATTTCCACTGATTCCCACTGATCAGTTACTAGCCTTCCTCTTTAATGCTTACATAGAATTAGAGCAGTACAGTTGGACCTCGATTATCCGGCCATGTCGGGACCGGTGCTCATCCGGATAAGCGAATTGGCCAGATATGGGAGACACAATGTTAATGTATAGCTGCTGTGCAAGCTGCCGTCCCAGCGCACTGGCAGCTAGGCAGGTAGCCTTAGTACCGTACCCTGCAATGGTGGTGTAATCTATGCTAGCCTGCGCAAAATTGTAGTCCTGATAGATCATGACTGCTGAATACATTTATGATGATAATGTGGTGTGAATTTATGTTAATAATTCTGTCTGGAATATTGTAGGTAAGTTGTGTGAGTTTTGTAGAAATTTCAATTGAGTTTAAAGTCACTGTTTTTTCTCAATTTTTGGATGAAAAAAAAGTCCTTCACTGCGTGAATGCGTCGGGATAATAGAGATTTCTGGACAAAAGGAGGCCGGATAATCGAGGTCGAACTGTAGTATCAATACTAGTAGTTGTTTTGATAGGAGTAGTACAGTGTAGTAGTAGCAGTAGTATACAAATATACTTGGCCTTGAGAGTTTCTTGTTAAAACTATGGGCAGAGGTGACTCCAAACTAGTACTATTCACTGAGGGGAGCAGCCCCGAAGTGAATAGTACTAGTTTGGAGTCACCGAGGCCCATAGTTTTAACAAGAAACTCGAAACTAGGCGAAGTATATTTGTTTTATATTTTGGATCAAAAATTTGAATAAAAAGTGAAAATCATTATAGGCTTAGCCTAACCCCGGGACGCTCCGTGTACACAGTTACACTGCAACACTGCGTGTTGGGGCTGGTCACAGTTAGGCTTAGCCGCACTGCGGCGGCAGCGCAGCGCCTGCAATACGCAACAGTGCAAGAGACCGGAAATTGAAAAACGTAGCAGCCGTGGCACCGCCAGAGTTGCCCGTCGCATGTATCCAAGCGCTCGTATGGCCGCTGCAAACCTGAACACTAGAATTCGGGACCGGACGTGGACGGACCACGTACACTTGATTGTAAAGAAGGGTGATTGTGACATCATTTTGCAAATAGTTCTATTTGCAAAATGTCGTCATAAAAGTGACGTCATTTTGCAAATAGTACTTCATGGAGTGTCAAACACACCAACACTCTAAAATAGTTCAAAATACCTATAATCACGTGAAGCTCTTTTAACCAATCAATGGAAGACAAATTTTTGATCCAAAATATAATTGTTGATATGATGTAGCACTACTGGAAAGGTGCTAGTTATCATCCAAGTTATACACGTGTAGTAGCTGTAGTAGTAGTAGTAGTGATGGCAGCAGAAGGGATAGGAGTGGTACTTCTTTAAGATAGTAGTAGTGGTACTACTTCCTTGATAGTAGCTAGACTCCTTCAAAATAGTAAAAAATTTGTCATGGAAATAATTGTGTTATGGCTATTTTATTGAGCAAGTGAAGTAGGACATGACAACAAATGACAACATCCATGCTTTACTGGCAACCATACTATACCATATAATTTTTTGTGCAGTGTTTTTAAAGTGTCATGGCATGGTGAGTTTTGATGGACTATTAATAATGCTAATAGTATTTGTACTAAATTATGAAGTGCCTTGTCTAGTACCGTGTGTCATATTACTCCAAGCACCTTTGCACTTTGAGATATCAAATAAAGATGTTCACCTGTCAAATTTCCAGTCATTTATGGCCATGATTTGTCAGTGATAGGCAATCCTCTTCACAAGTGGTCTAAATAGCTTGCTGTAGAGGAAACTGAGTTGACTTGAGTCATCACTTGTATGATTAGTCTTGGCCAATATGCTTTCCAGACTCAGTTTAGGTCATATCCATGTAGTCCTGCAGGGTTGGTATATGGTTTTCAAGATATTCTGTGTGGATGTACAATGTATATCTACAATGACTCAAGGATGCGTGTACCTTCTTTATATTGTGGTGTAGGAGGAATATCATATTTGAGAATTTTCAAATGCTTGAACATGGCATTTAAACTATGTTTTTGGAATATGGTGTCATTCTTTGCCTGGTGTAAAGTGTTTTGTGTATTTTAAGAATGGATTGGTAGTGCATAAATGTGTTTACTTGATTTTTTTCTTGCTTTTATAGTGATCAATATTTTGTAAGACTTTTTTGTGCATGTATGTATGCTATGTGGTTTGAGTTTCCAGAAAATTTCTTACTAAGATAAATGTCTGATGTGTTTGGACTCTAATGTATCCACCAAAGAAGCACTTACAATGGAATATGCTTTGAACAAGCTAATATTGACAGGGACTGACGGGTTTTATGCCCCATCCCGAGGTCTGGCCAAAAGAGAATAGAATGCCTTGCCTTGGGGCTTGGATGTTGCTGCTTAGAGATTTGAGCCAGGGACCTTATGATTGATAGTCTGTGGTCTTGTCCACTTAGCCACAATGATATATGTTGATATAATTCGTATAAAAGTGTTTCAAACTTCAAGCCAATCACCAACTCCCTTGTGAGAAAGTCACCGTCATAAATACTGAATAAACTTTTAAACAAAATACCCACCCAAAACCAAGAAGACACACAAATTTATTGTGTGTAAAATAGTGTGCTATAGACCTTTTTGAAGCTCGATATAAGGTGTGAAGCACAAAGGAAATAATAAAAAAAAAGTGAATGGATAAATTACGTCTTCACATACATATACCGAGAGTACCTCCGCTCAGTATAAAGAATGTCTACTTTAATAATCTAAAACTCATTCAATGTGAAACCAATTGTTTGGCATGACAGTGAAGAGATGGGGTTGGGGAAAGGGGTAAGAAAAAAAAAATGCCCATTTACTGTTGGCCAGTTTTCAGTATAGTGAGTTCTCTTTCACAAAATTTCTGCCCAGTCCTATTATACAGAAGCAAACCCAGTACCAGTAGTTCCATGATTATATTCACAGACCAGCCAAGTCATCCTGATTCTGCAGGAGATTTCCTGTAGTATCATGACTATGTCTTCTAGTCCAGGCAGAAGAATATAAAAACCTTCCTTGATTCGGGAATTATCATCAGCCAATATGCAATATGCTACATTGAGTTTTTACATGTACCTGGAAATCTAGTGGAATCTTTTGGAAGCCTTCCTGATATTTATGCTGTGAATGTTGGCAGCCTTTCTGGAAGAATCCAAGTGAATACTTTATTCTGTCTTCTGTATTTCTGTATTTTGTTTTCCAGTTCTTAAAGTGAACCTTTACTTATTGAACAACATTAACAAGAAGTTATAATAATCCTCTATCGTTACCAAAAGAGAGAGTGTACAATGCATGATGTAATGTAGTCTCATCAGAATGTTATGGTCAACTCTAGTATGATACATGAGAGTGTAATCTGGCATTTATCAAGTTATTTTTTCATCTTAAAAATAGTGAATTAGATGTACAGAATGGTAAAAGTTTAGTGAAAATTTCCCTTCCCCTGGAATGTGTACATGTAAGGCTAATGGAATGGATGAGAGAAAAGTGTTAATGGTTGTCATGAATTATGCATGTTGGTAAAAAGTGGGTGTGGCCTGTTCGGCCCACGTTGGAAGACAAGATGGCTCAAGGCTGGGACCATGCTGTCTGAGGAAGCGAGGGAAGAATAAAGTTTTCATTACGTTAAGTTTGGTTAGTGGTAGTGATTTGCTTCGGTGTCAGAATGTGTCACATGTTGTTGCCCCACCAGGATTTCCCTCATTCCGTAATACTGGTACAGCTGTACATATGGAAATTTGATTCCCTGTGGTCAGTTTTAATCAGGAGCGCTTCTGCCTTGCAATCACATTATCTTATTTCTCTTGCAGCCATTAGCCGTACCAGGCAGAGTGCTGGTGGGTGAGGGCGTCCTAACCAAAAACTGTCGGAAGCGCTGCAAACCCCGACAATTTTTCCTCTTCAACGATGCCTTGGTCTACGGTAACATCGTCCTCAGTAAAAAGAAGGTGAGTGAACGCGCTTGACAGTTACACAATGAAAGCTTCATTGTGTATTACTGTTATTATTGTGTCATTATTTTAAATTTACCTTCACCTCATGCCAAAGTTACAAATAGTTTGTGCTATGATACATTGAACAAGAACCAAATTGATACTGCACTGACATTTCTCTTCTGTTTTCCAAACCCCCAAAATTTGTGAACAAAATGACAAATTCAAGCTTACAATGTGTATCCTTCCAACTGGAAAGGAGATTCAGAAATAGATCTGATATTTGTTATAACCCTGTCAGCTACCTATAACCCTATCAGCTACCGGTATATTGTATGGTACCCCAATTATTTTATTTTATGCAACATTCATTGTGGAATATCATGCTTGTTTGTTTTTCATGAAAAATGTGTATTTTACTGCCTAGGTGGAATGCTTGACAATATTAAAATGGAATAATCTGTATCAGTGTGTCCATGAGATAACTTTTGAAGCTTTACCCGTTTGATGATTACACACAATGACATTCAAATCCTCAGTATTTCATGTGATCTTCACTTTTGTTTAAATAACCATAAGTTCTGAACCCTTGTGCAGCCCTCTCAGGCCTGCTCAATAAAAAGAAAAGAAGAAAAAAATTAACACGTTATATACAAGTAGTTCTCCAATAGCTAAGAGAATGAATCCATTCAGTCCTAGGAGGTTTTAGGTGCAGTAATTATCACCTCACTGAATTGGCAGCTTGGAATTTCACTGCAGTTTTATTATTGCAGAAAGTGACTGGTTCAAGTGGTATCTGAACAGAATCAGTAAGAAATTTACAAAATCTTTTCAGCATTTATGAAACAGAACTTTGATCTTAGAAAGTGTGTTGCTATTTTGAGAATTTTGTAATGAAGAAGCTTTTGAAAAATCTGGAACCGAAACAAATAATTTCTGGTATGCGGGCGCAATATGAGACCTAAGTCATAGACTATGCTTTCACATACTCAAAGTGAATACTAAAATTATGATGGAAAGTTACACCACACAACAACAAACAAGTTGTTTCTGGGTGTGATGGGTCATACAGTGATACTAGAGGCCAGGCTATTACAGATGGCCTAGCTAACTGCGTGTTTCTTTCTTTCTTTCTTTTATTTTAGATAGATAAATTGCACAATACATGCATGTCATGTGATTGTTGCCTAGCTACAGTGTGTTGCCTGAACTTTGAAATTTGCCAACTGTTATTTTTTCATTTATTTACTTAAAATGCATTTTTTTTTGTTCTGTACTCTCTTGCAGTATAACAAGCAACACATATTGCCTCTGGAAGACGTGAGGTTAAAGTCTGTGGAGGATGAGGGAAGTAAGTGAAACCATTTAACCTTTTGACTTCCATCTGTTTAACTCTTTAGCTTCCAGCTGTTTCTTGCGATGCCAACATCTGCTCACTGGAGAATGTGGTATACAGTATTTGTCACCATTCCAGCACATTTTGAGACGAATTAATTGTGTATTCAAGGCTAAGAACATGCAGAGTAGGGACCGTAAGGCTGCGTTCACATAGAAGTATTCGGTATTCGGTATTCGGTGTTCGGTATTCGCTATTCGCTATTCGGTATTCGGGCACCGAATACACCATCACCCGCACCGTCAACTCACCATCCCATGCAGTGAGGATTTCTTCCTCCTACATCCCAGCAAATCTTATTAACAATTTCTAAACTGCATCAGAATGTCAGTCTACATGCTTATTTTTGCTAAAGGGCAAATCCAGACCAAAAGTGTCATTATTTCATAAACGAGAGACGGTATACGCGGCAAGAAAATCGAACAAGCTCGATTCCCACTTTGCTATACTATTCGCAGCTATTCGGTACTTTTGAATAGTGCCCTCTTATGTGAACCAGTGTGAGGAAATCCTATCGTTCGATTCAAGCTATTCGCGTGCCCTCGAAAAACGAGCCCGAATACCCGAATAGTATACTTCTATGTGAACGCAGCCTAATGGGATTACATTATCCACGCATACACAAATATTTGCACATGTACAGCCCCCCACACACATGCATAGTATGCATACACACATGCACAGGCTTTGTATGCACACATTCATACTACCGAGTGCTTGTGATACAACTGTAGCATGATGTTAAAGAGGAAGCAGGATTTATTTTTGCAGCAGTATGAGGAAATAGTCTGCAGTATTCAGTGAAACAGTTACATTGGTCGATTTTGAGGTCTCATATTATTTTTCATGTGCAAAGTTCATATTACATTTTACATGTACTATGAGCTAGAAAATTCATATTTTTGGCTCTGATTTTACCCAGTCCAACCATGTTGTGGTTTGATGCAAAATTGTTGAAGTGCTGCCCGTTCTATTTCTACGAAGAAGAAACAAGAGCTCATACTTTCTGTGCACAGTTGTCAGATAGCGTGTTTTTAAAATATTAGAATGTCCATCATGGTTTTGATGTCAGTAAAGTATCTTTACTTTCCTTCCAAATTTTAAGTCACCATGCATTGTGTGTGTAATTTTCTCATTGTCTCCTGTCACATGTTTTGTCATCTGCAAAGCTTGGCTGCCTTAACATTTTCATATTTTGATATGTGCATGGAAACTGCGCTTGGACTGATCATTGAATATAAGTCAAACATATGTCATGCATGTGATTGGGGCCACAAATCGAGGAAATCATCTCCCAGCTGTTAATAATGGGATCAAACATTGTTTAAATCTCAATAATGAAATTTATAGAATGATGCATTGTACAGTACACATGCGGTTGGGCAATTCCGTATGGGAAGGGTAAAAACAGCAAAATTCAAAGTTAAGTAAATGCTCTGAAATTTCAGTTTCCCGTACAGACGGATTGTTGTATTTACGGAAACAAAAAACCCTTTACCAATAACTTTCCTCGTTTTTGTTGTACACACTTTTAAAGTTGGAAGACTATTTATTGTATTTATCTAAAATCTTACAATATTAAATGAAAATTTAAAATGAAACAACTTAAATAACTCTCTGCTTTATCCATACTTCCACATCTTTCTTCCTATGCATCAACAATCACATTTAATGAAGCATTCAGTCACTCTCATTATGATATTTTTTGGAGAAATGTTCAAAATCTACTGACAAATTGACGTAATTCCGTTACCATAAAATTGAAAAAAGTTTTCTCCTGAACAAACTAATCACTGATTTTTTCTCCACTTGTAAATTTTTTCTCTACATGTGACTCCCTGAAAAGTCACAAAACATTTTGTGAAATATCTCCTTCAGTTCTTCTGTAATTGTGGTAACGGAATTACATGGTAACGGAATTACAAGCACATCTAATATGGAAGAGAATGACATATCCTACTTTCGTGCCAATATATATGTGAACTGTTCATGAAATAGCTTCAGGGCATTATTATTGAGCTTAACAGTGTTGGTGATTGGCAGTAAAGGAGTGAAAGTTGAAATATATGTATGGTATGATACACTTGACATGACTCAGCATAGTGTAGCTGGATGCCTCTGACAGTGAGTCCTGACATCAGGGTACACGCTTGACAAGACTTCTTGTGCTGAAAGTCTCCTCCTTTCCTTCACCTTTTCTCATAATATGTACAAGAACTACATGTGTACATGGAGACTGTGCTAACTGATAACTTTATAAGGTTTGCTACAGATACTCATTCTCAAATGTTAAAAATCATACTGAATTTTGAGATATCAATTTGTATATTTTCTTGCTAAAAAGTCTCATGGTTTCATATTAAATCTAAGTATAGTGATGAGGGACTATTGAATGGGTGTGATGCAGCATAAATTGAACAAAGTTACAAAGAAGAGGAAGGACATAAAATTTATTTAATAGGAAACAAGAGCACTGCTACTGACAGAGAGAAATGAACAGGATAATTTTTGTGAGGAAAGATCAAGAATTTAAGAGAAGGATCACACACAATGTGATAGAAGTCATTACTTGACACGGGATGCCCACTGAATGTGACACCTTTGATCTTTCTGTATGCTAAAGGCTTTATTATCACCAAGTCGATAGTCTGACCTTTTATTGAACATGTCATGTTTTCATCCTCAAGTCCTTTATCTTTAATGGTAAGTGTATGACTATGACCTTCTTTCATTTGTTTCTTAGATCTTTCCTCCACAGAGACATTATTTTGATATTCATGCCCATTTGATACAGAGCATCTGCTACCCTTTGAATTTTTTCTTAAATCCTTTCTTTTTATAAGGAATAAAGACAAAAACACCATTTGTGATGAACATTTACCCAGTCAGTAATTGTGATACAGCTCTAAAATGTAACATTTAGGCCTATACTTTCCCATCCTAAGTAGATTTTAAATATTAAAGTCAATGGGCTTCTGCTTCTACCTTTACTCTTCATGTTACCATTTGCTGTACAATCCAGTTTCCTTTCATACAAGTGCCATTACAGTGTATTTTATAATTTGCTTTCAGGCAGTCAAAATACAACTTACCGCAAAAGAGAAGATGCACACTTCTTGTGAGTAAATATATGGCAACACTCAGGATGAGAAAATAGACAAAGTCAAAGAAGAAAGACAAAGACAGGAAACTTGTAGGAAAATTATAGGCCAAGTCATGATTGTGTTTCTGTAGACGTCATTTGGAAATTTTGTGTGGTCAGAAGTAAATACTAACATTATTCACAGGTTGATTAATCTAACTCTAACACAGTGAGCTGCAGATGGATAAAAGAGGCCCTCTTACCTTTCTATGAATTAACAGAATTTGGTGGACTCACTCTAATGGTTCAAAAAGTTGTAGTTTGTTAAAGTTATTTTGCTGTTTTCTATTTCCTTGTAGTTTAGTTCATTTTATTTTGGTGGGCTTAAGTAGGACTAAAGGGAATTATCAAATTATGCACTACATTATATACCAGGGGGCAACTTCAGCTATTAGTAAAATGTCACAAGTTTTTAGTGATTAATATATGCCACAACATATAGGTAATAATGATTAAGCACTGGTGCAGTACCATAATCATATAAGAATATTTTCTTTTCTATTTATGATTGAATTGTAATTTGTTATATTTGTCATTGAACCACAATTGCATCTTTTCACTTAACAAATTAAAAGTTTCAAGCATCTTTAGTGATTATACTTAATATCAAACATTGTGTTCAATGATGGGGCTGCACACTGTGCTCTTGCACTGTAAATTGGCACTTTATGATTTAGATTTAAATTCAGTGTCAATCCGGACAGTTTTTCATTATTTTCTTATGCATGTGCACATAATATTTATGTACAATACTTGTAAGTAATTCACACATATTGTCAATTATTGGCATATTTAGGAAGAAGAAAACAGAGAAATCTGTCTTGCATGATATCAACAAAAGAAATAGAAGAAAATTTGAGTATTGTTGACTGGATTTATAGAATTGTACTTGTGTAGGGCTATTCTAGCGTAATTCCGTTACCATGTGCCTTAGATGTCATTTACCTGCAGAGTGTGAAATTCTTAACTTGAAAGTAGACAAATTTTGATGGATGTGGTACTGAGAAGTTACGAGATCTTGATTGACATAGTTACGACTTCAAATCACAGTAGTTAGCATGAACATTTTATGTTTTTTGACAATAAAAACTCATATGGCACCTATACACTTGTAGCAGTTCAAGGTCAAAGGCTAGAGAGTACTTCTTTAGTGGTTATATTATAGCTAAAGGCTTAAACAATCTTTATCAAGACATTTCAGAATACATGAGTACCAAGAATGTGTATTTTTTCCAGTGTATTTCAGAAGGCGTAATTCCGTTACCATTTGTGTAATTCCGTTACCACTGACTTTACAGGGAAAATGCGTGCTGCTTGGAAAATGTGATGAAATATTTGAAAAACAATACAACTGAATTGAAGTCGACACAATCAAAGATGAAATCAGACAACAACCTACAGTGTATGTGTTATAGATTTCAGAGAAACAACTCCCAAAGTCAGAGTTGAAGTTGTGACTAAATTCTCTGGTAATTCCGTTACCATCGCACATAGACCTCCTTTGTAACCAACCAAGTGAGAACATTTAACAAATTTGTATTTGGGGTGACAGTGTGAGTACCTCTGCATCTTTTAAATGTGTCAAGAGAAGGCAAAGTAATCAATCCTGTACACAGGGTGAAAGAATATGAGCCAAAATTCTCTGATTTGTAATTCCGTTACCGCGGAATTGCCCAGTTACATGTTGTATCTTGTGAATGTACCACTTCAGGTATAATTTCTTTGTAATATAACACCAAGGTTTGGTGGATCATCCGTTCTGAGACTACACAATAGTCTTAGAACTGATGATCCACCAAACCTTGATGTTTGTCTCTTATTAAAATCAGTGGAATGTGATATGTGTTCTTTGTTTACCCATTGTGAGGAAGTATTGATAGTGTTCTGTTGATTTGCAATGACAGTGGAGACAATTTGTGTCACCTCACACTATATACTGTGAAATGTGGAATGTTCGCCTGCATTTTAATTTCCCAAATTTCACGAGCGGCAATATTCGCAAAATTAAAATGCATGCGAAAGTTCTTGCTTACACAATTTGCTGACAAGTGGCTATGATTCTCAAGCTTTTACAGTAGTCACAATGCCACAGTAGTCACAATGCCACGGTAGTCACAATGCCACGGTAGTCACAATGCCACGGTAGTCACAATGCCACGGTAGTCACAATGCCACAGTAGTCACAATGCCACAGTAGTCACAATGCCACAGTAGTCACAATGCCACGGTAGTCACAATGCCACGGTATGTTTAAAGCACTGAATATAATCCAATGAAGTACAGAACTCAACAAATGAATTCGATATTAGCCTAGGTTAGTAATTCCCAACATATCAAATCAGGGCCCCGTTTTATCGAAAGATAAAATAGATTTTAACTCAAGATAATCAATTATTAACCTCTCAAATCAACTCTAAGTCCATTGATCAACGATTAACTTCCAAATCAACTATAAGTCCATCTTATCAAGAGACCCAAAGTTGAAATCAAATTTAACTTCCTCCCAAATCAACTTTAAGTTTTCACAACCGCTTCAAATCCATGTTAACTTTATAGTTGATAAAAAGTCAAATATAAGTAGAGACGGTCTAGGTAGACTCAATTGTAAGGCAATTTACAGAAGAAAGATGACTGTCACACTTTCCTAGTCTAGCTAGGGTCTTGTCACAAAAGTTTGTCTGTTAACTGCTCACTTTCTCTAACATTTAGTTACGTTTCTTTCATCTAGTTATGGTCTTTTCCTTGCATGAAATTCAGGATTGGCATGCATTGCTTACGCGACTGCTGCACACAAACACCGAGACAGCAGTCTCAATCCCACCCTGCACGCCCGGCGCTTTTGCCTGCCTGCCCATCAAGCCATCGCCAGCAAGGGCAAGTAACCGAGCGCTGGAACTGCATTTGTGTGCAATGCATATTTTGCCAAAGAATGTGCGAGGAAACCAGCGATTTCTGACGTGCGTAGGCCTACATAGAGCTAGTTCGTCAATAGATACTAATTAAAAGTTTAGTAGGCCTATACAAAAAGTAAAGAGTTTAACACTATAGCACCGAGTACGTCAGTAAGATCTATCAAACCAGTTAGGCCTAAAAGCAGGTTACAACAGGTTACGGCAGGTCGTTTGTACTTACCGTACACTGTAGACTAGAGCGTCTACTAGGTCTAGCATTTTGACATGTAGACTCTCGATCTATTCTTTTCAAAGCTGATCTGCGCGCGTAGATGTAAAAAACAAAAGCTATAGTCACCACACTCTCACATATTTCCATAATCCTACACGTGGCGCGCAAGACTTGAAACAATGCATACACGACCTTCACCTTGGACACTCCAAGTGCTGCAAAAATCCTCTGTGTCAGATTATCCTTTTCAGTGAATACTTACATTAGATCTAAGATCCTATGTGGTGTGCAGGATCGTTAATTCAGGTGTGTGCATACTCAGATTTTTATTGGGCTCGAGATGTGCTAGATCTATCAACATACTTTCATCAATACAACGCAAAATGGCGTATTTTGCGGGCAAACATACTTCTTATTCAGCGGCTGTAGCGCTAAGTACTGCGGCGCACTAGCAGACTATGCTTCCATGGCCTTGGCAAACAATCATGAACATTCGTGTTTTTGTTTTGCTTTATATGTATTGCATTGTTTTTTAAGCACACAGTACTGGAAACCAGCCTCGTCCTGTGTTTTTTTTTGTTGACTAAATCAGTAATAAGTCATGGTGATCAGCTATCTATAAAAGACTATTAAGTCTCTTCGTAAAACGGAAACTTAAAGTTGATTGAAAATTATAGCCGACTTTAAGTTAATCAAAGTTATAGTTGATTTCACAATCGACGCTAACTTTATCTTGATAAAACGGGGCCCAGATATGCCAACATTAAGTGGATCGAGGGTCTGATTATCTGGTCGATAAAACATATAACAGCAATTTTCCCTTAGAGCCAGCTGTGCTCATGTTTTTATGTAATATTATTGATTTATTGTTGCTGATAGACCTAAAGAATGGCTGGCAGATTATCAGCGCTACCAAGTCCTTCACTGTCTACGCTGCCACGGCAACAGAGAAGTCAGAATGGATGGCTCACATCAACAAGTGTATATCGGATCTCTTGGCCAAGAGTAAGTCTGGCGCCCTCTTTGTTGACAAAATGCATACATGAATACATGCATGATTTCATGATTGTTGTGTTGAATGAATGTTAGTGTGCTGTGGAATGTTGTGTGGTATTATTCTCAATCGTAACCTCTGATGGTCATGTGCAAACAGTGTCACCTTCCAAGATAGCATGACAGGTCAGACATTGTTTTGAGAGGGCAGAATACTTACTAGTCTTTTAGATGCCATCTGCAGGATCCTCAAATGAGGAGTGTGCTTTAGTACTGAAGAATCACAAAATTAGCTCCCCAACAACAGTTATCAAAAAAAAATTAACAGTTTATGATCTATGTACAAGAAGCTATTGGTTGCCAAATTGGATAGGTGGTATTCTGAGTTACAATGTATGTTAAAATAGGTGGTGTATCAACCTAAAGCTCTTGAATTTTAATATGACTTAGAATTAACAAATCATGTTCTGGTGCTTGCAGAAAACGGGGCAGCTAACAAACAAGCAGACAATGTGACAATCTGAAAATAAGAGATTACTCTTTGACACTCTTTGATTAATGCACACTGTGGATGTCAGGGACAAGTCCTCTGCCTGTCCTCAAAAAGGTACCTTGATGTGCATGACTTTAATCACACTGGATGCTGGAACAAGTTTGAACTCTGTCCCGATAAAGGTACCTTGATGTGTATTATTTTAATCACACTGTGGATGATAAGAACATGTTCTCAAACTCTCCCCGTGAAGGTACCTTGATGTATATTACTTTAATCACACATTTGATGTCAGGAACATGATATTCTAGCTCTTTCCTCGTGGAGGAACCTTGATGTGTATGACTTTAGTCACATTGTGGATGATAGGAACACATTCTAGCACTGTCCCCATGAAGGTGCCTTGATGTGCATAACTTAATACTACTCATCACCTCTTCCTCACTCAGTTTAATCATATTTTTGTATTGTCTTTGCCCTGCTGTACAGGTGGTAAGAAGCCAGCCACAGACCTAAGTCCTGTGTGGGTCCCTGACCATGATGCCCCTCACTGTATGCTCTGCAACAAAAGGTTCACTACATTGTTTAGGCGGGTGAGTTAGGAAACATCCTGAAACTTTGCAGACTTGGTGACCTACATGTACAGTTAGTGTCAGCCCAATGCATAGAAATTCATCATTTACTAGCAGCATATATATATCTAGTATTTGCATATTTAGACAAAAGTAGAAGAAAATCTGGAATTAGCAATGTGATGCCAATGTCCTGTTGAGCTGATTCTAATTGTGTTACTAATTTGATAGCATCAGAGATGCACTAGGAATGAGTGCATAAAGGTTTTAAAGGCATAATTTACCATTTGCAATTGAAACAAAAATCCAACATTATTACTTTAAAATAGTTCTAAAATGTGAGTTAGGGATAGAAACAACCACTGTAAAAATTTGAATCTGTATGATCGATGGTAAGTATTCTTAAATGCACAAAATATGAACAATAGTTACAATAACATTGTTTCCAGACTAAACTATCTACAGTTATGGTTTATTGAGGAAAAATACTCATATCCTTTATATATCCTTGGCTTTATTGCAAAAATTTAATATGGTAGGATATTTTGGGATACAACAGATACATATGCATCAAATGTGATATCTTGAACATTGTTAAAATCAATGCTCCCAAAGGTAAACAGGACCTTTAAGTAAAAGCTTTTCATTCACCTTAAGTTAGTAAATGTACGTATATGTCAAACTCTTATAGTCACTCTTTCAGTCATCATAATCATTGGCACTACATTTGCTTTAAATAGAATAAGATGACATTGCATGATATGTAGAAACAGTGATATCATTCCACATGAATGCCAGCTGTAGTTTCTTTTGCAGGATTTTATCCTAGTTTTTTTTTTTTTTTTTTTCAATTCAATTCAATTCAATTCACTTCAATTCGTGTTTGTTTTATTCAAACAGATAAAAAACATTCACACAAGGTACATACATGATATACATTCAATTTGACAATACAAATGTAACAGAATGTGGAGACAGCAAGAAAAACATAGTTTTATGAGCAGCTGCCACCATAACAAAAACATTTATAATAGAAGTAATTTTGAATCAAACAAATACATGTGTATAGATATTAGAACCAAACACATATTGAGAGAAATACGATAGACATATAAACAAAACAAAACTCTTTGATATTTCATAATTGATTTCTAATTATGTAGCAAGAAGTTAAAACCTGAAACCATGTCTCAACCATATCTATGCAATCTCTTTAAAGGCAGCCAGGGTTTAAACCAGCTTTGGATGAATGTGTGTTGTTATTGTCTCTATGCTCACCATGACAGCACCACTGTAGGAAATGTGGCAAGGTGGTATGCCAGGCGTGCTCTGCCAAGAAGTTTATGCTGCCCCTCCAGTCAAACACACCGCTGAGGGTATGTGACTACTGCTACCAGCAGCTCTCATCAGAGAGGAATGGAACCAGGGAACGCATGGAAGAAGGTAACCTTTGACCCCTGTTCCTTATCATGCCAATGCTAAAGAGATTGGAAGGGGGGGGGGGGGGGGGTGGGGGGCAGAGACCCCAACTCTCCCGTTTTCGACAAAGATCCCCTGCCGAAAGCCCATTTTTGCAAAATCTCCCGTTCTTCGCTTGAGATTTGATTTCTCCCGCCCTGGCTCTGTGTCTCCAGTTGGAAAGGATTTCTTACTTACTGCTATCGTATGTTGACAAAAATAAGCCGTAGATAGCACCAGAGAACATCTAGAACCCTACCCAACGTTATAGGACCTTCGCGCTTCGCACACATCAATTTGGAGTCTCCCGTTTGCTAAGGGTTTCGGGCGGGAGAATCTCCAGATCAGATGGTGCTTGGGGTTGGAGTCTCGAGGGGAGGGGGGGGGGGGGGGGGTGAGGGGAGGGACTTCTGTTGAGTTAAGGATGTTGCCCTGGGATGTAATATGCCATGTTATGTGTTGCAATTGATGAGCAGACATGGCTACCTTTGACTGAAGTATTGGTCTTACACTATTTTTTTGAATGCACTCAAGTTATGATCCTTGCATTGAATTTGGTGAAGGTTTAGTTTCATGATCGCTGTATCTGCTAGATCACTTGATACTTACTGTACTTAATTCTTGTGAATGCTTAAAGCATCATTTTGTTAGGGCAAATAACAAACCACTTGTGGAGTGATTGAAACATTCAGTTTTTTTTTTCCTCTGTGTAATGTCCTAAAGTATTTTGCCTCATGTAGTCAATATAAAGTGTTACCCAGATCACCATATTAGATGGTATGGAAATGTAGGAAAATTTATGAAACCTGAATGTGTTACCAGAATTGGATGATGCACTGTTTGGATTGAACTGACAAAGTAACCACCACACTGTTTATACACAGGAGTAGGTATATAGCTTGCCATGGTCATGTGCTGATTTTCATACAACCATCACTGCCAAAACTCATGCAAGAAAGCTTTCACATTGTCATACTCTTGTTCAAATTGTCTGGGTCTTTGTTATAATGTTAGTATCAGTATTCTTATATCTGCTGCGTGTTGTCTCATTTACTGTAAAACATGAAAAATTCGCGGCATGAAATTTTCGCGAATTGGAGCCGACAGCCTTTTTCGTGGCATGAAATTTTCGCGAATTGCCACTGGCGTTCAATGCATGTAGTGTAGACAAAAACTTTCGCGTGCATTTTAATTTCGCGAATTTTGGCGCTCGCGAAATTCGCGAAATTAAAATACATGCGAAAATTCCTCGTTTTACAGTATAGCATTTCACCATAATGACAATGTTTATGTCATCAGTAGCACTGTTGCACACATTTGCAATTTAATCTCCACTTGTTGCCATGGTGATTTCTAGGTCGCAACGCAGCTCCAGCCTACCAGGATTCAGATGATGATGACGATGATGATGAGGACTACGATGGAGTAACAAGAGAACAGCAATCAGATGACGTGGTGAGTCCTGGAAGTTTGCAGAGAGACAGCCTCCCCTCCCCTCTTCCCCCAAACATACACCAAAGAAGTTTGGAGGAGACCGCTTCCCCTCCCCTCTTCCCCCAAACTCCACCCCCAAACATACACCAAAGAAGTTTGGAGGGAGACCGCCTCCCCTCCCCTCTTCCCCCAAACATACACCAAAGAAGTTTGGAGGGAGACCGCCTCCCCTCGCCTCCACCCCCAAACATACACCAAAGAAGTTTGGAGGGAGACCGCCTCCCCTCCCCTCTTCCCCCAAACATACACCAAAGAAGTTTGGAGGGAGACCGCCTCCCCTCGCCTCCACCCCCAAACATACACCAAAGAAGTTTGGAAGGAGACCGCCTCCCCTCCCCTCTTCCCCCAAACATACACCAAAGAAGTTTGGAGGGAGACCGCCTCCCCTCGCCTCCACCCCCAAACATACACCAAAGAAGTTTGGAGGGAGACCGCCTCCCCTCCCCTCTTCCCCCAAACATACACCAAAGAAGTTTGGAGGGAGACCGCCTCCCCTCGCCTCCACCCCCAAACATACACCAAAGAAGTTTGGAGGGAGACCGCCTCCCCTCCCCTCTTCCCCCAAACATACACCAAAGAAGTTTGGAGGGAGACCGCCTCCACCCCCAAACATACACCAAAGAAGTTTGCAGGGAGACTGCCTCCCCTCCCCTCCTCCCCCTCCTGTTCTTGCATTTCATTTTATTTCATATATTTCAGCTTTAAACAAAGAGAATCATTACACAAAACATGACATTAAAAGATATACTTATTCTACTAACATCAATATGTGCTAGAAACACAGTTGTTTGAGAAGACTAGAGATGCATGCTATATATCTGAATAATGTAAATGTTGGAAATGGAAGGGAAGCTAAAAAGCAGAGCGTGTAATATGTTTTCTCCTCAAAGCCGTTATTTATGAGGTAAAAATAAATGTAACCGTGTTCAAAAGGCAAAGAAATGTATAAAGTGATTATAACACATCATACATTGATGACAAAACTGACACCCTTTTTAGCCCTTTGCAAGATTGCCTTTTTATAGCAAGGATGGTGGGGGGGGGGGGGGGGGGAGGGAGGTTGAGAAGGGGACATGAGTTGAGTTTGAAATGGATTATTTAGGACTGGGAAAGGGAACTGCTGATGAAATGTAACAAAATTCTTCAGAAAGCTCAAAATTAGGAGGGAGGAGGATATACACACTGGATGGCATGAGAATTGGGTTGGATGAATTTTACAAGTCTTTGTGGAAAAGTGAGAAAGTTTTAGACAGTTAGACCCGTGTCCTAAAGTCACCAGTATCATTCAAAGCTTCATGGTAGTGATAACTAATGCATGCAAAGGTAGAATCTAAATACATATTATATGCATATATGTGTGTGCACATAAAAATGATATATTACACCCATTAACGGGATGGGCAGGGTTGCTGATGCCACAAATTGTGAGCCTCGCACATAGATACCCAGTGAAATGCAAAAGGCTGATTGTTACTGGCTTTCTCTGCAAAAGGTTTATGTAGGTTTAGAAACCTCAAATTGTATGATTCATCACCAAAAATCACAGCATGATATCGGAATAAAGGTAAAATATATTTAGTACACCAAATTGCATGATTTACAGCTTAAAAATGCTGGAGCTCCTTACCTGATATACCCATGATGTGGGCATCATATGGATTTTGTGGTCAGTTAGACATACTATGTATCAATGTGTTTTTATTTGTGACTGTGTAAAGTAATGTAACTCACATGAAGCACTGACATGTGGAAAGACAATGTCATGCAATGTGGAAAATGTGACTCAATTATAAACTGGATCTCTGTTCCCTTAGATCTGAAAAGAGATTCATTTAGTTGATACATGTAATATAGGTAATGCAAGTAATTCCTTTTGTCACAACCAAAAATAAGACAGAAATTACCTCTAGAGACTTTTGCACCTTGTCTAGATGCTTCCTCATTAGATGTAGCTTTTGTGGCCATCTTGTCATCAACTGAGGAAGTGTGTAGGCAAATTTTCTAGTTGAGATAATTTCCATCTTTGGTCATGACAAACAGAATTATTCGCATTATCTGTATTTATTTACTCTTCAAATTCATAAAATTCTTCTGTGAAGATGCTTTTTCACTGTAACTGATTGACAAATTGCCCTACATAGACATAAAGAAGCACTGAATTGATCAGTGTTTTAGTAGTGGGCCATGTAAAAAAATCATGGGCGTACATACTCGAGTAGGATTTGAACCTATGACCCCCTGATACCGGACAGGAGTCATCTCCACTAGACCACCGAGCTTCCGCCTGACAGCAAGTGTTGGTTCTAATCCTTATAGCATGCAGCGGGTACTGCATAATTATTCAAATTCATGAAATTTTTCTGTCAAGATGTTTTTTCATTGCTTGACAAATACAATAAATAGGAGGTAGTAGGTTCGAATTCTGCCCGAGTATGTACGCCCATGATTTTTTATCGTGGCTACCCTTGCTAAAACACTGATCAATTCAATGCTTACTTACGTCGATGTAGGGCAATTTATCAATCATTGACTATTGTGCTGAATGGAAGCTTTGAATGATACATCACTTGTGATTCCTTCACTCCGTGACAGCATCCAACCTTCTACGAGGAGAACTACCGATGAGTGCGTCGTCATGGAGATGAAGACTTCTTGTGCCAACCGACACCAAACGTGCTAGGAGGGAGAGAAAAAAAGAGACTTCAAATCTGATTCCTTCTGGAACAACCCCAGCAACTCGTGGACATTTCTTGGATGCACAGTTCCCAACGAATCTGTGGATGGATTTTTGGCAGTTGGCATCCAGGGAGCAAGTAGCTCGATACATAGAGGACTATCTTTGTGGGAGGAGATAATAGTAATAATGATTGTGCTTCTTCTTCTCCCTTTTTTGTGACTCAAATTGCTGATAATTACCTCATTAATTACAAGGAGTTATAGGTGTAGTGTGTAGGGAATGCTGTACTGCGAGTAGAAAGTAATGCCTTTGGTTTTGTAATAATTTTACCTTTTTCCCTTTTTCTTTCTTCCAACTTTGGCTGGATAAATGACTGCTCACCAACTATACATGTTGTCAATAAGGGAGACTTTTGAGTACCAGTTTGTTAAACCTTAAAAAGTGCATGGGAGGGGGGGGGGGGGATGGAGTGGGGGGAGAAGGTGGGGGCTAGATGAGAAAGGGCTCTTCTTCCACTGTCCTACCAGAACCAGCTCCAGCTTTTGTATCCATCTTGTGTGACTTTTAGCTCTGGTATTTTCCACCACACATTTTGTTGCCCTATTTGTGTGGTTTGCATGTATTGTTTTTTGTTATCTGGTATTATTACCACAAATTTTGTTGCCCCATATATAGGATTTGCATGTATTGTTTTGTTGAATAATCAGGTTACAATAACCGATCACGTTCCTAAAAATTTGCTTGTCACATACTACCATGCATATTATCCTATTGTGAAGAATTGCTTAATTCTATAATTCAACATTTTCCATCAATTTTATTTACATATACACTTTCATTAATGCATATGATGTGATTCTATACAAAATGATGCATCAGATTCAGAAAATAAAATAAATAAAAGAATTAGGAAGCAAAAAAAAATTAAAACATCAAATGCAATTTTTTTTTACTTATTTATGATAACCAATTCTCAGGCACTGTGTACTTTCAGTTTCAAGAAAAGGAAAATATAGACAGAAATTTCACCATATGAATGCCCTGAAATTGACATATAATTTGATGGAATATATAACGACAATCAAATATAGACTAAACAATATTGTACAGGATGAATCTTGAAATTAATTCTCATTTATCAATCCATTCACAAACTAATCTTCATGGGATGAGTTAAGTCCTGTTAGGCCCCAAAACCACCCCTCCCCTAGCTGGAAGAATTCCCCACATACCCCATCCCATGAAGGGTTAAAGTGTCTAGGGTATGAGTCCTATGCTTGGAAAAAAACTGGAAAATGCATAAGAGGAATGAGGATATATTAGTTTGTTGTTGCCTTTGCTATTCCATGTGTTTTGTTTTTGTTCATGTTCATACTTTAGTTTGCCTCAGAAAATGTCTTCATGCATTATTGCTGTAACAGATTCTTGCTTGCCTAAGATTTTCAAAGAGACAGAAAAAAAGAAGAAACAATTTATGCACTCTTTCCTTATTTATGGGTAGATTGCATCTGGTTGAATTCTGGAAGACTTGTCCCATGTCCTCTAAAGAGTCAGTTTGTGCCATCTAGACTAATGCACATTGCATTGTATAAGAATTATGTCAATTGAGACAGACACCTTTGACATGCAGTAAAGCATGGTATTCTTAAGTACAGTCGAAGAAGAGGTGATTGTTAACAGGGTACGTATATTGTAGAAAAAAAGTAATAGCTCTAGGAAGATGAATACTGTTCCTTTTTTGTTTTTGGCTCTAACAGCGAAGGAAATTTACTTCTTTTTTTTTTCAAACTTTGAATTCATAGCACTGCAGTGACAACTGTGTTTAGTGCTTGTTATGCATTCTTAAAATATTTGTTACTTACAATGTGCATTGCTGTGCTTAATTATTATGTAGTCTATGTTGCACTCTTTTATAACAATTTTGATTCAAACTACACATAAAAGGTATCTCCAGATTAAAGGTTTGTGTTATCTCATGTTCGTTATGCATCTGCTGATGTTGTGCTTTCCTAGCTTAAATTCATATTTCAAAAATCCTGAAATTCCAGTTGAGCAGAAAAAGCTCATTCTCAGTATCGCTGATATTCAAAATTGAGTTAGGAGGATTTGAATACATATGCAAATTGGGTGAGGGAGTCTTGACACCTGTAAGGATGATATGTCCGATCTGAATATTTTTGCGAGATTAAATTTTCACACTGAACTGCTCAAAGACATATTTGCTGGTTCTTGAATTTGCGCTTTGCAATTGTCACCCTGTTCAAAACGTGCAGATAAAATTGTGAAGATAGTTTTCTTTGGTTTTAGAATTTGCCCTAGCCAAAAGTAGCGCGAAATATGCAAAAAATTAATGTACAGTTTACTGCAAAAATTCTGCATTTACAGTATATTGTGCAGTTCAAAAGGTGCCTGGTTTGCTCCAGCAGCAGGCAGTCTGCTCATATTTGTGGACCACCAAAGACCTATATGTGGGACCAGTTAGAAAGAAACACCCGCAGTGGGTGGTTATGAGAGGACATTTGATATTCTTTGTGTGTGTACCTCAGTATCACTTCTCCAGCCCCACTCCAAGGTCTGACCACTCCATTTGGGGAGCCCCAAACAGAACAATGAATGAACAAACAAACAAACAAACAAACACCTGCCATATCCTCCGGATATCTTGTTTTATTGCATTTAAATGCAGTTCAGTATTGGTTTAGTATCCAGCAGTTACAACTCTATAGTTTAATGCAGTACCAAAGAGCAATATGGAGACTGAAAAACGATAAGCATTTCTGAGCCCTTCATACCAATGGATTTTATTTGATACCCCATGTCATGCCATGGATTAGTACCCTTACACTTGAACCAAACAGTACAACTAGGATAATTTCCTGCACTCTTATGTTTTGTTGGCACAAATGTTTGCCATAACAGTGTGAAAACTACAATCCCAATTTTGGGGAATCCCTTACTGCATAGAAAGTGTGGTGATTACTTGGACAAATGCAGAATTCAAACAAGGCTTGCAGGCATTAGCATGTCTTTGTAAATCCAGACTTGTGTTAGTACCATAGAGCCAATGGGTTATCACATATGCCATTCCTGATGACTGGAGTCTGAAATGGTATTTGGAGTGTAGAAGTAGCGTATAGCTGTAGTCAACAGACCTGAATTGCATGATTACATATATATGCCATGTGATGAAGCTTCCCAGGCTTTTATTTTAGTGTAGGTCTATATGGGAATTTTAACCTTGTACATTAAAGGTATTGCTACTTATTACAGAGGATGTACAATGTTCACTCAACTTTGATTAAAGTGTCCCCCCCCCCTTAAAAACCATGAAAAGCAAATGGGGGCAAAATTACACCAAAAAAGCTCCGAAACAGCAGAACACTGCTCATGATTGTGGATAGACTCTTTTCTCATGTCATCCCAGCAGAACTTGGGAATAATGACCAAAAGAACCACATAGACTTAATGTACCTGCTACATGTATGTCTGAACCTGTGTAGGAAGCCACCAGGAAATACAAATTGTCCGTATTCTAACACAAAAAGAAGACCTTATTGGAAATTGGTTCAATTCTTGGGTGAGTTGACAGAGCTGAGTTGAAATTTAAACTCCTCACCTACCTTGTCATTTGTTTTTGTAGTGAGACACTTTCAAGAGGTCATACAGTGCATTGTTCTGAAACTGCCTGCTGGTTAAAAACTGTATAATTACAAGAAGACTGAGGTAACATCTGTCTGGTGTGGCATTGAGAAAGACACAAACTGTAAAACCAGATTTTTTGTTTATGTGTGTATGAAACTTTAGCAAATTTCACACACAAGGAAGATTCATAAAGATAAAATGCAGGCAAGAGTGTTTGACCATTCAGTGCATTGAATGCCAGTGGCGATTTGGGAAAGTTTCGTGCCGCAAATGTTTCTGGTTTTTCACTTGTCTGTAATTGCCAGATGTTTTTCTAAGCTTCTCATATTTGTTATTTTGTTCTTCCAAATGTTTCCATGCTCACTTCAGTTAAATGGTACTGTTTTATGAGTATGTCAAGGACAAATGGGCGATTTGATACTCCTAATAACGGACCAGCTGATATGTTCATAATGTAGGCCAAAAATTATGGGATATTTCCTCCCATGTGAATGAGTTTTTTGTTTAATCAAATAGCAAAGAAGACCAACCAATAGAATGATAATTATAGTTTCAATGCAGGTAATTGGATTTGGATTTTATATTTCATACAATGCTGAAAATTCATTTGTAATGTTCACAGAAATGTGAATTGGGGAAGCAGTGCAAGGCTAAGGGCTTTTTTCCCTTAAAAAACAACAACAAAACAAACTATATTGCAATAATAGATACCGTACCACAGACTTTATCTACAATGTATACCCATATATGATATGTTGTGACATTTCATTCAGGGAACGCATAGAATGTCTAACTGCTTAGTCTGTAACATTCCGTGTGTTTCTTGTTAAACCAGTCTTCATCTGAATTAAATGTCTTGCTAATGCACCCTAATAAGAATTTTATGTAAATATGTGTGTCATGCATAATAATATTTGTATTGCTTAGCTGCCAATGGGCTGGGATACTCTGTTTGGGAAAGTGATGGGAAATGAAGAAAAAGATAAGAAGAAAGAAGAATAGTTGTGGGGAAAAAAGTACGAACAGCTTCTGTGATATTCAGTCATGAATCTGCTAATACTGTATACGCCAAATATTTCGTGATCTTTTTTATTTTTGCAAGTTTTCTGAATCGAGTTTGATATTTGCGAATTTAAACACATGCGAAAATATTAACTCTGATCTAGATATGAATGTGACTTGCACATATACATTCTTCTGTGCAGAGCTGCACTCCACGGTCGGGAATTTAACCATTCGCAAAATCATCGGAAGTCCCGATTCGCGAAAATTTCGACTCGCTGAATATATGGCATATACTGTATATCAGGCAAGCATATGTGGGTCTTTCCAAGATAATGTGACCTTGCTTATTTTACAAAGTTTATAGTTCTTTATTCACTTTCTGCATTAGATTTTTAATGATTGTCATTTTTGATAAACTGTCACTCTGTGTCTTGTCTCTTCTGCAACTTTTCAATAATGGGCCATGATGATGCTTTTCCCTTGAATTCTGTATCCATTTTATTGAAAATGATTAACAAGAGATATTGCAAAAACCATGCGAATTATGCTCAGTCTAGGGGTAGATGCATTGTTAATGCATTGATGCCAGTTATAGAGTCTTGGTCAATATTAAAGTTGTTGTCTTTTGGGTGAATCCATGTAATCTGAAGAAAAATGGTAGAAAATTATTGTAAGGTATGAGGCACAAATATGTATGTATGATATATGAATATATGGCCACATATTTTATGATAAGAATTTTGTTTCCTTTTGCCCACACAAGTCGTGATTTGGGTATTATAAATTGTTGCAAGTCAACATGCATGTGCATTGTATGGGTCCTTTAAGAAAAACTTTTGTGAGCAAAGCATGCATTGATTGCGAATAAATAGTTTATTGAAAGAGATGCAAGCACAAATTGTGCTAATATTTTGAAAGATAGAGTACTCCATTGAAAGGATGTATAACAACCAAAAGTAATTTTACTCTTTTTACTGTCTTTTTTACTCTTTTACTGTTGTAACTGTCTTGTTTGAAAACATTTTTTCTTTTTTTTTACGCTTCCCAATTGACTTTCATATTCCACCTTGCGCAGTTGGTAACATTGCTATCAAGCTTTTGCTCATGCAAGCCATGTACATGTATGTATTGAAGAATTTAGTATTTACACAAATATCTTTGTGTTCTTCATTGGTCCAATTTTCTATCCAATAGTGAAATGAATTTTACACCTTATTGAGTATTTAATTGGTGACACATAGTTACCTGTCTGACTTCAATGTAGTTTGCATTTGATATGATTGGTAATGCCATTTTGAGATAAATAGAAAATTTTAGTTGCCTTTTTGTCAGTTTGAGTGAGTTTTCTCACATTTGTTTAATACTTTTTTTTTCTCAATGTTTTTGTAGTGAACATTAGATTGCAGAAATGTTTTTACTACGGCAACAAAGCATTTTCTTCCCAAAGCTCTGCAGGGCAGCATCAGAAAGGGTGACATTGTAGAGATTTCTCATTGTATGGTACACTGTAAAAACATCGGTGTTAGATTTAACACCATCGGTGTTAAATCTAACACCGATCAAACTTCAATAGAGGACCACACCCACAGGTGTAGAAAATGTATTGTGACGGTGTTAAAAAGTGTTCACCTGGCACTTCGTGGTGTTAATTTGACACTGTGGCTGGTGATATTTTTGACACTGCGCTAGCCGCATGGTGTTGATTTGATATTGGTGGTGTTAATTTCAATGGTATAACACCCGTCCAGCTTCAATAGGGGACCACACCAACTGGTGTTACTGTGTTGTAAATGTGTATACACATTTTTTCAAAAATCAAGTACTTTATCGGAAAATTCTTTATCGTCTTGTTGAAGTTCAAAATTAACAAGAAGTGCAGTAACTAAGAAACTATTCAAAAAACAATTTTAGATTTTGAAATGACACCAGGAGGTCTTAATCTAACACCATGAATGAGCACCGGAAATTTAACACCAGCTCGGTGTTTCATATTTAACACTGGACTTTTTTCAGAGTACATTTACTGCATTTGGAAGGGAGCTGTTATGCACTGATTCCCAGAATCGTGTCAAAGTTGTGCAAAAGCTGTGCAGATGATGCAAAATGAAAATGCTGAGACAGTTGTTGTCATTGGAATGGTGGCAAACGGAAGCTGATTTAAAGTTAGAATTCGTCAATTTAAGTCTGTTTTAATGGAAAGTGAAATCCTACTAATAAAAGTTGCTGTGAAACTTTGAATAGAATTTTAGAGTTTGGCATATTTTCAGAAAACAGGGAAATCACATTGGTACAATGGATGGAAAGTAATGTCATACCCTTCAGGATTATTTACTTACTAGTTTCAAGAAATTTTCTTTTTCTAACGTAAATTGAAGAGGGATAGGTTTTATCCTGTTTGTCATATTTTTTTTTTTACTTTCAATGATTTGGCAATAACAGTGTCAAGTCAAGAATGGGTATAGCTGAATTGTCAAATTACTTGTGATTGTAATCAATGGCAATATTTAAAAAAAAAAATGAAATATTTAAAAGCATTATATGCGCGACAATGCAAGAGCTCATTCTGCAGTATTGACCGTTAGAAACATTGGTTGGAAACAATGGTTGGAATTCACAAAGCAAGTTGAAATCTAGTTCATGCATGCAAATATGGACTGAGTAGATGTGCTTGATACATCACATATGCCAATAGACAAACATTGAATGCGGTCTGATGTGCAAAATGAGCATGGTGTACCCACTTCACTTGTGTTTAAGTCAATGCACTATATGTTTTCATCATAGACTTCACATAAACTAACTCCCTTTAGTTTGTAAAATCATACTAATGTGTGCCTGGGTCCAGACTACATCTCCAATCTAAATAGGAAAAGCTACAATATTTAAATAGCATAAGATTATCGTGTGCTCAGTATTTTCAGAGAATTGCTTTAAATGCAAGAGGCTGATCAGAGACTACTCTAATGCCCTTTGAATGCAGTATGCATATCATTATGCATTGATTTTATAATGATCTCTGGGAATGTAAAATTGTTTATTTATGAAATGTACAGTCCTGTATTAATTCCAGACAGTGTAACATCCCCCGAATATTGGAGTCCAGTTAGAGGTTTATCTACAAAGTGACAGAGATCTAATTTCTAAAGCAAGGTTTGCATTATGTTTTGAAGCCCATGTATCAGTATTGCAGTCTGTGAAGGCCTATAGTGAAATCTGTCTTTTTGTGGCAGTTGAAATTGTATGTCATTTCACAGCATTAGGCATAGAATGCTGCTTCTGTACATACCAGGTGTTGGCAAATTTTAGTAAATTGGGATAAGACATTCAGGACTTCAAATTCTAGTTTCTGCAGGTCAACACAGTCATGAATACATGGAAAGTTGTATGAGATAGATGTATTTATTTTCACAACTCCATCAATGTTATCTACCTGTATTTACATTATAGGAGGGCATATTTTCTTTCCAGAAAGCAATAAGAAAAGTGGAGAAATGGCCGAAAAAGATGTATCGAGCGAACGTGTCTCCTCTATGGCGGTTGAGTGGTCTAGATTATTATTACATAATTATTTCAGTGTGGTCCATGATTGGAAAACAGAAAATGACCAGACACCAAAAGTGTGTGTTTTGCAGTGTGGAAATTCTTGCATAATCAAAGATGTGCAAATGAACTTAAATGAACTTTCTCCATTAATTTCAGAGTTGTGCTGCATAGTAATGTGTCCACAGTCAGTAAGATTAAGAACTTGCTCCCTTCGTTTTTGATGGATGTGTGATACTTTTGCAGACAAGGCAGATCGTGTGTAACTCCAGTATATGTTGGACCTGTCATAAAAAGTAAGAAAGCAAGACACAAACAACAACAGTAGTAGCAGCAGCAGCAACAACAACAACAACAACAACAACAACAACAACAACAACAACAACAACAAAACCCTCCTTGGGACCAATGGAATTATTTCAATGTATTTAGACTTGGATAAATCAGGATTTGAAAACAAGAAATGCAAATAAACTTTGAATTTAGGGGCCAGAACAATTCCCATGTTTGAACAAGTCTATTGCTGTACCTTCTCTTAAGTTCACTTTACAAGGATTGAAACATGTATACATCGTGTCTGTGTCTTGTCATTTTCAGCAGATTTGCAATTTTTCAATTTTTGTGCTTGTTTTTATAAAATTTATGTTTCTGTCATGTGAGCATCTTTAATGCGATTTGTGGTAAGTAGGCGAAGTTGTTTTTTTTTTTAAGTTTCCTTTTGCTAAAACAGAAGAGTAAACACAACGGAGGCAGAGTAATCCTCATACAGTTTGACCCATATCAATTCACTTAAGTCATTTTAATGTCCTTTGTTGCTATATATGGATATATGAATATGTATTTAAGCTTCTTGGATAATCCTCAATATCAGTTGCACCCACAGGGGAACTTAATACTAATGTACTCTTGAAGGTATCATTCTTGTAAGTCTCATCGTAAAAGAATGTTGATGCATGTTTGGTTTAGACGATCCTACTCGTGTGTCAGTAGTAATGCTTTCTATACACTCTTCCAGATTTTAGTATGAAGAACATTTACTGTATAATATATGTAAACAAGACTTTGAATGTATTTAAAGGAAAGTATACAATGTTAGTCAATATCACGAAAAAAAATATTTTTATAAATCTGTATTTCACTTTTGCATATCACTGGGGATGTAGAGTTGCACGGTGAAAGCAAACTCATTTTGCCATTGTAGAGTTTGTCTTATATTGTGCAATTAAGGCAAGGAGCTAGTTTTAATACTAGGAGTGCGTCTGTGTTCAAGTGTTAGGAAGAAAGGTTCCTTATGGAAGTTCCTTATGGCCATGGAATGGAACAAGAGTGAAAGGAAAATCTCAAGCCATTTGAAGTAGTGTCTCCTGCTTTTATAAATGTTATTTTGTCTAAAATGCTGTTTTCTTTAAAACTGATAAATTCTTGGGTGATTCCTGTTTTTTTTCTTTTAATTTTTAGTTCTATAGTAAATCATAACACACAATATCCTTGCTCAAGTGATAGAAATGCTTTTCGATTACTGAAATGGAACAGGTCTGTAAATATTTGAGTGAAGTTCAGCAATTTAGAGTAGAGTTGGTCGTGAATGTTTAAATCATCGAGCAGTAGCTTGACATTTGGATCTAAAGACAACTCAAACAGTTAAAGATGACTTCTGAATTAACCTTTCATTACTTGTGAGTTGTTCTCTTGAAATATTCAGTATTTTCCCTTTTTTTTTGTTCATAATGCTTGGTTCAGACCTTCAACGCAGACATAGACATTACCATCTTGATGAATTGAAATATAGCTGTTGTAAGCATGGACTTTTCTAATTGGTTGGAACTCCCGATTCTATACGTTCAAGGGGGCATTTCATGAAGCGTTCATATGTCCGACAAATTTTTCGGACAATTTGCTCTCAGCCAATCAGATGCAAGGATTTCAGCAGCGTATAACAGTTTGTCAGTAAAAATATCCAACAAAACGTTCCATAAAATGCCCCCAGTTCCCAGAATGATGAAATCAGAAACTCTACTGACCTATAATTCTCGAGTTCATATCATAGACGCCAGACCAACTATGGCCAGGAGTGTAGTCGAGTTGATTGTATTCATGAAGTAAAATGATGTAGAACAATGCACAATGCATGTTTGCACATGCAATAATTGTATGTAAACCTTTCAACATGTACCACTTCACGGTGTTATAATCATTCTAAGTATATTTTTTTTATCCGTTTTTTTGTTTTGTTTGGAGACTTCCGCCATGCTGATATTATAATTCATATTTTCTTTAGGGAGATGCCAGCTAGTTCGGATGTCGTTATTTACAGCTTTATGCTCTTGAAGCGATTATGATCCAGCTTATTTGAGTGGTAATAAAAAGGGGTTTGTATGTAAAGATTACCAGTGAAAACCGTGTACTTTGCGTATGTGCCGACGTGTTAAGAACCACCCACACACACACGTCACACACACACACACACACACACACACACACACACATGACACAAACACTCAAGCGCGAACGCATGTATTATAAAGTTTTTGATTGTACCTATGATTATGCACAACAAATTCATAATTAGCTCAAGTGCTGTTTAACATGAGTTATAATAGAAGTGCATAAGGCTAATTATGCATTGGAGTGTGAATACAATAGTGCATGTAGGCAAGGATTTGTAATAATGATGAAAAAGGTGTGTTCATTGCATTGATTTATAACATCTGGAGCTGTGAACGATATTAAGAGATCAATTCATATTACATGCATGGTACCAAGTCGACCAATTGCAAATCTTGTTTTAGACATTCTATTAACTATAAAGAAAAAAAAAAGCATATACCGATGCATGCACCTACCATTTATTCAATGGCAAAATTGTATACACAACTTATTGCTTGGATGGTTATGGCTGCCTCAACTTCGAAGAGTTTCGGTTTCAATAAATGTATTCGTCGCGAGTAACATATCATTTATACTGTACACGCGTTACAGGTACACTTTTCGAAAAAAGGAGAACAGAGAGAGAGGAGTAAGGTTACTTTTAAGATGAAGATGAAAGTGAAGAAGTAAGAATATTATTTAGAGTCCTTGTCCTCCAGATGACAGGCACTTTTGGGCGCTTGAACTTGAACTTGTCTACAGTCCAAAGGAACAATTGCAACGAAAACTGAAGCCAAGTCATTTGTTTGTGCAGCTTGTAGTGAAGAGAGAGAAATTAGTCGATTCAGATATGAGGGAAGGAAGAAAATTTAGATATACGTAGCACACTGAAGATGAAGACTGGACACTCTTTAAATAGTAATAATTTGAATGCACAAAATAAGTAACAATGCGACCTAAGGCCAATAAGCAGAAGATATGCAATTTTGGAATGCATCTCACAATGAGCACATCAGTGTCATAATAGACAATTAACTCTAATCAAAATACTAGAGCCACACTCGACTGTATCCAGAGGACACCCTCTACAATTAGATATTTCCATGTCAATCAAAATATAAGGCGACTGTCATTATAATGCTTTGAAGATAAACAAAAACACCTATAAATGAAAAGAAATACCCAATTCGCTTGTTGTATACCAGACAACCATACCAAGACATGAACCTCATAAAATATCTTTTGTTGTATAATTGTAAGCATTAGAAGGACTATTTGGGTAATTTTAACTTGACACTGATTTTGATGACAAGTTATGATATGAAAGAAAAGTGTACCTGAACAAGACAGAACTTCATCTTTTTCCATCTGCACGCGTTTAAAGCACACTTTGAAATAAATACCCACATCAAAACACAAAGAAGAATAATTCTCTTCATAGTAAAAAAAAAACAATTTCGTTCTGCTGAAGTTTTTGTATCATTTAACAGTAAAACAAATACGTTTATCTCCTTTTTGCCTTGAAGCCAAAGTAAAAGCCAAACTCAAGATATAATGTCGGTCTGTTTATTCTTCAGGATTGATCGATGCCTGAATCGTGGTCATGAAGATACGGTCTAAATCACATTTCCCCCCGGTTTTGCTGTGTATCCCTGTAGTAGAGTATTACAACACAGTCATAATAATATCGTGTTTCTTAACTTCGTAGTCAATGGTAGTACGAACATTTCCTTTATTTGACTCCTGTATTGTCAGTCGAATAATTTTTGAAGAGGATATTTCTTTATATTTTTTTTCCAAATCTCCTCATTGCTTTCTTCGTGTTTTCTTGTAGATTAAGCACGTGCTTTAACCTGGTCCATATGTCTATGTTTTTTTTTTTCTCCAATGTAAAAAAAAAAAAATGTAGCAGAATGGTCAGGTACCAACTTGATGAACGAAGACCAAATGATAAATATTCTGCAGCAGAAATCCCCTCAATATCATAAATTTAAACAGGTCCTGTAGAGCAATATAGCAAGCTCACGCCAGGCTTAATTTACCGAGACAACAAACGAGTTTTCGACTATTTTACTTTCATCGGCATTTCGCCGGTTGCCATAGTGTTGCGAGGATGATTATGACCAGCCACCGGGTCAATTATCTGCCGCGCATTTGAGAGGAGTCGATCACTAGAATGTATTATATGAAAATATGGAGAATGTAGGCCCAACTATCTTTGTCAAAGTGTCAGAATGTCTGATAATTAGACGAAGCACTAGTGCATTTACTTATGTAAAAAAGGGAGATGTCATGCAGTTGTACAATCATGTAAATTAAAAAATCTTGGTCTTGTGTCGTAAGGTAAATCTTTGTGTTTTTTTTTTCTTTCTGAAAGATGTGAAATCGCAAATGATTGTGTTACATTCTGAAAATGAAACGATTGAAGAAGCCTTTCTGCACTAACTTCATTCCTAGGAATAAATAGAAACGACTTTTTGTGAATGTAAACTCCTATTTCTGTTACATCAAACCTGCTGATGATAATGACAATACGTTCATGCTACCATAGCAACCACCCTTTGATATCGCGCAGGCACAAAAGGAGGGGAGGAATTTTTTCATGCGTAATGCGCGCGCATACTTTTGTCATGTGCTGCGTATGTAGAGTGGTTTCTTTGCTGTAGACCGCGCTTATTCACATCTCCACAGCTACACGCGCGCATGTTGTGTCAACAAAAAGTTTTGTATGTCCGAATATAATGCAACGTTTTCATAATCGAAGTTGTGGTTCGAAGATCAGTTTATTGTGGTGGAACTGTGCAGGGTGTGTTTCATTCTTTATCTGCTTTCGTCCAGTAATGGCTTGAAATGGAAGGGCAAACGAAGAGCGGGAAAAGATCAAGACGATCTGACGATCAAAACTGGCGATCCCAACCGAATTCGAAGAATTCATCCACTAATGCTGCTCCGCAAACATCATCTTCTATTGCCAAGGTAAGACTTAGAAAAAGAGATATTATTACTGTTGATTAGGGAAACCATATCAAGCTGCACCTCATCGGCCGATATGACCTCCTCTGCAATTTACGGGGGTCATGGTTTAGACTTCGATGTGTACATGACCTGTGTTATAGTTACGCAGAAAATTGTTTATTGTAATAAATTTTGCGTATAGAGTAGATCTAGAGTCTAAAAGGTCACCTGTAAAATGATATTCATGGGAGAACATTCCCCCAAATAAAATCACTCACTCACTCAGTCCCGTAACCATTGTGCGCTTAAAAACACCCGTATTATCAGTCATGTCATGTCAACGCACTTGCATTACTCCGTCGAAAACAGCTCGTAATTTAGGTGTCATATTAGATCAGGAAATGTCATTTCGAAGTCATGCGAGTAACTTATATTCAGCGGAATGTTCGACATCACTTGCGTAATTTAAGTTTCATAAGGAAATAGTTTGTCTAAATCTGCAGCTGAGATACTTATTCATGCTTTGATTCTTCTCGGTTGGATTTTTCGAATTCATTGTTGCGTAATCTTCAAAAAAAAAAAAAATGTCACGAAACTTCAACGGTTGCAAAATTCTGCTGCCCGATTGTTAACTTTTACGATTAAGTTTGATTCCATGCCACCAGTTCTCCGTTCGTTACATTGGTTACCTGTAGAAAAAAGGACTATTTTCAAGATTCTGTTACTTACATCATTCAGTTCATTTTTTCCCCCATAAACTATACATAACTAATTCTGTTCAAAAATACAATCCGACACGAAGGCTACGTTCATCATCTGATATATTCTTACTCCAAACTCCCAGAGTAAAACATGGGTATGGTGATCGTGCTTTTTCCGTTATGGGACCAAAATTGTGGAATCAGTCACCTCTTCAGTTAAGGGAACTGTCATCTACAGAGTCATTCAAATCCAAACTTAAAATTTATCTGTTCCTTTCATACTGAGGACTGTAATTGCTGTATGTCATTAATATTGGATCAATATTGTCTTTTTAAATTGGTATATGTTTGTATTCTTTATTTGGTATATATTTGTTTTTGTTTACCATTTTCTTCTTTGTTGAAATGTTTGAATATGTATATGCATGTTAATATATGATATCTTTTTATTTTTGAAGCGCCATGAGCACTGAAAAGTGCATGCGCTATACAAGTAGCCACTATTATTATTATTATTATTATTATTATTATTATAAAGCGCCATAATTATATGCAATTATTATCATTATCATTATCTCTATTATTACTATTATCATTATCATTATTGTTATTGTTATCATTATTATTATCGTTATTATTATTATATTATTATAATTATTCTTATAATTAATACGGTCGTTATGGAACACAGGAAGATGCAGACTCTCCAGGCCGTCTGGTTGGCAAATAGTAAACCGTAAATAAGGGTCATATTATTATCAGCATGTAAATTAGTAGGGCCCCCTATAGTTCATCTTGTCTGATCTCCCCCTGTAAGATCGCAACTGCTGATCTACATTTTCTTTTTAACATGTCGGTAAAAAGGAACCAGTGGGAATCGAACCTGACCTCCTCTTGCTCCCCCTATTGGCCTAAATCTGATGTATACCTTGACAACCTTGGACTACCTAACCTATGTGATAACAATGAATCATATAGATATATACATAATTATTAGTGTCCTTACATCATCCCATGGAAGTAGTTTAGACTCTTGAGATGGACTCTGTTATAATAGTGGCTACTTGTAATAGCGCACATGGTTCACCTTTCAGTGCTCATGGCGCTTTAAAAAAAAGATGATGCAGTCATGTTCAAACATGACAACAGAGAAGAAAATGGGACTTACAAGATAAAGAATACAAAAATTGTTCCGAATATTATAGACCACAATGGTCCTCAGTGTGAGAGGAACAGATGCATTTTAAATTTGGATTTAAATTTGTCTGTAGATGGCATTTGCCTTAACTGAATAGGTGATTGATTCCACAATTTTGATCCCATAACGGAGAAAGTACGATCGCCCCATCCATGTTTTACTCTGGTGTTTGGAGGAACGATGCATCTGATGATAAACGTGGACTTCGTGTCGGATTGTTGTTGTGTTTTTTTTTAACAGAGTCACGTAATATGTATAAGGGGGAAAAAGAATGAAATGAATGATGTAATATTAACAGAATCTTGAAAATAATAATTATTTTCTATGTTGTTCCAAATTCACTGACTGAAACAAGTAACGACTGTTATACTGTATACTTAGCCGCATATTTCCCCATAAGTAGGTCCCTATTACAAAATTAGGTTTTCTTCCCTGTAGGTTTATCAGTGGAGCGTAAATGATGGCATTTGACGAAAATGATAGAGGGTATAGATTTAGAATTCCATAACTTCCATGACAGGAATCTGAATCTCATGATTTGTTAGCATTTTATTCGTCTGATTTTAACCCTATCCGTGAAGGGAAAGTCAGCTTGGAAGGACATTTGTCTCAGTCGAGATTGGAGAATGAAATCAGTAGCATTATAGGTCTCCATCTTCACCGAGCCAAAGGCTGAAATAACTTATTGTTAAATTAGCCCTCAACCAAGAGATCTACTAACTTTCAAAAACCTTATATTCTCGAACAGAGTTTCAGAAGAAGTGGTTAAATTTTGCAAATTGTTACTAGCTCGAGGAACGACAAAGCAAGAATCCACACAATCATGACCATCGATATTATATGGGGCCCCTTGCATAAAACTTGCCGTAGAATTTCAATGGTAACTACCGTCAAAATTAGGCGTCACAGCCAATCAGCATCAAGGATTATAACATTTACCGCTAATTTGAAGACTTACCGCTAGAAAGGAGCGGTAAGTCCAGCGGTAAGGGTTTTATGCAACAGGGCCATGCTATGTACATCGATGATCATGACCTTGTAATTCGATAAGTATACCACACAATCATTAGTGTTAAACCTATGTCGACAAGGCTTGCGCGATTACATAATTAGGATCTCCTGAACCTGTTTTCGTTTACTTTTTTTTTGTTTTCAATCATTACCCAATCAAGAATGATAAATTACCAGATGAAATAATATGCGAATATTTTTCTCTCTGACACAAACTATACATTTGATCTCAAATAGTTTTGATTTGATTTCATTCTTAGATTTGTTTCACCATAATCTGCTATGGTAAGCATACATTATGTACATAATAAAAGACATTAGATGTATATATTATCGTATCAAAAAAGATCTTCGTGAACTGGCAATAAGTTATGGTAGAGGTGTAACCCCCCCCCCAAAAGAAATATATATATATATATATATATATATATATATATATATAACTTGAAGTTGTATTATAGTTACCGAGAAGTGACGTAGTGGCCACAGGTACGTGAAAAAGACATAATTACTTCTCAAGATGTCTTTTCCTTTTCTAGTAACAACGTAATTTGAAGGAGAGTTCCAGACGATTTTTTTTTTTACTTGTAGATTATTTTGACCATCTACAAAATCAATTAACCGGGTACAGAGCTGCAGAATTTATAGTGATTTTGATTAGGAATGAGAATGCTTTCAAAAAAAGGAAATTTTGAGAACAATCATGTTAAAATTTGAAAAATCACAAGAAATCACAATAATCAAGGGCAATGACAAAAAAAAAATGCATCTGAATAATGTTTAGTTAACAGCTGATGCAAAACAAAAGAAAGCATCCTTAAATCATGCACAGGTGAAATCACTAGCAAATCATGTTATAATCGAAAAACAATAGTCATCATCCTTGTTTAGTTCATGTGACATACCTTTTTATTTTAGTTGCTTTATCTGCTCAAGGCTTTCAGTGAATTCCATAAGTTAATCTGTAGATGGCATGCTGTCGATTTACAGCTTATACCTCATATAAAATTACTAAGCAAACACCTTAAGTCAACTTTCTCTGGCGTAATTTTTTCATTGTAACCCTATTAGAGGACAATCATTGGCTATTTAGAGCTAGGCTAGAGCCTGCCGTTTTTATTTCTTCTCTAAATATACGATGTATCCTTAATATCTTCATCAATTCATCACTAATACGCAAAGATTGATTTTTTTTTCCCGTCCAAAATGTAAAATTGTAAACAGGACATACTTATGGTTATTCCTTTTGATTGTCATTGATCTCATACATGATACGTAATGAAACTTTTGAAATGTATGGGTTCAAGTTTGTTATCTCGGAAGACAAAATCGGCAAGAGAACTACTGTAATCAAAAGCGTAAAATACACGGTTCGTTATTCCGGAGGTTCGTTAATCCGAGAATGTAATGGGTTCGTCATTCAGAAGGTTCCTTGATCCGAAAACAAAATAATGCTCGTTTTCGCTAATAAGCGCCTTCTTTTTATTTTCAAATTAAGGAATCTTACACTTTACTTCCGGAGTAACGAACTTTCGGAATAAAGGATAATTATCATTACCTGCAAGGAATGAATCACTGTAGGTGACTGATGGTGAGAAATTGTGCTTGGATTTTGCACAGTATATTTGAATAGCGCCATCTCTCTACTTGCACTAGAAACAATGATGTAATACCATGTGCAAGGCATCTGCTTCATGAGTGTCAAGAAATGTGTTTCTTCAACGACAGCAGTTCTTTTTTTTTAAAATAAAAATCACGCAAAATGTTGTGGATCGAACTACCCTCTCAGTTCTCGAACATTAAATTTGAGCCGGAATAGGGACCTGTAAAAATGGTTATGATGGCAATTATTTAGTAGAGAAATTTAAGCTTGGTGATGTCAAGAAATGTGCTGCCATGGCAATAGCATATGCAAATCAAAGGAAATTTGTGGGCCAAATAACTCAAAGTAATTCCGATTCAAACGTATACATGTAGTTTGGTACAAACGTATGTGATGAGCTCAATGTAAAGTTCTGTAAAACACAACATATACATGAGAAGCAGAAAGTACATTATGGCCGTAAAATCAGGAAAAATGGAGAAACTACTTTCAATTTTTCAAGCGATTCAAACAATATTGGCACAAATGTTGAGTTCAGTGTAAAGTCGAGCAAGACATTTTTTTTTTTCAACAGCAGCTAAAAGTATGCTGCCATGGTATAAACACATGAAATTAGGTACTGGGCTCAATGCTGATCAATACAACTCCAGTTTCTCAGTGATTCACATGAACATTGGGATGCTTGCGTTAGAGCCATGCATGATAATGATTGAAGCTGTGTAAGACATCATAGTCTTGTTCAAGAATATTGGAAAGTGCGTTGCCATGCTTTGGTTTCAGAGCATGTATGTCCGCAGATCAGTTGTAAAGCTCGCAGATCATTTTTTTTTCAATCAATCAAACGAAATTTTGGTATTATTACATAAGTGTGTGTTGAGCCTAAAGAAAACCCAAACCCAGAAATGGATTGAGTTAAAACAGCAAGATAGTGGAACATAAAGTGAAAATCGGAGGAAAATCGGACGATCGATTGACAATTCATGAATTCTTATACTCCATAGTTTGGTGCCGTCCATGCTGCATTTTAAGAGAAGAAAAGAAAAGAAGAAAAGAAAAAAAAAAGTGAAGAAAATTCAAACCGCTTTCACTTTTCCAGTATCAAGAAAAAAAACACGGTGGCTTACCTTTTCATGCAAGCGTTGAGTATTGCCCTGAAAACATGAAATTCCTGTGCGGAGATTTTTTTTTTTTTTTTTCTACCCGGACGCGCCTCCCAGCAGTTGGTCCACACCTGAGAGTAGTGTTGCCCGGAGGTGTGCACGCAAGTCCGATTTACCCGCAGCCAAGTTTTGAGCATGACCAAACTTTTCTTTCTTTTTTTTTAATGGGTGAGTGGCGGGGATTGCACGCAGGTCACACAGAATACCTGCAAGTAGAACTTTTAGTAGAACGTGTCCTGCAAGTAAGACACATGCGAAACTCTCCCAAATCCTTGTCTGCCCTCAGAAATTGTCCGGTATGCTGAAAAATCCCCACACTCATAGTCCACATAATCTTGCCCAGAAAGATTTGACAGGGCCAAAACTTTGCTGCGGGTAAAGAGGACTTGCGTGCACAACTCCGAGTAACTACAGGTAAAATACGTGCTATATAGGTATACTGTCATGTGCGGGGCATCTGCGGGGACACGGGCCTGCGGGTTGCAAAAATTGTTCTTCGCAAGTCGCACGCAGGCTTGCCCCGCGGAAAGGTCTGACACGGTTATGATGTGGTCCCGTGTGTGAATAACCACGACTCACTTTTACGTCAAAGATCCCACTTCCTTCGTTCATCGCGAAGGTTGTTTTTAACCGAAAGTGGTCCTCCTACCTACCCACACAAGAAAACAGGCGAAAGATGCCGACCTCGTGTGGTTCGCCCCAGGTGACTAGCTTATAAGCAGCAAACGTTATCAACCAGACACATTGGGAAATATGTACTTTTTGTTAAATATGAAGATTTGTGGAATTCTCCTTGTGCTTGAAAAAAAAAAATGTATTTTTGTCTACACATGACGTCATGAAATGTAAAGTTTTCTTATCCAGCAATGGCAGCACTGAAACTTAAGAAATTAAAAAAAAAACTTTTGAATATGGATTGTCCGATTTTTCTCAAACTGACATTGATGATTTTACTCAATCTACGTCAATAGTAGTTCTTTCATGTCAAATTGCCTAGACACATACACCGGAAATTGTGTTATTATGGGAAGATCACATTAGCGTCCTCATAATCCCCATCAAAACCACATAAAAGGCTCGCGGATCGAACCACTTTTGCAGTTTTCAAGTAAGTCAAACGAGATTCGGCAAACATGCCCAACTCGGTGTAAATTTTTCCAGCAGTAGCATAAAGTGCATTGCCATGATAACATGATTTATATATACTGTATAGGTAAAATGCTCGCGGATCGAACAGTTTTCAAGCGATTTGACAGAAATTCGGCACACTATAGGCTCAATATAAATTCGTGAAAGATTTGGTTTTTCTTAAACAGCATCAGAAGTGCGTCGCCATGGGAGGAGTAAATTATAGCCATCAACATGATCAATATTAGGCAAAACTCTAGCTGATCAAAAAACTTCTAAAGTTTTTGTAAGGGCATCCCCCCCCCCCAAAAAAAAAGAACAAACAAACATGAAACTATGATGTTGTACAAGACACATTCATCAAAATGTAATGGAAATCCTGTCATGGTAAAAATGTACATGTGTATTTTGGCCCCCAAATAGTTAAGAACCTTGCAGACGAAATTTTCCTTTTTTTGGGTGTTTTTTTAGCGATTAAAAAGAAACTTGGCACACAATCCGTGTTGAATGTGATATAAAGTTGTGCAGGTGAAATTTGTGGCAGTTGATTATGGCCCTATGTAATGTAAAACCTGCAGATAGAACTTGTCCAGTTTTGAAGCAATGATCACTCAAAGTTTGTAGTCCCTAATTGAACTCGTAAGAAAAGCGGAAAGTGAATTTGCCATGGAAAGAGTCCATTATGCATGGCCTCCAAATCAGGATAAGCCTAGCAGAAAGAACCTCTCCAGTTTTTAAGTGATTCAAGTCAAATTTGGTATACGCTTGTGGAATTTCATACTAAATTGTGGAGGAAAAAATATTAGAGTATATAGCAGAAGTATGTTGCCATGGTAACAGTACGTTGCTGCCTAAAAAAAATGAGGGATAAGTCTTGCAGACTAATTCTTCTGGATGCAGAGGAACTTTCGCAACATAATATCACAACGTGGTTGTGATTTAAACTTGGGTAAAACACACACAAACACACACACACACACACACTCACTCACTTACGTTTATTCCCCCCAAGAATATTATATAGTCGCACAAAACTTTAGGCGGGCAAAAAAGAATCCCATCATCTTCAGTGGTACATTTGTAGCTTATAACAAGTTGTGCAGTAAGTCATTTAATGCCAACATGTAATTTGCAAAACTACCAAGTCGCTGATAACATGGCTGTTTAGCTAATTATTTTGTATTACCTCGCTAAACAAAATTTAGGCCTGTATGGTAAACGGATCTCTGTGTACTGTCGGCGAGTGTACTCTCCGTATAGGTTGACCTGTTGCAAGATTGCAGACCGAATTAGTCCCTAAATGGCCAAGTGATTTGTCACGTATTCTGTCACGTATTCAAAAATTGACGTTCAGATTTGCACAATGATTATTCCGAGATGTGCTTTCAAGGTCATGAAATATTACGGAAATTAGAGAAAACATCACTGAGTAGACAGCTTTCTGTGTGTGAAGCAACTAAAATTACATGATGGTTTGCTTTTACAGCGTGTATAACATGTAAGACGCATCTCCAAAGGAAGATTTAATGAGGGAATGAAACCTGCTAAGTGAGTAATAATAGTAATAATAATGATAATAATAATGATGATGATGATAATAATAATAATAATAATATTGGCTTCTTGTATCGGGCACAGGTCCACCTTTCAGTGATCATGGCGCTTCAGAAATGAAAAGATATAATACAGTGTATATAATATGTTCAAACATGGCAACAGAGAAGAAAATGGAAAACAACAAACAAATAATAAAGACATATCAGATAAAGAATGCAATTGTTTCGAACATTCTAGACAGAATTATAGTCCAGCAGCATGAGAGGAACAGATACATGCATTTTAAGTTTGGATTTGAATGTTTCTGTAGATGACAGTTGCTCTAGCTGAATAGGTAATAATTTTCAGTGGTTCAGAATTGCAACGAAATCTAATGGAATATGTCTCATAGATGTATGAAGGTTTTTCTTTTCTTGTCTTTTAAAGAGAGAGAGAGAAAAAAAACCCTATAACTATTGGAACTACATGATTTCTTTAGACGTTAGTGGGGAAGTGGACGTAAAAAAAGAAAATAACTGAAAGTATACGTTGCCACGGAAACAGCATATTGTTTTAATGCTTTAACCTATAACTACTGCCATCATATTCAAGAATACTTCCGCAGGTAATACTGTAATCCATTCAAATGAATGACATCTATAAACGCTGTCAACAATTTTTTTCCAACTATAACGACATATTTCGCCAAGAGCAAAAGTGGCTTTTTCTTTGTTCCCTTTCTCATTCAAATCCTGTGGACTTAAATTTGTTATTACAGATTACATTGTCTCTTGAGCTGTTTCATTATTTTCTTCACACAGACCAACAATCCACGGTCCACACAATATCATCGTGACTGCTCATCGTTTGGAATACTCGATCGCACATCTGCACATTCCCACCAAGTGCGTAACCTCAACAAAAGTTCAGGCACATGGACCAAAAGCAAGACTCTCGCTTACGCCATCAGGAATGAACGCAAATACCAGAAACCGAGAACGTCCAAAGGATTCCAAAAGGGGTATCGAGCTGACGTAAATCTTTCTTGGCGCAAGAAGACGTCGCTGGAAATTCCATCTATTGGCAGCCCTTGTCTTGATTCTGTTGGAGAAAGTGGGGGTAAAACCCAGCCCCCAGCAACGTTGGTAGCAGATGAGACGTCAGCAAACGAACCAGATTCGAACAGCCCGGGGGACGTTGAGCTGATTGACGATAACGGGCGATTGAAACTTATGGATACAGCACATGAGCAAACAGAAGGATTCGATTTTGCTTCGAAAATATTCCAAAATGAGAAAACCAAGGTGACAGGTAGCAACGAATTTTCTTCTGGTAAATCCAGCGAAAGCACAGACAGTAGCAACATGAAAAAGACCAGTAAGCAGTCACAAAAATTGCTTCAGGATCTCATCGAGAAAAGAAGGAAAGAATATTTAGGCTATTTGCCTCTGTTCCAACCGAGACTCTACTCCTACGGCTTTAACAACAAAAACAGCCAGCCAGCGAGAAAAACAGAATTGTCTAAAAAAGCGGAAGACGAAATGTTCAGAAAGAGAGCAATTTTCATGATGCACATGAAGGAACAAGAAAAAAGAAAGAAGGATCATGAAAACGCCGAGGTACAAAACAAAACTACATCAATGGATGCATCAGTCGTCAAAGACGTGAGCAGGACACTAAAAGAATCTATGAAACAAGGAATTATCGGTATGAACAGATCGGAAGTAATGACTTCTGCGTGTAACCACTCCGAAAGTAGAAAACCTGTTGACAAGACAGCAAATAACACAATGAAGAATTCCATTGTTTCCATGCAACAGACACTCTCTGAAAATGTGCACCCGAGTGAAGGGACAAACGAGACGCCAGAATTGACAAATTGCCATGAGACCGCACCGCATGACTGTTTAAACAAAAACAATAGTGCTACAACAGACACTGGCGAAGACACTCCTTGCCAGGCGAATGGCAATTCTGATGTATGCGCACAGAAAGTGAGTCCAATTAATGTCGAGGAGATTAAGATTATTCCAGCCCAAAAAGCATCGCAAAGGATTTTTGCTCTAGAAGATATTGATGCAAACATAAGGAGTTCATATGACAAGGACGAAACAGGGAGCTGCAAAGTAGTTGAGTGCCTCATGACAACTTCTACCGGAGGCGTTTTGGGAACTGAAGGTAAAGCGAAATCACCGCACATCGATAATGTTCTTGCTGAACAATATCAGTCGGACAAGACTGGAAGTCGAATAAACGGTAGACATCAAGGACTTCCCGTTGTTGTTGATCATTTAGAAGGTGTCAGCAGTTTAGCGATACCAGCGAATAAGACGGATTCCATAATCATTAAAGCGCCAGAAAACTCACACACTGATGTTTCCTCTTCCACCAAAGGCAGTTCTACTGAGAGCCTCACTTCAGCCAGTAAGCATGAAAGCAGGGAACGGCATTCAGTCTTAGTAGATGAAAAGACTGTAGAGACATCGAATGTGACGGGGCAAGACAGCAACGTCCGACACCCTGAAACTCCTGCTGGGGAAACTGATAGTAAGCCAGTTGGTTCCATGGGAGACCACAGACCACAGACCGGTACTGACTCTTCACATACCAGTACGAACGCTTGTGTCCAAGATGGTCACCGCGACAGAAATATTGAAGCAGGATCTAATTTTCTCGAGCTTTCGAGGCGATGTATGAAGCCTCGTGAAGAGCCAGTCGTGATATGGGAGAAACTAGCACCAGTTTCCTTCTCAGCTGCCCCCGCTCAGAGCAGCTTGTATAATATTTACGGTCAGGCTTACAGTGTAGGCGGGAACACGCCAATTATTAACGGAACACTGTCTTCATGTCAGCTTGGACTGCAGAATCCATTCCAACAGTTTCAAAATAACGGCTCATTCACCTTTCCGACAGGTCATGGTGCCTTTCTCACGCCACGTAACAACGCCGTTCTGCCAGGACTTGGAAACATAGTGTTGAACGGCCTTCCAGGGGAAAATCAAGGCTCAGTAGCATTACATTCGACTGGGGTGAGGTCATGTAACGCTAGCTTGTCGACATCATCGAAAATTTCTCCATATGTTCTTGTTAAAACGAATGGAGGATGTAATAGCTTTCAAACAGGAGCAACCAATGTAACTCAGCAGAGGACAGGTGAGCAGCAAAATGCATCACACCCCCAAATAAGTCAAGCTGCTGTGCAGCCGACAATCGCTACAGCTTATCAAGGCAATTCTCAACCTTCACGCAGTAGTAGCTTGAGAGTCCCAACTTCAGACGTCATGCACGAGGGAGAGAGTCGAAAGTCCAGTGTGAATACGGCTACATCCTGTGTTGTCAAGCCGGATGGTAACACGCCACATCGTGGAACTACAGAGAGTGCAAATTCTCTTCAAGGACTACTCGGTTATATCAACGTGCCAGTTGTTAAAGATGGTAAAGGAAATCTTGTTGTGATACTTCCCAACAACCAATCCCTCATGGGCGTCACGCGAAGTGCTGTTGGGCCAAAAGAAGGAAATCCTAAGAGCAGCACCTCCCACAAGCAAGAGCTACTTCAGCCAGCGAAAGTGGACAAAGGGATTGGTGGACAGGAAATTTCAACTCTCAACATAGGTTCAACTCCTAAAGCTACTGGCCATGTGACATGCCCTTCAAAGGCAAAGAGCGGTTCCCTTGCTTTATGCCCGTCAACTCCCAAAGTCCCTTGTCATGAAGATGTATCCATACAAGATCAACCGCATGGGCCTGATTCTGAGAGGGGGAATGCATCAGCTACGGTAGTCAATGTCTCGACCAAAGCGGATCCCAAAGACGTGACAGAAGAATGCAGCGAAACCGATGTGTCAGAGAAGGCATTAATGGCTGAAGCAATGCAATACTGCAACAAGATTCAGCAGTGGTGGTCCCGACAGCGGGCTATTGCATCAAAGGTTAAAGAACTACGAAATGTCCGCAGTTTCCTTTCAAAACACGGAAAAACTGAAGATGGGGAATGCGCGAGAAGAATTGAACGATTGAAACAGGTGGAGGATCTGCTTATCCGACGACTTCATGAATGCACTAAAGAAATGACTTCTTTGACAAAGCAAGATGAGTCGACCAGTCGGTCAGTTGCAACACAAGAACGCGATGGAACTGAAATCAAACCCCAAGAGAATGTATCAGGTAATATGACAGCATTACCTCCAGCTAGGAACGATTCTACGAGAATGTGTGACGGAGCTTCTGTCGCAAGTGAAAGCATTCCCCAGAAGAAGCCTGTAACACCAGCTAAAGAATCCGATGTGAAAAGAGAGCAGCAACCCTTGAGCTCAGTGAGGTTTCTTAGAAATTGCATTACGGCAATGGCTACGAAAAAACAAGCTAAATGCGCTGATACGAAAGATGAAAGACAAGGGTGGGTAAAAGACATCTCTCTAGGCGAAGACACGTCTTCCCATAGTCCCGTTTCGAGTATAACTTCTGCCTCGGTCGAAATGGAGGTTAATGAGTGCACCAGTTCTAGTACTGCAGAGAGTGATTGCTTTATGCCAGTTGAGACGACGCGTATGGGAGGTAAGGAAAAACTTGTCTTACGCTTGGAGAGAGTTGGTAAAATATACGAAAAGGTGAATAAGACTGATAGCACGTGTGAAGAACTCTCGCAGGTCACTCTGAGGGGAAAGAAAGGTGATAAAGAGTTCAACGGAATAGAGTCATTTCCAAGAATCTTTGATGCAGACATGAATTCCAATACTGCCAAAAATGTCACGTCAGCGGCAATGATGTCCAGAAATGATATGGTGGTTGATGTTCAAAGTGAAGAATCTTCAAGATACGAAGAACCCTCAGTCAAAGACAAAACAAAGTCAACCCTGCCTAGAAGTGTTGTAGAAGAGGTAAGAGAAACGACAGAACCAGTCCTGCTTAAGAACCACATGAAATCTATCAAAGACAAGCTGTTCTCAGGACCATCCAAAGAGCATGTGGATCTAATCGACAAAGAAGACAGAGAACTGGTCAAAGATGTCTGGAGACGTGCATTCCCTGGCGCTTCCTCGACAGTTGATCACGGTAATGAGGCTAAAGACAAGGGTGACGGGGAACTGGAGTCGCGAAGTGCGAATATGCACAGATGCATGAAACAGGGGAGACCAGGCTCAACAGTGAAACATGTCAACGGGAATCCTATTATTCGAGGAAATCTGACGAGCATCGGCAATATAAACATCACGAAGTCTGTTGGAAGTAGTGCTGCAGTGAAATTCCAGCGTTTGCTAAAACAGCTACAAAAACAAAGAAAGGGTGCAATTTCAACAAAACGGATCATGCGTGGAGGAGAGCGATCACGTGAAGCAGGCGAGAGAAACAGCAATGATGATGAACCGAACGAATATGTTTCCTTGATCTCAAGAGGAATTCAAGCAAGTTCAGATTCGTTTGTCAAAAATCCTTTAAACGGGGTTGATAGTGAGGGTATTTCCGATTCTGCCATTTCAACTAGTGATTCGTGTAAGGAGAGACAGAAAAAGAAAAAACGCGATCGCGAATCAACCGGCAGTGTCTGCAAGCCACGCGACAAAATTCCGCGAACTGGATCCCCTTCCTGCACCGATGAACAGGAAAAACCATTAACATCCACAGAAACGTCAGAACTAGAGGATTTAATCTCCCTTCGAGAGGAAGTCCTATCCAGGCAGTCAAATTCGAGTGAGAGAACACTTGAGTATGATAGTAGTCTCATTTCAATTGAGGAGACTGTCAGACGTATCAAGAAACGTTCGGATGTCAAGATGAAACTGAGAAACACTGGAACTATGACGTCAAGTGAATGCCACTCTCCGAAGCAGTCATCAAACCTCTCATCACGTAAGCTTTCGAAAAGAACTGTGAAGCAATTTGCAACTAAGACCAGAGGCTACACCAAATATAGATGGTGCAAGAAAAAGTCACTCGACCGAACCTCGACGTCACGTCGAAAGAGCTTGTCTGGCAATAGGAAAAAGAATTCAAAACTGAGGAAGAAGACGCCTGTCAAAGATGTTCAGAAACTTGACAACGATGATTCTGTGCAGAAACAAAACTCTCAAGACGTGAATGAAAAGGGTAACTTCGAGCACAAACCTAAAAGGAGAAGTACTCTAGCTTCGCTTTCCGCACGGCTTTGGAATGAATGCTACTGGGCAACTCTTAACGACGCGAAATTTGAGACGACAGTTTCAAAAGAAGCACATCTTCCTTGTAACAACAGTCCTCCAGCTACCCGACGAACTGGCCTGGAATCAAAGATGATGAAGCTATGGGAGGATCTGTTGCGCTACACGGGAAATTACAGCGACATGGAGTCACTTCCGGTCACGGCTGAAGATATAGAAGGTATGAACCTTCCTCCGGCTGTGGCTAATTCGTTGATGGTACTCTTAGAGGGGTACCAACTGGCAAAGCAGTCCTCCAAACCACATGAAAGTTGTGATGCTGATTCTGACGAATCTGTATACAGTGTTGAAGGGACTGTACGTGAGAGATCATTTCACGACGAAACCGCACAAACTGCATGGGATGAACGAAGTGAAAGTGCATCTGTGCAAGAGGAAACGGCTCAGAAGGACGGCACTAATCAGATATTAGACGTTCCCAATGGATTGTCCTTCGAAGGTTTGACACCAAACAGTGTTGAGACGAGACTGTCCCATGAAGATTACCACGCATCGGAATCAGCTCAATCCCCTCCTCCTTTGCAAGCTCATTTTCAGGGTATCTCCACACAGAGAGCTGTCTTTGAACGTCTGCAGTGGCCAGCTCACAGAGGGGTAATGCACGGGTCAAATGATAGACCATCTTCATCACCAGACTATTCGGCGGGCACGGCTAACCGAAATAACTGCCATGAAGAAGGGGACTCCGCAAGGACGAGTAGCGGAAGTGTTGTTGATACAGATGGGGCACATGCTTTACAAATCAACGGTGCAGGTGACCTGGAATTTCAAAGAGCAGTATCCACAGCCTCTAACCCTGGTAGAAATCGCAGAAGACAGGATCGTGCAGTCACTAAACGCCAGAATACTGTCACTGAATCATCGGACTCAGACGACGATCTTCCACTTGCCCAGTACATTGAGCGATTCAAAGAGAGGGCCACTGTACTGCAGCAAGAAATAATTGACTCCTCTCAGAAAGAAGTACCATCCGAGGATCCTGTAGAGGTAATGAGACGATCGGTCAACCAACACGAATCGCGTCAAAGTTCGGATTCCGAACTGCCAGGGCCTTTTTTACTTGAAGGTCAGTTTATTGATTGTTCATACCTTAGCTCTCCGGACGGGACAGAAAGCCGCGAAAGTGTTGACATTTTCAATTCTGGATTCAACTCCTGCCCTTCACCAAATGATTCAAATGATGGTCATTGCAAACAGTCACAATCGATCCGGCAAACTACAGAGAGCGAAGAGATGAAACGCGATCAATCCCAGTGCTTCGAAAGAATTGAAGTAGAACACAGAGAAAAGAACTGCGCCGTCACCAGACCAGGAAAGAACGTTTACGGCCGGTCTAAAAAAGGCAAATCCCTCGTGAAGAAACCACATGGAACGGATCCTTCGACTTGACCGTTGTCTGTGAAAAAAGGGTCTCAGTTGCCACAGAAAACGAAAAGCAGCAGCAGCTCGTTATAATACTGTTGAATATCATATTCAACTTGATACATTGCAGTTGATTTTGTATAAGATATCTGCTAAAGAAATTGGAGTGAGAACATGACTATTTGAAATTTGAGCACTTGGATGTCTACGTTCTTTGGAAGTATCCCATTAGGGTCTACAATATCGAGTAAGCATTACATTTTGCTGCTCTCTCGTATGATTTAGAATGATATGGACAATCATAAGGTTTAAGGGTTGTACTGTTAACCACCATCCTGTTACTTATTCTTCACCTGAAATGGGAGCATTAAAGGGGATCAGTGGGAATCAGTGGGAATGCTGAAGGATGACTGTTCCAATCCTTGTGGGATTCATTTAAGAGTATATTATATATCTATTGTTGTGTGAAAATTATTTGCTCCAGAATGGTCTTATAATCAAGTAATGTGCAGTTTAATGTTTCCAGGTTAGCGTGCCTGGTCAGTGACGGGGCATTAATCTGCACATTACTTGAATATGAGACCGTTCTGAAGCAAATAATTTTCACACAACAATAGATATATAATGTGCTCTTTGATGAATCCCACAAGAATTGCAACAATCATCCCCCAGCATTCCCACTGATTCCCACTGATCGCTTACTAGCCATCCCCTTTAACTTTAATCTACAATACTGGTTTACTTTTAAATGTTGTAATCATAATAATTATGAATTTCAGTAATATCGTTCTACCACTGCGGCTGCCGGGCGCCGCTGTATATTGTATAAATGAAATTCTGAATAACTGATTTGAATGTTTAGCACTACAGGTATATTTCTTTTGTTTTGTTTATTTCATTGTTATATTGATATGGTTATGCTTTTCTCATACATGTTACACTCTATTTCAAGTTTTATATTCACAGTCAGGAATGTCGTTTCAAACTTTCACGACTTAAGGCTGGGTGATCTCCCTCTACATTTTACCGTAAGCGGTCACATGGTGTTCAAAGAACAGCACCAGTTTAACTATTAGTGAGTTCACGTCGTGAACTCGACACGAGTCATTAAGCCCATGAGTTAGACACGAGCTAGACCCTACTCATCGGGGGAAACGGCCCGCGAGCTCTATACAATACACGATGGGGCATTATGTGTAATTATCGATTATAGTGTCGAGCTCAAAACTTTTTTTTTTTGCTCTTTTGCGGTGTCGAGCTCGTGGGGCCTGTCATTGTCTGCACTATCTGTTTTACTTGGTGGCCATTAGCTTGTGGTCTGTATAACTTGAAGGTTTTAAGACTCAAAAAGTATACATAAGACTTATAATATGGACCATCAATGTCGAGCTCGTCTGCCGCGTGTGACTCGCGGGTAGGCTATATCTTATGGGAAGACCCCAAACCGGCATGTGTAAATGTCACATTCGTTGAATTGACTGTGACTTTTCAACTCTGTATTTTGAGGCAAGAAGAAGCAGATTCTGGTCAGCCCTCAACATTACAATAATCTTTAAATTTCCATGTGAATTTGGTCTTTTGTATACCTTCTATGTGGATATCACTGCAGTTATCACCGTCCGACGCATTTTTGTTTCTATTTTTGTTTTGTTTTGTTTTGTTTTATTTTTTCATTTAGAGGAAAGAATGTATATTACTGCAGTGGACCTCTTTGCACGATTTTAATCACATCAAACTGTTGCAAGCCTTCATAGTGTACTATTGATGAGCGGTTATACAGCTTTGTGAATTTATTAACGATGTTATACAAGTGCGATGTAAATTTCTTGAAAGTTCGCTCATGTTTCTACAGTGTGTGCGTGTTATCCGTTTGAGACAATGCAGTTTGTAAGTTTTAACTAAAAGGCTGCGTCGATAAGCAGATTCTACGAAAGTGTTTGTAAATATTTAGGCCGTATGAAATTGTTACATTGACATTTGACAACTCTATCGTATACAGTATAAGGCTTTGTTGCATTGTACCATGGAGATGAGAGAATTATTGTACTCTCTGTTGATATACGTTCATGATAATTTATTTTCATCTCATGACCGGCGATATTAATATTATTGTGGGAAATGACTTCATAAACATATCGCAAGTGCATCCCATGAAGACTGAGCAATGCCATGCTTGAATAAGTATGTAACGATGAATAAAATATAATACTGCACTATATTTGCTCAGAAATATGTAAATAAACGCCCTTTTATTGTAACTAAATCACTCCGAGCGGTCTACTTGATTTACTTCGATATGATTGTTAAGTTCGTTCAGCGGCTGTGCAATAAAGAGAGAAACGAAAAGTGTGCAATCTGCACGTGGTGTGTGTGTGTGTGTGTGTGTGTGTGACAGAGAGTGGGGGAAAGATAGAAAATGACAATATATCTTTATTCTTGAACTGGCCAACCGATCCTAGGCCATGGAATATTAACAAAGAAGTTTGATTCAACAATAGCGTCAACGATAAACAAACCATATTAATAATGGGAACAATAATAGACGTATAGGGCTCATAATCATGCTTTATGAAAGAATAAAACATCGATCTGTACATTAAACCACAGGAAAAAAGGTATCAGAGGAAACACACTATGCCATAAAGACCACACCAGCAGATAAACACTAACCTGTCAGAAACACAATTTCTTCACAAAGTCTCATGTATTTTTACACTTCAAAACCTTTGACATTTTGAAAATATAATTTACTGATTTTTGATTTTTTTTTGAGAGAGAGAGAGAGTGAACGAGCGAAAAGATTGGTGCGGAATGTAGGCATGGTAGGGGATGAGGGACGCGATTCGAAGGATGCACGTTAACACTGTGATAATCTGTACACGATTTGATTTTTAAAATGTTCAATTTCAATTCAATGCAATTCAATAGTTTATTTCTATCATCAAGAAAGAAAAAGAAATAGGGAACATGATCAAAAGTGGCACAAGTTTTCAATTTGTCTTTCATTCGTCTGATAAAGGCAATTATTTTTCAAATACAATATACAGTATAATTATGCTCGAATGATATCATACAAAAAAAGAAACAATGCACTTTGCCATGGCCAAAAAAAAAGAAGAAGTAATTAATCACTACGATGGAAAACAGCGTTCCACTTAAAAGACATGGAACACTGGAACTAAACACTAACAGCAACAATTTGTTATACCAATACAACATATTCATATTAAATTGTTCTAAATACTAATGTACATACTCATTGATATATGATGCAGATACCATGTACTGTGATTTTCGGGCCAGCATGCGGTTTCATTTAGTAATGAGTAGAGAACAAATGATTTCCTATTAGTCTAGCGGATATAGGGCACATATATGGTGAATCATGCACATTATGGTAAAAGCACCATATTTGGTACACATGTATATGATGTCAATACAAGTCATTTCTGATATGGAAGCCACTCTGATTCTGCCTGTGGCGGCCGTGGCGGCCATTTTTCAAACTGGCCACCATGTGATATAGCAATGCTGTGTATTTTGGAAACTATAAGTCCAATTGTCGTGATTCTTGTACCAAAGTATAGGTTTTGAGGGTCAAGGATTCCAATAAAATAATTTTTGAGAGGATAAAACCATGGCAACCTACTTATTGGCGGCCATTTTGAAAAAATATGGCATCCATGCGTGATATAACATATCCTTAAAACGTATGGACAAAGCGTCATGACTCTGATACAAACTTATATGTTTTTTGGCGTCAAGGACTCCGATGAATTCAACTGTGAGTATGAATCGTTTCATCCTACGTTTTGGCGGCCATTTTAATAAATATGGCTGCCATACAACGGATAATAAACATTGTATATCTTCGAACTCAATGAATATATAATCGTGATTCAAGTGTAAAAGTATAGATTTGGGGTGAAGATTTTCAATATAATGATGTTTTTGCAAAGTGAATAGGTTCATCACATCCTTTGTTTTGGCGGCCATTTAATAAATGTGGCCTCCCTCCAGTTAAACATGGCTGCCGCTCTATCTTCTATTCATATATCTTTAAAACCAATGGATGCATCTTCATGATTCTGGTACAAAAATATGTTTTTGAGGTTCAATTACTTAAATGGATACATCTTTTCGTGTATACAATCATCACATCCTATGTTTTGGCTGCCATTTTAAAATATGGCCACCGCAATATATACTATACTGTACGTCTTTGAAACTAATTGGGGTCATTAGTCAATGATTTTAAACAAGCATTTGTTGATGAATAGAACTAACACATTTCGTTTTCATGTCCATTTTGATAAGTATGACTGCCGCACTACATAGAGTATGCACACACACACACACACACACACACACACACACATTATAACAGTGTGGCCTAGAATTAACGGAAACGCGAGTTTTCGCAAATATCTGCACATTTGCATTACTTTGATGCCAAAATGAATGACATAGAGTTGTAGAGAATTTATCTAGAAGAAGAATGACACCAAAATCATCCGATTTGGTTGAGTAGTTTTCATTCTACAGATGTTTTTGTAAAGACGGGTCGAGCGTAAATTTCTCAGCTCAATTCAACAAATTTCAGCATCGAACAAAAGCCACTTGGGAGACTAACAAAGAATTGAGGCCGCACATCACAATGTGGAATGCTTGAATAGGATTATTGTCGAAAATTGACCTTCAATTGTTGGGTAGCCTCCGTTGCTGAGCTTTGATAAAATAAAGTAAGAAATTAATGGTTAACAAAAACATGTCTAGAAAGAAAAGTACTCAACCAAATTGGACAATTTCGTTTTGATTTTGGAAAAATATCCGTTTCCATTTTCTGAGGGGCCACCCTGTATGTATTATACCCTCACTTGCCATATGTCTTGTCCCATTGACAAGAATCGTTCACCTATTATTGGCAAATGAACCTCCTATGTCGTTGCGGCGTTTAGTTATTTATTGTTCATTGATTGTTGTTGATTGACCATACCTCTATCACATTCACTATTCAAGTATAAGGTATTCAACGTCACATAAGTACAATTGTTGCATACCTGGAATACTAAAGATAATTATGTTGAATATCAAAGGTAGAATGAAATGGTGAGAATGGAATAGAAGACTTTCCCCCAATTTTGGATGCATAGACATGAGAGTACAATTAGTGTACTGTCATAGCTTCCAGCCACAAAGACATGATAATTGCAGTCTTATAAGACCTACTGATTTATAAAGTTTGTTTTCAGTTCTTGTTCATTATTTCATAGTATGACCTTGTCAAAACTGTTACACAAAATTATAAGGAATCATATGAAGGAATCGAATTTGCTCTGACAATCGAAAGCAATTATTGTTCCTGATTACTCATTGCTGAGCGGTGATGAACGTAAATGCATATATAGATGCAGGTGCGCTTTAGAGAACGTCTTCAGTATTTCTACTGGTGCCGGTAAGTAAGATCGATTTACTGAATATTTTATTCTGCAGTTTTGTCTTCCAATAATTATGAACCTAAAAATTTTAAAAATTTCTTTGAGGTTTTCCTTAAATTCATAAATTAGCATAATTTTTCTTGTAGTTTATATTTTGATAGTAGACTCATGTGGAGCTGCAAATGACAATTAGATGTAAACCTAAAAAGATGTATTGTATAATACCTAATTATATTTGCCGGAGAGATGATGAACCAACACCTAACCGCCTTAGGGGTTACGCTCCGGATTTGCATAAGGTTTACTCCCTAGCCTTTGATTAACCAAAAAACTGCCCGCAAGGAAGCACGAGACTCGTGGAGGGCGGGGACGTCTTTCTACCCGTACAGGACCAGAAGGACCTGCCCACTGCCACTATTTACTTTATCGTTTGATGTACAAGATTCAGTGTAGTTATAAGTATCAGAACAGCCTGGTCAATCATGGATTTTATAGACATACATATAGTGTGTTTACATGTGATGTAAGTGACCCAAGAAGTTTTAGAAGTTTTCTCACACTTTGTGTCATTTTTCCAAAGAAAACAGATGTACTAAACAATTGGTTGGAAACTATGATTTTCATTCCATAGTCCAGGGACCAGAGAAAGCGAGAGTCGATATTTCTAGAAAATATTATAATCTTGATTAATATTTCAGACACGAAATTGTGAAGATCATGTTTTTCACATACACTGTACACACAGAAATCCTATAAAGGAAGTTGAGCATATTTTCCAAAATGATTACAAAGTTAACTATGCCCAGATGTCCCACATTAGAATACTAAAAATGAGTGAACAAGTAATTGTTGACCCCTAAAACAAACGTTTACACCAGAATCAATCCACAATGGGCATCCCGCTTTCATAACACTCGTACGCTATTTATTATAAATGGCCGCCAAAACAAAGGATGTGATGAACCTATTCACTTTGCTAAAACATCATTATATTGAAAACCTTCACCCAAAAACTATACTTTTACACTTGAATCTTGATTATATATCTTTTGAGTTCGAAGATATACAATATTCATCATCTGTTGTATGGCAGCCATATTTATTAAAATGGCCGCCAAAACGTAGGATGAAACGATTCATATTCACTTACAGTTGAAGTTATCAGAATCCTTGACCCAGAAACATATATGTTGGTACCAGAGTCATGACCTTTTGTCCATACGTTTTAAGGATATGTTATATCTAGCATGGTGGCCATATTTTTTTCAAAATGGCCGCCAATAAGTAGGTTGCCATGGTTTTATCCTCTCAAAAATTATTTTATTGGAATCCTTGACCCTAAAATCCTATACTTTGGTAAAAGAATTACGACAATCGGACTTATACTTTCCAAAATACACAGCATTGCTATATCACATGGCGGCCATTTTGAAAAATGGCCGCCACGGCCGCCCAAGGGAGAATCAGAGTGGCTTCCATATCAGAAATGACTTGTATTGGCATCATGTACATGTGTACCAAATATGGTGCTTTTACCATTAAGTACATGATTTTTTCTATATCCGCTGGACTATATAGGTTTCATAACGCCGAAACCAAACGTAAGAACAAAATTGCTTGACAGCTAATTTTCTAGACCTTATCCTATGCTGAGCCGTATACATCAGACGACACTACAATGGGCCTAAGCGCATTTGAATCACATTCTTAAACACAATGACAAAAACCGTAAAACTTATTGTGCTGATGTTTATTGTTTCAAAAGAATCTTCATCTATGAAATTTCTTTTTCTCACAAAAAAAGGCAGTTATTGCTGATCGGCTCCATGCAGCTGCATCAATCATTCTTCTACATTTTTATGTTCAATATTAGTTTCTCTCCCCCTCCCCCTCTCTTTCTCTTCTTTCTCGATATTGCATGACAGCGACTTAAAGGGATAATACAGAGTGTTTGTTTCGGGTTTGTAGGTTTCCATGTCTTAGTTTATTTCGTAATTCCACTTTTTATGAAAAGCAGTCAGTCATGTGATTTCTTGTATTTCTTGTGTGCTCTCTAAAAAAAATCGAGTGAAAATATTCACTATTGACGGAGTGAAAAAAAAATGAGTGAAGTTAGAGTGAAACTGGAGCGAATTTTTAGTGAAAATGTTCATTTTCACTCGTTTTAGAGTGACCTCAGGGATCACTCCAAAATCTTCGAGTGATCCTTGAGGTCACTAAAAAATGAGTGAAAATGAACATTTTCACTAAAAATTCGCTCCAGTTTCACTCTAACTTCACTCATTTTTGTATCACTCCTTCAATAGTGAATAGAGTGTGGTGGGGGGGGGGGGGGGAGGGAGGGGGTGCACCCAACAAGCATTGCGTGTCAGCGTTCTTTCCCATTTCCAACACTTCCGTATACTCTCAATATTTCCAAACTTTTCCATTTCCTTTATCATCACGCATTGTGATGCAAATCATACATTCAACTTCTGTAAGGTATTCTGCTGGAAATGGAAAAAGAGAAACATAATAAATAGATAAATATACATAGCACCGCCTGTCGTTGCAAGAAGTAGATCTACGCTCTCTGTAAACCAATAGGCTCCTATACACTTCCACATCACTGTGTATAGGCTGCGGCCCGTAAAGGGGCCGTCATTGCTCGTTTGATGATGGGTTCCGGTCACCTGAGGGCAACGCCCAGTACCCTTTCCCTTTTGTGATTTCTTTCATGAGAAACAGAGAAAGGGAAAGTGTGTATGTGTGTGTGTGTGTGAGGGTGGGGGAGGGAGAGAGAGAGGGAGAGAAAGGATTTGATTTTAATCAGTGCCATCTGAAGGGCTCAACCTCTCAACCCGCAGTTGACCCCAACATATATATATATTTTTTTTTTTCAGCGCATAATGGTGTTTTTGGGAACACTCAAGGGGTAATGTTATAAGGATATTCTTCACTGCATGTATAAGGGAGACTGGGATGAAGTGGTACAATGAATTGTATGAAATGAAATGAAATGAAATTGATTTGATGAATATTTCTTGTTTAATTTTCTGACATTCAGAATATATAGGGCACTCCTGTCTCGGACCCGAAGACTGCATGCAAAGCCACATGATGTGTTGTTACTTCATGTTCCTCGACATACAAGTGTCATTGTGTTATCCATTATTATTGTGTAGGCCCCAAATGATGTAAAAAAAAAAGGGGGGGGGGCTTCTGAATGGGGTGAATTGCCCACCCCCTGGGAAAAAAGGGACATTATAGGGACAGTGAAGAGTGACAAACAGTATTATAAAATGGGTTCAAGAATGTAGCCAATAGGAAGCGCTGAAATGAGACACACCTCCTTCCTTTACTTCAGTACAACTGCACTGCCTGTAATCCTATGGTAGATTGCCGATCGTCTGTGCGCGCGGCGGCTCCTTTGATGAATTCTCGCTATCGCCAATGACGTAAAAAGTACCCGGATGTTGATTTGAGCGTCATTTACGGTGCATTATGGGATAGCCCGGTAGCAAAGTCACTTCCGTTCGTACGCGCGTGATACGTGACTAATGCTATTTACACACACAAGCGACTGTATTCTACGTGTACTTCCGGTTTTCTCGACTTGAATTACAGCTTTAATATGATTTGAAATTTCTCCATTCTTAAGAAATTGCTGTTAATACGACTATTGGTTGTTGCTGCGAAGCTGCCATGTGTTGTTCGCACGACAATAAATGAAAAAAATCTGCAGAAATAGGACCCTTACTGGCATGCGGGACGTGACGTGGCCACGTGGGTGAAGTTTGCGGGTGACTCCACAGCGCAGTACGTGCACGCGCGACTTTAGTATGTATTATAGTAGCACTAGGTAGTAGGCCTAGTGCCTACGTACATTGTACGTACTTACAGTACTTGGAAGAAATTGCTTCGGAGACAGGATAAGTTCGAGATCACTGTTCGTTCCCGATTTTGTTCGCGACATTTCGACAGAGAACAAATAACAAAAAAAAAGAGATGGGCATTCCATGACGATTATACTGTATATCCAGGTGGGTGAATATTTTCCAGCATATTTTCAGCGTATGCAGAGATGACTGATCTGTGATGTACGCCGTACCGGTATGTGTTAGCTTATGCGCTGCGTGCAGTGAGTGGTGCATGCTAGCAAGGCCGGCCGCCGGCGGCGGCGGGGACTACAGTGTACGAGTATGACAGGCCTGGCCACTCGCTGGCTCGGGCGGTACAGCGGCCTATGTACTAGTATACGTGGTCGGCGCTGCGCTATAGGTAAGGTACACGTACGCGCACGCTAGCATTGTGCAAATTATGTCCCGCGCCGGAAGTGCCCTTGCTACCAAGTGCACTAAATCTTGACGAAAAAGCCACATCCGGGTACTTTTTACGTCATTGGCGATAGCGAGAATTGCATGCATACGCGTACGCGCTGTCAATCCTGTAAACAACTTCTAGATAGTTCGGGCTAGGCTGCCGGCCGGCCGGCCTGTCTTCTGATCCCTTGTGCATAACATATGTGGCGTACGTACGTATACTGTACTATACGTACACTTTGTACAGTACAGTAGACCAAGCGTTATGGGACCGGACGCGTACATGGAGTCACTTTGAAGAGCAAATCCAACGATTTAGCAGGTTAATTCTCACGCCGTTTTCAGAGTATGTTGTCTAGTAGGCCTATATGAGGAGTCTATATCAAGTCTTTAAGGTAAAGGGTGCGTATTCTATGTAAAATAAGTAAGTTTTCATGCGGGTGTCCGGAAACCCAACCCCCCATTATACTTATACTGTATGTGCGGGACTTCCGCGAGTGCGACGTGCGTAAAAGTTTGGGACGAACATCTTCGGACGTCTTGACCCACAAAGGTACGTGAAAAACGCTGAAAAATGATGTTAGTTTTCGAATTTTCGACCCATTTTATAAAACAAATGATGCACAGGATTATTTCGTGGCGTTAGTGTAGGCGTAGCTCACTCTCGGGTATTTACAATGTAGTGCAACATGCACTCGGCTTCGCCTCGTGCATGTTTCACAATTGTAAATACCCTCGAGTGCACTACGCCTACACTAACGCACTCTATCCTGTGCATCATTTGTATATTATTGTAGGCTACTATTACAAGCATGATTGTATGTGTGTGTGTGTGTGTGTGTGTGTGTGCACGTGCGCGTGTGAATGTAAACACAATATGAAGAGTTTCATCGCAACTGTGTGTACTCGTTTTGTGTTATGTGCGTACTCGTTTTATGTTCTGTTTCCCGAGGACTATGTCAAATTGTCTTGTTGCATCATTACTATAATTTTCACGACTCACGAGGGGACTGCATTCTACAAGCTTGGCTTTGCCCAGTCCCCTCCATTTCCGACCTTTTCTTTCTTATGATTCAGTGACATTTTGCCCATGTATTTCTTCAACTATATGTTTATTGATTCATGTAAACAAATGACGTGTATCTAAATTTCATTTGGAAAATAATGTAAAAATTACATTGTACTTAATTTGTTCATATGAAATTGTCATATTATATGCTTTGGCCGGAAATGAAATAAAAATGAAATGAAATGAAATGAAATGAAAACGTTATAATACAGTCAAACGAGCCTGAAATTTAAAGAAAATAATAAGAATATCTGTGATATCGCTATCATAACTTTGAATAGAGGGAGAAGTGGATGATGGGACAGTGATGTCCCATTTTACCCCAGCACCCCCAAAAGATCAAAATGAGAGCTGATGTCGCATTCTCACTTATTGCAAAGCCTTTTAATGTTAATTTGCTTAACTCATTTTAAGCCCTATATATATCATCAATAGAGCGTGCTTTTAATGTCCTCTTGAAGCCGTAGCAATTAATGAATTCAGAAGACACTTTACACTGAATACAAAAAAGGAAAAAAGTATCATGAAAAAGAATTCAAAATGAATTAAGCTTTCCGTCAGAGTTCATTGCCGCGAGGCGTTACCATTAATATGATTATGAATACTCCATGCCAAATAGAGGATACGACCTGAAAGCTTCCCAGTTCTTGTACCCCACTCTCCCCTTTACAGTATGCCCCCAAAGGAATACAATCAGATTTTCGCGTTGATAACATGCCCAATATGATTAAATTGTCTAAATGCTACTTCAGGGTCTTAAAACATAACATCATTCTGAGCTCTATTTTGCAGAAAACCCCATTCAACTTGGTTAAGCGGTCATAGAGAAATGACCACATTTTGACCACATTTCTTTGACCATGATATAGTGCAATTTTATGGAGCATTGAATCCCTGAGTTTTACCTTGAACAGCATTGAGAAACTATTTTGTACGTATATCGGGCATGACTGTTTGGCTTGCATTATGCACGTACGTCAACGCGTACGGCACCGCAGTGTGTTTAGGTACGTACCGGTACATTGCATGCCGGCCCAGTAATACAGCTACATTTGTAGCTCGCGCTCCAGTACGATACTTGTACTTGTCGTCTGTGATTATTGCAGCTGATGGTCGATCTTGCATGCTAACCTCAATAACTGGTACGCTAGCGCTCCAAAACGTGGAACGGTAAAGCTGGGTAATTTTCAAAGGTAAGATATTTGAACACAGGGCTGCCAACTCTCACTCATTGAGAGTGAGACTCACTCATTTTGGTCCTTTCTCACTCTAAAACTTTATTTCATTTGCATGCATTACTATTGATCTCACTCATTTTGACTCCTACGTTAACTGTTAATTAATAACGTTAGCATTGGCCTGTGGGAGTCTCACTCTCAACTATACAAATATCTAACCGAGTTTCCATTGTTGGCAGCCCTGTGAACGTATGAACATGACATTTCAGAAGGGTGTTCTAGAGAAATACACGAAAACTGACGTAGAACTCTAGACTAGTAGTGTAATAATGGTAGCCTAAAATAACTTATTGTCTTTGTCAACTCCTATCCGTCTAACATTGTTAACGTTAACTTTATAACACTAACAATTCAGCATAGCGTTAGAGATCTAAATCCTTTACATCATTAACACTTTTAACAGCAGCTAACAACTTAACGAACGTTAATGATTAACGTTGTCGTTAGGTTAGCGTTGATAGAGAGGTCTAACGTTAGACTAGATCTAGAGGTGTCCTAAAATCTATTAAATCTAAGCTAACGTTAGTAAATTAAACTTGCACGCTTGTTGGGCTTCTATGAAACGTTAACGTATTACGACAGTCTTAACGGTAACCCGTTAACCCGTTTATAATAGTCATTACTCATAGAACACACAGTAGAGGTCTTACCCGTCACTACAGAAAGATATTTGAGCCAGTGCAGTAGTTCCAGTACAGTAACATGTCTTAGGACCTAGAAATAGAGAGTCTATTTGCAATAAACGTGTAGTAACATGTTAGAGTCCATAGACTAGTGTAGTAGAGAAACGCTAACGAAGTATCACTACAACACTCGACTAGTAAAGCAGTATTAAACCGTTAACATTTACGGTATAAAAACAATGATGTGCTATTGATCAATGATAAACACCTTTCTCACCAACTATCTATTAGAACTATGCTATTCATCGTGATAGTGATACGGTATGGTCTGTTTAAACGTTAACGTTAGAATTTGTCTAACGTTAGAGTCTGGTTAACAATGACTAACATTACACTAACAGTTGAGTTAGACCCATCTGACGTTACAACGGTAAGGGCCTAGAATATTCAACGTTAGAGATCTAACACTCCAGAAATACCTAACTAACTGTTAAAGTGTTAACGGTTTAATAGGCCTACGCCTACGGTCAGTCGCTGGCCTTTAACGTAGACTAGCACAGTTAGAGTGTATTAAACGTTAAGTGATAGTCCTAAGTTACTCCTAATCCTATTTCTATACTATCGTTACACCACAAAGTATAATATTAAAGCTAACCCAGGCTTAGGGCCTAACCGTTAGGTATTAATTGTTAGATCTCTAACTCTAACCACGTATTCGCGGCATGAATTTTTCGCGAATTGGAACGCGTCCGGTTCCACAACGCTTGGTCATACTTGTTATTCAAGGCCAGACCTAAGATGTTGCAAGTTTCATCAAGGCTATCTATATTTTACTCCTATCACTTAAGACATTAGATTCTAGATTTATGTTGTTGCCTCTGCTCTTAACGCCATAAGGGCATTATTTGCTTCCTTTGCTCTGCAAGTATTGTTTAAGATAAATTGAAAATTTTTTTTTCTTATCGAGTTTTAACTCTTTTAATTTTCTAGCAAAATCCATCGGTGAAGAACTCACAAAAACAGTTCCGGCATGGCTCTTCGGGCCAAGAATGACTTTTCTCAGGTGAAGGCGTATTTCTCAACTAAAGAATGGGCGGACATGAACGACTATGAGAAGATGAGATTGAAGAACATCAAAGAAAACTATGAGATGATGCGAGAAGTTGGTAAGAAGCAAATAATAGAGTGATGATGTATAAGAAATGAAATATATCTAGGTATTCTAGCATATGAACATTAGAGTCTAGATCTTTTATTTCTGTAATAATAATTGTACTTTGAAATTAGATCTCGAGCTGTGTGTAAACATCAAAATAAAAATTCCTGTAAGAATACACTCCTCACGGAATTATGTATTTATTTCAATCATGTGACAGAATTTCGTACTAATTTGTATGTTTATTTTATGCCACCTCTTGAACATGGAGGCAAGAATAGAATTGGAAAAGTATGTATGCTCCCTTGTGGGTGTTGGGTTTGGGGCAAGATTACTATGGGCCAAATTTTTCAAAATTATTTTAGTCCATCACATTTTGTTTGCATTGAAACAGTTGCAGTAGATTATATCGTGTGCATACCATTTATGCATAGGTTTAACACATAGAGAACGTTGTTGAGCCTTCATTGGTAATTCATTAATGAAATGCTTTCAGGACTCAAGGATCACCACTACATGAAAGTGAATTTGTGTTCAGGGTCATGTTTGGTATCCATCTTTACAATCCCGTTTCCCTTTAAACAGGACTAAATGTTCCAGCTCCCGACTTCATGCAGAGTAGTCGAAAGAGGAAAAAATCAACAAAAAGAGAGAGTGACAGTGAAGACGAGGAATGGACGCCCGGAGGCTGGAAGAAGAAATATACCAAACCAAAAGGTTAACGTCGCGGCTGTTCTTGTTTACAGGCTGTAATGTTTCTTCTTTTAACATGCCAGAGCATAAAGCACAGGTAGAATTGTTCTTTGTTGTGTCCAGCCATCATTTCTACTTCTCTATCTGTACGTCATAACTAATAAAAAAAGAGGGTGAGATTTAATAAGATCTTCGATGCTGATGGATATAAGTCTGCTACATTGCAGAATAAAGTGGATGGGTAAAGGTCACGGGAAGCAAAAGAACACTGAAAGATGGTGTCCACGTACTTAAGTATAACGATAAACAGCAGGAAACCACGCATTTGTTGAATACTCATCATACACTGGAAAGCTAGGTGAAATGGGATGGTACCTTTTAATTTCGTTTGAATATTACATTTAAAAGAGAGCAGTCGCTGGGGTGACAAGACCTTGTATCTGATATTTTGGTGAAAATGACATTTTTGGATTAATGGTCAAACAATATGTCCTGTCCAAATCCTAGCTGTCTTACTCAAAAAATTAAGCCATCATGGCATGTCAAAGGAAAGACTATCCCATTCGCTATATTGCTTTGTATTGTCACGCATGTATAGAAAATGACGGTTAAGGATTCAGTTACAGTTCGCTATTCCAAAGGTTTATTTCTTACTCTTTTGTTACTCCAAAGACCCCTTATTCCGAAGTTTTGCCATTCTCGGGATTCCGAAAGTTTGTTCATTTTAAGCTCCACACTTTTGAAGATTTGTTTTTTCGAAAGTTCATAATTTACATAGATATATTATTCGTTTCAGAAGGTTCGTTGATCGGAAAATGAAATGAGGTTCGTCATTCCAAAGGGTTATAATTCAAGGAATGAGAAAGGATCACTATTCCGAAGTTTCGTTGTTCCGAACGTTTTTTTTTTTAATCCGAAAATGAAATAAAGTTTGTCATTTCGAAGAAGATCTGTCAATTAAGAAAAGAAATGACAAAGGTTACTTATTTCGAAGGTTCAGTTATCTTACGACGATTATAAGGTTTGCAGTTTCTAAGTTTTGTTAGTGGACTCACCTTCTTCACTTCTGGATTAATGAAACTTTGTTTTCATGTTCCGATTAATGAATGTTTGAAATTCCTATCATTTTTCGGACTAACGAACCGTCGTAATAAGAGCCCTTTATATATATATATATATATATATATATACATATATATATATATAAATATAATATGTATATATGTATATATACATATACATACACACACATATATATATATATATATATATATATTTATATACATATACATATTATACATATACAAGTGTATATAGATCTCTCACTAGACATATATATATATATATATATATATATATTTGTCGGATTAAGAACCTTATTAATAACGAACCTTTGGAATACAGTATTTAAACGCCAAAATGTCCGTAATAACAATCCCTACTTCATTTCCGAACTAATGGTGTACATGTAACAGAATCTGCATGTTTTGTTATAAAGAATCTTCGGAACAATCAAACGACCCTTAATTAATTTCAGATTATTGTATTACAATAACACACGTACCCCTCGGAAAATGTGCATGACACACGGAGCGAACACACAGTGTTAACACAGTAATGTGAAGCATTCGGTCATACAGAGACGCTTTAAATGCTTGTTCCGCTACGTATTTTCGGAAGCGATTCGGATTTCGTTATAACGGAGCACATTTCTTTTGTTTTTCTTTGTCAGAGGCGCTAGGAAAAGACTTACCCGGTTGTTATAAAAAAAAAAATCGCTATAACCGAGGTATAAATAAACCCAACAATGCATGTCTGGTATTTTTCTCTCAAATGACTTTGTTTTATTCCTCAGCATCGTTTCAGACACCCTTTAAAACATCGCCTCGGAAGGTAAAGAAGAAAAGCTCTTCAGGAAATCCTTCAAAGGTGAGTAAAATGACGAGTGGTACAATATTTACATACAACATAGTTTTACCAAACCACGAAACATTCATTGTAATTCGATTAGATATTTTATTCTATTAAAAAGCTGAAGATAAGTGAATGAGTTGGCAATATCTGGCAAAAATGGAAAATAAAAGCAATATTACACAGTATGACGGGGAAAAGGTAAGGGTCAAGGAGAAAGTGAGAAATAGATTTGATACTAACTCTACTCAGTATAAGTCCGTCAGTAATGGCGGTTGGTGTAATAAAAAGAAGGAATAAGACCTTTTCCTTTGTGCAGAGACAACAGAAAGATCACCTTTGATGAGTAATCTAGTGCATCGCCGTGTTAATGACTGGAGATTACGGTGATTGCAAGGAGTTTAAGCAAGAGCTATGAAAATTTTACGAAGACAAGGGGGAAATTCAACTTCAATGTAACTTCCTTTCATCGGAAATGTAGAAGGCAGAATCTGCTAGGTCACCCACTGGTGACCTTGGAGATACCCTCTCCGACGGGGACAAAATCAGGGATGGACAGATATCAGATCTTTTGGACTGGAAGGAATGCGGTGACCAGCAGGAGGCATCCAACGTAGACTCTCGGTCAAGCGCACCGGGCGACGGGACTCGTGGTCAAGCAAAATCTACCAAAAGAGAGACAACTGACAGTCCTGCTCCATTCAGACCGCCTGTACCAATGCAAGTTGGACAGAAAGCAGGGCCACCATTAGGTAAAATTGAGAATGACAAAAAAGAGAACAGTAATCCAGTGAACCTTGTAATCACTTATAGTCATTTGATAAATATGATGTGAATGAGATGACATATGAATATATCAATGTTTATAAAGTCATGAAATGACGTGCTGGAACACCTCGTGTTCTGGGTTTTGATTCCAGTCAGTTGGACATTTATCATCCTTCAAGTAGTTCTTCTTGACTGCCACGTGTTCAAAGAAAAGCTTATACTGGTAATCTTGCATAATTCATTGATTATCGGTATAATTTTGTAATACACTATAAGTTTGTTATGGAATTAATGTACATATTTAATTTCTTCGAAGTATGTACATTGCAATCTGTTAATTGATATTTCCTGTGATATTACTGAAAAGAAAATCAATGAAATTACACTGTATGTTGATAAAGTAAGTAAAACAAACAGGCAATTTAAATGTACATTTTACAACTCCGTAACAATAAGCATGAGAACAAATATGAGAAATGGAAGAACGCTGTAATAACATGATGAAGACAAAATCTTAATTCTTTTAATTCTTAGGGAAACGACGCACAGATTCGACAGCACCAGCTCCAACATCTCGTTATCCCAGAAGAGCAGTAACCAAGAAGTGCTACAAGGAAGACGACGTACCAGATGAGGACCACTACATATGTGAGTATTCTAGTTAGACGATGGTATTGTAACTTTTTTGTTACGTTTTGTTAAGATCTTGTCGCAGATATAGCAAGAATTTATGAGCTTTAGAATACAGGTAAGAAGGAACATATGAACAGTGAATGATTAGTAGCATACACATTGATGTTGACATCGGTGCTTTTGGGATTTGTCTTGAATCATTCTGCAACCTAGATAAACAAAAGCAGTTTTACTCTTTACTTAAGACTTTAAAAAAATTCTTGTAAACGGTTGCCAGACTCGTTCTCTTATATACTTGATTCAAATGAAGCAAATGTTGAGGCGGAAGTGCGATATTGATATCACTTTTTATTTGTTATTTGATGGGTATGTATCCTCGACAATATCATCTTTTTCCCCCTTTAAACTTGTCTGGAAATGATATGATGGAGGCAATCTATGAAAGTCCAGATAAAATGATTCCTCAAAGAGATAAGATGGAGAAACAAAACAACATTGTTTTCCATAAAATCGGTATCGGTAGAAATCGAACAAACTATCCCTTGCGAAATGTTGTGGGTTTTCCTTTGACAAGAATATCGGCAAAGCCAACGGTTCAAACAAGAGTCAGATTTGATCAACGCATATAAGAGCTATCATGGCATAATTTAACCTACAATATAAAGGTGATTACGTCATCAGTCATGGAGTAGCAACATGTTGTAATAAATAAGTTGATTCTATTCTGTAAATTCCCAATGACGAGCACAATGTTAGTCACAAGTGATTTAAATAGTGATAATTAAGATGATCTAGGTTTACAGTGACTTCACTGAGAGTTACCAAAAACAAAATAATTGTTTCCTTCCCCTTTTGTCAGTTTGTGAAGAATGTAATGAGATCTATGAGGGTGAGTGCGAGAAACATCCACTGGTAATCATCCGAGACACAGCCGTACCAAAGGGTTGCAAAAACAGAGCTAGCAACACCCTCCCAGGAGGCCTTGTGATCGGACAGTCTTCTATTCCCGGAGCTGGACTAGGGGTCAAAGCTACTGAGCACATACCCAAGGGCCATCGATTCGGACCATATGAAGGTGACATAGTGTACGCAGAGACAGGCTTCGACAGCGGATATGCGTGGGAAGTAAGTTGAGTCCCCCCTTTTTTTATGCCTCCGCCACGAAGTGTCGCCGGAGGCATTATGTTTTCGGGTTGTCCGTCCGTCCGTCCGTAATCAATTTTGTGGACAGCGTATCTAAAAAACTGTGTGACGTATCCTAATGAAACTTGGCATGTATATGTATGAGTGGGCGAAGTTGTGCCTATCAATTTTTGGGTGCACATGCTCAATGTCAAAGGTCAAAGGTCAAGGTCAAATGCTCAGAATTATACTATTTTACCTATATTTCTGCAATGCCTGGAGGTATCTTCTTGAAACTTGGTGTATACATGGAATACCAAATAAAGATTCCCCAGAGAGAGTTTTGGGTCATGAGGTCAAAGGTTAAGGGTCAAAGGTCAAGTGAAAATGTTAAAATTTCACTTTTTTCTCCATATCTCACTGATATTTCAAGGTATCTTCATGGAACTTAGTATATATGCATGTGCTGACTGGCAGTGATCAATTTAGGGGTCATGGGTCAAAAGTCAGGGGTCAAAGGTCGAGGTCCACTCATCAAAATGCCATTATTTCCCTCTTATATATGCAATGCCAGTAGGATTTTTTTTTCTTGAAACTTGTGTATGCATTCATTACCCAATACAGATTCTCTGGGAAGTTTCTTGTCAAAAGTCAAGGGCCAAAAGGTCAAAGGTCAAGTGAAAGTGTTAAATTTCACTTCTTCTTTAAACTTATAAAAGGGTCAAAATTTGGGTACAAATCCCCAAATATCTGCACTCTTATTAGACAGTGTAGCCATTCATCCAAATAAACCTAGTTCAAGGAAAGCGAACATTCAGTGCATGTGTGACAAACCTGTCATTTTGATATTTTGCCAGTTATGTGAAACTGTCATCACACATTGTCAAGGCATTGTGCTATAGACCTATTTGGAGAACCATGCATTATGGCGGAGGCATACCAGTCGCCATAGCGACATTTCTGGTTTTAGGTTGCGTTCTTTCTTTTAAACTGTGGTGTATGAACATGCTGTTAGATACCAAAATCATGAACCCAGTTTGTTAGTAACTGTGAATTAGAGAATGACCTCTCTTGCTTATTTCTTCCCAGAACTCCAGCAAAAAACAAAAACAAAAACAGAAGTTCAGCAAAAATGAAAAAGAGTAAGAAATCATGTTCGAAAGGTGTGCTCAATTGTGTGAAGTCAAAGTCATAAACCGAAACTGTTCGATTTCAGCAGTGACACAAAGACGCGATTTACTCAGAGATGGGAAAATGATAAAGAGAGCTTTTATTTTTGAGTCTTCCTTTGTTGAAGATTTAACATTATCAAAAAGAAAATACCCAGGGCTTTCTTTGAAAAACAAGAAGCTATTTGACCAGCTCTGTCAAAATAACGCCATTGATGATTTCATGATTCAGTACTGTACCTTTGTGTCTGAGAAAAGCGTGAATTAAAATGTGTTTCATTTACTTTCTGGGTCAAGGGGCTTAGTGAAAGTCGACTATCATAACGTGACGTTTAGATTAAACATTCGGTGAGAAATTATATAAAGATTAGTGTGTGTATGTGCGTGTGCATCTGGCTGTGTGTGCATGTAGAATTCTTTTTTCCTGAAAATAACTCTTTCCTCACTGGCAGAAAAAAAAAAAAGGACGTAGACAACGTAATAAAGTTTGAGAATAGGGAGCTTTAGATTTTAGACGCGCGGACGTTCAAAGGGAAAAAACATGGTCTGAGCGTGTGCAGTAACGCACGTCAAGTTACTGCACACGCTCAGACCATGTTTTTTTTTTTTCCCTTTGAACGTCCGCGCGTCTAAAATCTAAAGCTCCCTACTGTCTTCGATGCCATGCGAGCAACAAGTGTTTTGTATAGAACCTGTATATGTACTACATACATGTACACTTGTATATTACTTTTAGCCAGTTTCCGGCCCTTGCAGAATCACAAGTCGATCAGAAACTTAAACCTCCTTCAAAATTTGCATCAAAATGTCAATTTGTCAGACTTATATGTTAAATATATAAAACACTCCTTGTTGTTAACATAGTTTCCTCTTTCAAATGTAGGTGTGTTTAGATGGCAAGCCGCATCACTACGTCGACAGTAGAAGCGAGGAAACGGGCAACTGGATGAGATATATCAACTGCGCCCGAAACGAGACGGAGCAGAACCTCGTGTCTTTCCAGTATCTCGGACAGATCTACTACCGCACCTTCAAACCAATCTGCCCTGGCACTGAACTGTTGGTCTTCTATGGGGATCAGTATGCAAAGGAACTTGGAATACAGCTGCACCGCAACAAACTTAAGACCTGCACAGGTAATCTACTCAATTACAGAAGCTATGGCAATAGAAATTTAGGTTTCTATCGTAGAGGCGAATGTATTATGGACCGTATGTGTCGACATAATGATTCCGTTGCTTAATCTGAATTTTCTGGAAACTACGACTTATAATTTTCATTAACGAAAGGTTATGTAAACATCAAAACAAGAAAAGAAAAGAAAAAAAAAACGCAAGCTAAACGTTAACGCAGGACAGCAACCGTGGATCATGTTTGACGTAATATGAAATGTATCTTTAATTTCTTTTTAATTTACTCTTTGAATGTCCTTCGTTTTCGTTTTTGCTTTTTTTGTATGAAACGAAATAATTTTTCTTACGGCAATTTGCGATTTAGCTATAAACACAAATGTCCATCGGATTTCAACACTGGTGTCATGACTTTGTTTGAATAATGACTTACATTTACTAGGTATTGAGACATATATTGCGGAGATCATACCGGGTTTTTTGTTATGTATGCCTACGCCTCCAGAAAATGCCTGTGGGTTGAGGCATTACTTAAATTTCAAAATTCCCCTGTTGTTATGGCTAAACGATACACAGAATATTTGCAACCATTTGCATGGCCATAATGTTATTGTTACGTCAGAACTCATATGTAATGTTCATGTTTTAAAATAATCCTTGAACAAAAATCTGTTGCTCCGAATATAAATTGATATTATCCGTTTCTAAGGATAACAGCTTATCGATAATTAATTGGGATTTTGCCCAAATGTATAATAAAGTGAATTCAGTATAAATTATGCAGAACTGCTAGTAGTAAACATTGTTGAAGTTTAAGGAAAATTGGACAATCCCTTCAAAGGCTAAGAACTGTTACATTTTGGTTTTTAAATTCTCATGTAATGTCGTCGCTTCATAGATCAGAAAACTACAACAATTTGTAATTTCACAGTAGGATAACAACATAAGGAAATATGCAGACATTTCACGTTTTTATTTTCTTGCAAAATGAAGGAGCATCAAGAATCAATGATACTCTTATTAATAATGATGTTACCCTTGATATTTATTCTATTCTTGTGCATTTTATATTGAAACAAAAAAATAAATCTTATAATTTTGTGGATTTCTTTCCCACATTTTCTTGATATCATTGTCCTACAGTGATATCACAATCTGTAGCAGTACTTTTATCTAAAAACAACAGCATTAAAACCTTATAATTCATATGTTACTAATGAAATATTTTCTTTCTAATATGAGATAAGTATACTACTGTTTTCTTTTCGTCCACAGAAGTGACAAGTTAGTTCATATCTTCCTAAGATTATTATATGTTTCACTTTCTGTAGACCCTGGACTCTACACATGTGAGGTGTGCGGGAGGGTGTTCTCACGACCCAGGTATCTAGCCGGACATCTCAAGCACAGCCATAGTCACGTTGGGTTATTACCAGACCAAGATGCTCCCAATGCGGCCTTCTTGGCCTTCATCAATCGTCAACAGCAGCCGTGGCCGATGCAAGGAAGCAATGGCGGACGTTCAGACGTATCTAAGCAGAGCCATGCCAAATACCCAGCATGCAAGAAGTGTGGTCAAATGTTCCAGTCTATAAAGCTATTCACACAGCACTTGACAAACCACCCTGAGGAACTATGTAGTCTGAAGTCCAAAGTGTATGAGTCAGAGGAAAGCCATCAAACCACAGGTAATGATTCCCCTTGTGTTAATATCAGCATAATCCTTAGAACAGACCAAAATATCTCCAGTTCATCAAAAATAAAACTTCACCAGGCAACTGGAATTAGTAAGCAAATTCTCCCTCGTTCAAAGAAAAGCATAACCTCAAATACTAAATTTCAGAAGCGCGTTGGGCAGTCAGAAAAGTGTAGAATCAGTCAGGATTGTGAGAAACCATTTGTGTGTGATGTGTGTCAAAAGGCATTCAGCCAATTATGTAATCTCAGGACACACCAGCGTATTCACAGTGGTGAGAAACCATTTGTGTGTGATGTGTGTCAAAAGGCATTCAGTCGATTATTTATTCTCAGGACACACCAGCGTATTCACAGTGGTGAGAAACCATTTGTGTGTGATGTGTGTCAAAAGACATTCAGTCAATCATCTGATCTCAGGACACACCAGCGTATTCACAGTGGTGAGAAACCATTTGTGTGTGATGTGTGTCAAAAGGCATTCAGCCAATTATGTAATCTCAGGACACACCAGCGTATTCACAGTGGTGAGAAACCATTTGTGTGTGATGTGTGTCAAAAGGCATTCAGTCGATTATTTATTCTCAGGACACACCAGCGTATTCACAGTGGTGAGAAACCATTTGTGTGTGATGTGTGTCAAAAGACATTCAGTCAATCATCTGATCTCAGGAGACACCAGCGTATTCACAGTGGTGAGAAACCATTTGTGTGTGATGTGTGTCAAAAGGCATTCAGTCGATCAGCTCATCTCAGGACACATAGAAGTAAGTGCAATATTCCATGGGAAGCTTCGCGCAGCAGGTCTGCAGAGAGCAAAATGAATTCACAGGACAAAAACACTGTGCTACCTATTGTAGAAAAAGAGGACTAGAATTTGATAGATGAAAGAAAAATTGTTTATTTTCATAAGTATGCATGTTTGTCCCCGCATATGAATATGCATTGAATAATTGAACATTACACCTATTGTATTGTATTACTCATAATTACGCCAGAGTAGTTTTTATTACCATTTCATGAAGTGAAAACAGTATAAAATGAAATTTGAGGAAACTATTTCAGACGATATTATACAATCGTCTAATGATCAAATACTGGATGAATATCTCGAGTCCTAAAGAGTGTGATAAGAGATGTACACTGTGTATCATGTTAATGCATAAACCAGTGAGAAAATAAGGGAAATTTGAAATCACCGTACAAATAAATCTCACGTCAGCAATAACTTTTAAGGATTTACTGTATAAACTTAGTATAGCCAGTGCAGCAGACCATAATTATAATATGTCTTGGCTTGATGATATTGACATTTAAGGTACCATTCCACAGTGTAAACAAGTTTTGTGTAATTTACATTCCATCGCCCAGCTGGGTCTATTGTTCCTAACAGGTGCAGCTCCTAACAATGATTGACAGCTATTGTTCCTAATGTCAACCATAGTTGTTGCTGAACAGGTGCCTGGCCGGGGCCTGATACTTAGTAATTGGTCGATCGAATTGTCACTACTTTGTATTAAAGAACGCAACAAGATGATGGGCAGCTTTAGATCCATGACACTTCTATCAGGCCAACAAAAAGAATAAAAAGAAGGAAGATAAAAAGAAAGAAATACATATATAAAAAGGAAAACGTTCCGGGCATGAGTTAGACAGTTGTGTCAAAAGAACTCTTGTTGTCAATCTGAGGAGGGAAGTGCGTAATAGTAATAACGTCACAGATCTAAAGCTGCCCAATAATGTAAAGCGAAATAAAACTGAGCAAAATGAAAACCAGAAGAAGCAAACTTACGAATATGCTCATCGTTGGATAAAAGGCCAGAAAAATCACTGGCATGAAATTTGAGAAAAAAAAACATCAACAACAAAGCAAAGCACATTCAGGGACGTACTGAAGGCTTTCTAACTTGATGGCATTCCTGGTTTCGTTTTTTTGTTGACTTTCCTAAAAGTTCGTCTTCAATTAACTGCAGCTTTAGTATGCATGATTGGACTAAACACATTTTTTTTTTTTTTTGGCCATACATCTACACCTGTACGAGTAGTTTTATGAGAGGATAAATGAGTGTGGCAGGGGAGTTTACTGTTTGAAATATATGAAATATCCAATGATAATCTCACTTATTGAATGCCACTTATCTGCAGTGTCAATTCAGTTCTTACATTTTCAACTGCTCAAAAGAGGCTGTCATTGATATTTAGTCTACTTGGATTTCAAAAGGTAATTACGCTTGTGATGATATGTCGGGAATAGTAAAAACCCGATGACAAATTGAACACTTGGTATTGAAACCAACAGTTTTGTTGTTGGTTTTTTTTTTCGTAACATACTAGTAGACACAATGAACTCGTATGTAGTATGATGAGTTCTGTTCGATCTTCCCGATATGGCCAAGTTCGAAGTACATGTAAGTGCGTGTCACATGATGCGTATAGTATACATATATATATATATATATATATATATATATATATATATATATGTTTTCTTCAATTTTAGTCTTTGCCAATCGATAGAACAAAGTTTTGCAAGTTAACTGGCTTTGTTTAGAACATCTAAAGTAGGTTTTCTTCTGTTCCCTCCCGATGTAAGTAGGTACCTACTCGGATACCGATGAATTATTTTCTACTTGATCTGCCGAACAAACGTAATGCGTAATTTATCTATTGTACGACTGTAAATAGTGAATAACATACAAAGACGAATGTTGCACTTGGATTTTTCATATCGTATGTTTATATTCATATAGTGTGCCTCTTTAAGAAATACTATTTCCAAACTTTTAAATGGTTAGAATCAGACAATCAATGGTCATGTCCGTTTAAGTTAGGAGTAGATTCTATCTAGGCTGGCCTATGCTTGTTTGAGAGAATATTTTCAATGCTGTAAATAGATGTGTATATTATCAGTCTGAGAAGAAATTTCATACGGCTTGCATTCGATATTAAAAGCATTGCGCTTGCTTCATTCACATGTTTGGTTCAGTATCGGTATTTTGATACTGTACCTTCGAAATTTCAAGCCGCTAACATGAACATGTCGCCTTTTGACAAACGGTACAATTTCAACAACATTTTCATTTGTACGTTTCGTTAATGGTTGCAGCGCGATTGTGTAATCGATATACAGCTGTATGTTATTAGCATGGAGAAAATAGTTATTTGACGAACTGTTAAAGTAGTGATTGTTGTTACTTATCTAAATTCATGAATTCAACATGTTCAAAATGTTCTTATTATTGCTATTTGATGGAAACAAAGTGTTGACATTTTCATCATGTTTTTTTTTTTTCAGGAATGTTGATGTTTTCAGCGTTTTATAAAATTTTTGTGATCTCATCTGGATATCTCTCAATTTTATGAAATACAAAACAAGTTTGTTGTCTGCATTGATTGTTGACAGAACTCCTTGATTTCTTGGATGTATAGTACAACAAAAGACCACACTTCTTCGCGTTTTTGTGATTTACGTGTATATGTGAATCGAAGACGGAGAAAGCGAGAGGGAGACTCACCTTGAGAGTCTACATGGAAGAAAGATACTCTCATTTCGGTAAAATCCTTCCTGTAATGCCAACTATTACAATTTTTCAGCAGTGTTTTGTATTGGTATTCAGGGCCGGCGCAGTGTTTCAAAAGTGTGGGGGGCCTACTTCCAGGTTTCATGAGCTAACAAGCAAAAAAACAAAAACAAAACAAAACAAAAACAAAAACAAAAAACAACCGCCGCCATACTTCAAGATCTCTATCTTTTTCTATTTTAGTGCCACTTACGTACTTCCGGGTTAAAAAAAGTGTGGGGGCCCAGAGTAATGACACCTTATGTATTCCTTTGTATGGTGCAGAAAAAGTGTGGGGGCCCGAGCCCCCACGGCCCCCACGGCTGCGCCGCCCCTGGTATTAGCTTTATATACTACAGCTTAAGATGGAAATACCATTTTACAACCGAAGGTAAGCCCTGTCAGTCCTTGATAATGACAAAATACTAACAAGAAATAATGACCAAAAAAAAAAAAAGAAAAAAAAGAAAGAATAGTGCAATGATGTTCACGAGGTTGGCATTCCCGCCCTTGAAGAATAATAAAATTGTATACATATATGCATGTTTTTGCGTGCATATCTTTTTGTTTGTTTAAAAAATGAAAACGAAGAAGCTAACGGTGATGTGGTGGATGGATCGTGGGAGATTGTTTTTGTTTTGTTTTGATTTTGGCATGTAACGTCATATGAGTGCATGAATGTGTTTGTGTCTGCGTGATTACGTTTGCAGGAATAGGAAAGAGAGATGGAGAGAGAGAGAGAGAGAGAAAGAAAGGGACAGAAAGACAAATGATAAACGAAAGAGGGGGAGAGGAAGGAGAGAGAAAAGCAAAAAAAAAAAGTAAAAAGAAATACAAAGAGAGGAGAGAAGATGTCTATGTTTGTATACGTCCATTCATTGTTTACATTGTATTACTTATACGTAATTGTAAGCTGAAAACTGACCCTCATGAACAGAAATCCATGAGTGATATTACAAGGCTTCTTGTTTTATTATATTATATAAATATGTATATTTTAGCCTACTATTTGGAATAATCATTCCAAGCCTTATAATAAGAAATACATTTCCTAACCGTCATTTCACATGGGTGTATGAACATGATATAACATGTCAAGAGCAACTAAATCAAGCAGAATTAAGATACATTTTACTGTATTTTTGCCTCTTACATCAAACATTTCAGTGAAAAGGTATGAAACACACACCCTCACTCCCAAGTACCATATACTGTGCCTTGAAAACATTTAAACTGTCAAAACCTATGTGCTTAATCCTCAACGCAGAAACTGGCTTCATGCGTGTTATTACCCTTCTGAGGTAAAAGTTAAGGAAACAAAATGATATCTTGGCGAAAAAACAAAATGGAAATCGAAGACCTCATAATTTAAAGTGCAATCCTAGATGAATTACAATATTACAATATATATATATTCGTTTTATCTTGGACTAGATATTAATGTTCCACTGAATTGTGAACTTGGAAACGTGCATAAAGCGCCATATAAATGTATCATATTATTATTATTATTACACATAGCTACGCGTTCGTAATCACGGTTCACCATGAAACTCGCATGACATAGCAAGCATTGATGAAATCCGAAAATAGTATGAATAGTTTCACATTGTTTTATTTCTCCACTTGTACAAATGAAATCAGAATGACACAATACTGTTCAACATCATTTTATGAGTTACCTAAACAAAGAAATATAATTACGTGCATTTATATCTACACACAAATATACGGAGGAGGCCGTCATCATTAATCAACTTGTTCTACACTGTACTAAGATCATGGAAAATATAGAAACATAGAAAATGCTAGTGTACCGAGAACTGCACGTGTTGCAGCGGACGATCAACAAACAAAAACACAAACAATAAAGTCTTCCTTGTTCTTATTCATTTTATTGACGTCATTGGTAAGGTTAAACTCATACGCATTTAATTGTTTATTTTCGTGTGCTAAACGTAAACAAATGTTTTAACTCCATGTTATGACAGCGTATGATGTACAGTATAGCCTACTCTTTGTATTACAATCGAACTCTCAATTTGATATCGATTTCAATACGTGTTGATTGACCAACTACCGATTGGTCAACTTGTAAATGAATTTCATCACACTCATCTTTTAATAAACTCCTAATATTTATGATGTTGCAATCGATGCTGAGGTGACATCTTTCCTATGAATGCTTATAACGTGGAGGATTTTGATGATTTCATGCAAAAACGATCTATTAACCTAAACAGGTGCTCCGAAGTCTGTGCCCAAACTTATTCGATCTACCATTGGATTAGTCAAGAAATCAATTGATTAATCAATCTACCAATTATTCAGCAATCGATCAATAACAGAATGAATAGTTACATGAAAAAAAAATGCAGAGCTTGACAACCGAATAAGTTGACTCAATTCTTGTTGGTTTGAGGTACACTGAATTTGTGATTAAAACTACTAAAAACAAGAAAATAGGAAGATATGGAATATTTCAAATCATATTCGAGATTATTCCTTGTTACGTAAGAAGTGTAATGTCGCTGAAGATTTTTTGTTCTTCTCTATTTCATAATGTACTTAAATTGAACGTATGCCTTAAAATGTTAAAAAATTGCGTTTAAGTCGGTTAGCGATCAAAACTGTTCAATGTACCAGAAAGCCGTCGTGTGTTCCGTATCTACAGCGAATCGCAGACCTCAAGCCTGTTAAACTAACGACCCGAGAGGGCGCTATCCAGAGTCACAATAAAGCACCGTTACAACGTCGTGAATGTGAACGCCTTGAAAGTCTGTAAAAGTAAACATAGTCAGATAATCATGATTATTAACCAGATATCTATAACTAAATACGCCAGACGATCAATTATTGAATATGACTGTATATATATTATTATCATCTTATGACACCAATTGAACAGACGCAGATCTCATACAATGTAGAACAGAGACTTGCGCACCCGTAAAATTAACCCAGTGAAACCCAATGTGAATTTTGATTAAGCAACGATTTCAAAATTTAGAAAGAAAATATATACACTTTATTTTGTATGACTATGACCATTACTTGAATTTACGTCGTGTCGACACGTCATCATGCACTCTTAAAACATCCGAATCAGAAATGACCCGGAACTGGGTCCGTTGGGGTCACACACCGTTCCGGGCCAGAAATGACAAGGAATGGGGTCAGATATGACCCATTCAGAGTCATGAATTGGGTCAGAGCGTGACACCATTCGGGGTCTTCATGACCAATTTCCAAGTCATTTTTGACCCGGAACGGTGTGTGACCCCAACGGACCCAGTTCCGGGTCAGTTCTGACTCGAATCTTTTTAGAGTGTGGGATATGATAATAATAATTTTATGGTGTACACTGAATCTGTATTGCATGAAATCCTTTTAAAGTACAAAGCTGGAAGATGCAAGTTTTTAAAATGGATTGGTGGTAAGTATCTAATACGGACGAATATCATATCAAGTATCGAAAGGAGAAGAGAATATCAAAATCTTAAAGCTTTCATAGCGAACGGGAGAGCACAACTTTGACAACGAAGAAAATCAGGTTGGGATGCTCATAGTACCTGTGTAATCTGAATTTTTACATTATCCTTCCATATACCACACACACTTCTGACATTGTCTGAGAAAAATATTCCAATATTTCGTTCTGCAGGTAAAACGGAATTCTTGGCTCAGACATGAACAGACATTGTTGTGAATAAGTTATAACTTTCATAAAAACGAAGAAACAACTTCATGTGATATATTGTACCAGATTTGATCTTATGTACACGAGAGCATGATAGTTTTCACGTATTAACAGTCATAGCATAGTGGATTAAGACTCCCGACTCCCGATTGGAAGACCCGAGTTCGAATCCCGCCCAGTGCTTACGTCCTTGGACAAGATGTTTTTACCCACCATCATCTCTCTCGACCCAGGTGTATTAATCGGTACCTGGCAACGCTTTTCTGCGTTTTGCCTACTTCCACTAGACAGACCGTTGTTCATTCAAGCGATTCTGCTAGACAAGTTGTATTCGATCGTGAAAACATATTTCCACAATCTGCATCATTTTAGAGATAGTCTGTACTCCCAGTAAATATCAGCGAAGAGAACAATAACTTTTAATTTGTCTGACAGTTGTTAAACAAAAATGGAAGGTGTTTTGTCTACGAAAATGGAGCCAAACGATACGAACCAGTCTTGTAAGTTACAGTTCATTTCCGTCTTCATTGTCTAGTCAGTCGGTCGTGGAGTCTGACCTTTAAAAGCTCACGGAAAATTCATCTTTTGGGGAAAAATCAAAGCGTACTACAAGAGCATTGAACTTAAATTGCATCTTTATGAAGAAAAGTTGGTAAGAGTGATACCAAAGCATTAAAGACGGCCATAATCGGTACATTCATGGCGCTGACAAACGAACCTTGTTATCAATTCGGTTTTGCTCAATATGCTATGGGGATATGGTATTTTCACTGGCACTGTCTTTTGGGGCAACCTGCGTCACATTGCACAACAGAAAGCATGAGCAGAAAAATACACTTTCATCACCAAATGATAACAGCTTTTACCTTTGTTTGCCTAATGATATTTAATTTAATAGTAAAAGATTCTTCTATATTGAACATTATTACCATTCATTTGCTCATCTTGAATTGTCTCCGTCTTTCCTATAAATATCCCAGGGTGTCCGCTGAGAGGCGTAACATTTCTTCCTTATTGCGGTTTTCTCTTTCTTAGCTCAAGCAGCATTTTGTGACAGACATTGTGGCTCAGATATGTCTGTTTTATCCTCTTTATCGTTCCTGAAAGAAAGAAAAGTTATTACTTTATATACACTTACAATTATGATGGCATACCATTATATCTTAATGGAATTATTTCCATACTGGCAAACGACGTAAGTATTCTGGGTGAAAGTTCACTTCCGTCTTGGGGTAAGAAGTGAAAGTGAATGTGTTGTGTTTCGGAAGCGTGTATATTTTGCAATTTCTGAGTCATTTCCCAATAAGTACACGTGAATTAGAAGCTGGATGTTTGAAACTAATTTGTTATCCATAACTTTATTCACTATGTTTCAATGGAACTTTTGGGATGGACATATTATTTGTTCACGTGAATCAATTTAAGATACCTTCTGTTCCATTCATTATGATGGTTTTTACCTGTTTCAGGTGACAACGATTTTTGTGCAGATGGTATCGTGAAAATGATTCAAGAAAATTGTGTTTCCATCCTATGTTTTCTGATGCCCGGTGCAATCACTTAAAGACGTACAATTTTCACGAAAGTAGTGTGCGGAGCAAGGATTTTGAAGTTATAATGAACCCAAAGACATTCATGTTGAGTCATTATTGATCATCATGGTAAAGGTACTGTAGTTGCTACCAGGGACGGTGGTGAAAAGTATGGTGATTAGTGGTCCACGACCTTAAACTTCTTTTTTTGTTGTTTTAACCATTATGATGTCAAAGTATAGTTGCAAGTATGCAGTACTAGTATACCTATAGTCAAGTATACCCCTAATTATTTTCTTGTATTGTTGAAAACAACCTTAATAAAGTTCTCTGATTGCATTCATTAATGGTTTTTTTTTCTTCTCGTAAGGGGGAATCCAGTTCATCTTGAATGACGTCAAATATTTCAAGGACAATGAAGTGATCACTGGGTACGTTCCAAGTTCTACCAGTGGCAGAAAACGGTTGTGAATTTGAGTTTAATTTGTCAAAAAACTGCATCATGTCTAGATATTTTGGTAAAATTGCCTTTTCAACTTTTTTTGTCATGAAAAGGGACTGTCGATTCTCGAGTGACGTGACCGTTAAGCCATTTTTAGATTTGATTTCAAACACTCTAGCAATGCGTGTTACTCGGTTCATTTCGCTTGTAGTTTGTATGCCCTCAGTAATTTGGACGCCATTCAAGTACCATTCTATTCTGTCTGATCCGTACAACATGTGCCGAACAGACTGCCGTGAACGAGTCGTCGTCTTGGACAGAACTGGGTACTTCCAATGTAACACTCGTTGCAGCTGGATGTGAAAAGAAAAAAATAAGGAGAGATGAAAACACACGTATAGATTGATGGACAGATGGATAAAGTGAGTGTGTGAGAGAGAGAGAGAGAGAGAGAGAGAGAGATAGAGATAGAGATAGAGAGAGAGAGAGAGAGAGAGAGAGAGGAGGGAGAGATGTAAGTCCAATATATCCTTAGTTTTTATTGGTATTGCTGTCATTATACGACATCACAATATGCAATGTACATGTTCTGTGTATAAAAAGTTTTGTGACTGTATAGGACTTTGTTTTAACTTTTCACCGTCTATCCTCTTACCAGTCACCGAAAATGAGTGTGTCCTATGAACTCTGATTTGAAACCCAATATTAAAACGAAAGTTTACGGATTGCAGTTTCAGTGAATGATGATTCAATGAATTCTGAATGATAGACACACAGCAATGATAGGCCTGAAAAGCAGCTACAATGAAAATAGTTTTTCTTTTGTAATGTTTCGTTTAATCCTGCCTTACCGCATACGTTGATTGCTACGAAAAGAATCCACAGGTGCGCTAAATTCCCGCTGCCATTCACTGTGATAAACAGATCCTCGTCAACCGGAAGCCGATGAACCTATAGTTGGAGAAAGACATGAAAGTAAAAACTATAACTAGCTATGATAGAATATCATGAGAACTTATTTGGCGTGGTTTAAACGCATCTTCAAAGTGTTGAAGGAATCGTTCTGTATGACTTTTTTTTTACATTATTCAAAGAGCGAAGGGTCTGTGTATTCATTATATAATCATATCTAATCATTATTTAATATATATCATATACAAAACTGTCTTTTTGGAAAATTATACTCTACTATCTGGACGATGAATTTGCAGACCACAGTTCTATGAAGTAAAGTCTGGATTGCGCGTCATCGTCGAATGTCATAATTCAGTTTTAATAGGAAGAACATTCGAGACTTGGAGATCATATTTCAGACATGATTTTTGAGTATGTAATTTGTTAACACCGTGGAAATAGTGTCACTTGAAAAAGTAAAACTATGTTCTCCAATGAAAGAGAGAGGCTCATGTAGCCTAGCTATGGTCAGCCAAAAACAATAAGTAGTTCATGACTTTGCCCCCCCTATAAAAAACACAACCCAATATAAATTTTGTATCCTGCTTCACTTTAAAGCAGATGATTTACGAAGCAAAGTACATTCTTTTTTATGGTTCATGCCACTCTTAGCCTTCCTTGATACCATTCCAAACTGTGATACACGTGTAAAGCCGTCTTAATGTTGCCAATTAATATTCCCGGACCACTCATTGGCATATTTCTGATAATTTATATCTCTGTTTGCCCCCCCCCCCCATCTCTGGATTACATTTCTAAGCATTCATGTTTACTACACATTTATTATGATTACAGTATTCTCTCAAAATTACCGAAGAGACGCCAATATTTACAATATATACCTATAGGTAAAAGTGATGCTTATCTAATTTCGCATTCTTAATTATACTGACTTTACTTAGGCCTAACTCCTGGATTAACCCTAGCCTGTGATTTATACGTAATTCTTGGACACAGCTATTCACATGAAATGTGTAATCTTACGATTATTAGTGGTGTTTATAAAGGGCAGGGAAAAGAATGGAACATTTCTGTCCGTAGTTTACCAAAACACCCCAAATTTCATCAGGTATGTGTTCGAAATCCATGTTAGATTAAACATTACGAAACAGTTCGGAAACTACAATGTTCAATCTATTTTAGTTCCCTTCATTCACAGAAGCTAAATAATATTGTTTGTTCCTTTCTCGTGCTTTGTGTGCACATTGTCACTCTTTGTTGAAAATGAAATAAACGATACGAAAATAACAATGTAATTACTCTGTCTTTACCTAATGTAATAACACTTTCTATTTTATTTTCTGTAACACTATAAATATATACGCCACGCCTGATGTGGGATGAATATGACATCGTGAACCTATTTCCGCTTCTTAAACATGAGACACAAAATTATTTGAGAGCATGTATCCGAAACTTTAATGTTGTCAAAGCATCGGGAAATTCAAGCCATGGTTACTTCCTCGTTCTTAAATAAGCTTCGCGGTTGACTAATGATAACACTGGAACCAAACATGCGGTAATACGATTCTGATTTAGACTTAAGGGCTTTTTACACTCGTGTTTCTTAACCCCGGACTTTCTCTGACCCAGGACTATCGTTAGTCCCGTACCAATTTTTTCAGCTTTTTACACTCGCCAATTAGTCCCGTACTATCTCTTGTCCGGGGCTAAGGAGAAAACTGACCTTTTTACACTCGTATTTCTTAGCCCCGGACTTTCCAAACCACATGAATATTCATAATTACGCTGTGTACTGTACACGTACACGCACGCACCGGCAGCACTTGATTACCTCGTTTCTGATTGGTCAGTGAGGGTCGGACTTCGTCTCCGTCGCTTAGCCCAGGATTATTTTTTCGTTCTGTTTACACTCACTTGCTTGGCACCGCAATTGCGGTGCTAACCCCTGCTATTTTGCAGGGCCAGATAGTACCGTACTATCGGTGGGGCTAGCCCACTTTGGCAAAAACAAGTGTAAACAGAAAGTGGGCTAAGGATAGTCCCGTACCAACGGTGGGGCTAAGGCCCCCCCCCCCCCCCCCCTTAGCCCCACCGTTGGTCCGGGGCTAAGCAAAAATTTACAAGTGTAAAAAGCCCTTTAGTAGAAAACGATTTTTTTAAATCCCCTGTGGGTTGAAGACGACTTTGTTCTCTTTCAAGCACAGGTTGTTTGTGTTAAAGGTAGACTCATCTGATTAACGTATAGGATCTTTATAAGTGCTGTGCCGATGTAGAGGCATTCTGGAGAAAAATTCCTTATCTCAATGGATACGCAAGTATAGAATGTTTGTTGTCACTAGTACAATGCTATTAAAAAATAGAGAATTATTGATGTTTAGCAAAAGTTTCCCTTTTTGTTAACTCTCAACTTGGACATATATTTTGTATTGTACTATAATGATTTGTACTTCGATCTTTACAAATGTTTAAGCAGATGAATTGATGTTTCACGTTGTATTATGTATTCCCATTTATTATAGTGGAGTAAAAAGTATAATTGAATTGAAATTGAGTCAAAAGTGCGAACACCTAAGAAGTTCGATTACTGCTTATATGGTTGTGAGTTTGAGGTGCACACTGACCATAAGCTTTGGTCTGCATTTAAGGGAAGAAGTTGGAAAATTAAAGAATCATGCGATGTAACATGATGGTCCAAGATTATAGGTATAGGTTTGTATCAGTGAAGGTTGGGATTTGGCTCAGTCGGTAGCGCGTCTGCCTCCAGCCCTAATTATATAATACTTTTTTTTTTTATCCTAAATGTAATATCAACCCTAACTGTAATACATCTTAACCCTAAATGTATGCCTAATATCTACCCTAAATGTAATACATATTAACCATAAATGTTGGCCTAATATCGACCATAGATGTAATACATCTTAACCATTTAAATAATGCAATATTTACCCTAAATGTAAATCATTCAGCGAGAATGTAATTTTCAAGTCAACACAAATGTAATTATAGTTTAACGCTCAATGTAATAACTTGGGACAATCCTAAATGAAATGCATGTCAACCCTGAATGTATTATACCAGCCCTATATTTAATAAATCTTAAAGCCTTACAATCGTGGCGAGTGGTTTGTGCGGCACGGAGACGAACGCAACACGCTGCCTCCCCCCATTCTGTAGTCCATGGGCCAAGACCCGAAAAATGGGTTGTTGGTACCACCTGAGGTGGCACAACCTTTTTGGTGTCAGTTTGTTTGTCGGGCATAGATATGCTTATCAAGCTATGATAGCATTTCCAAATGCTTCCAACTGTCTTCCGTATGTCCACAGGTGTTCTGTTGTAAACGCGGTGGGCTTAGTCTTTATTCAAGGCAGCGAAGGTAAGATCCAAAGGGTTATGATGTCCACAGCTGTCACGCGGTGCGCTTAGTCTTTATCTAGACCAATGTACCGTTATCATATCTAAAGTTCCTCATAAAAGGGATTATCTATACTGTTTTTATACTACCCTATCAACAAATACATCAGTTTTAAACAAAAATCACTCTGTTCATTTACAATATCATTCATTATAATGTATCGTAGTGTACCGGTACACTGTTTTTTAATCATCTTATATTGTTGGATGGAAATAAAGCGACATTGGCGTGGTACATTGTATTAGCGTTTTCACCGTAGCGTTTTCGCCGGAAAAAGATAAATAATTGAAAAATACGGTAAAATTCACGAGGAATTGTTTTTGTTGTTGTTGTTGTGTTTAGATAAAAGGATATACACTGTATCATACCCTTTAGATATTCCCTTCGCCGTCTAGAATAAAGACTAAGCGCTGTGGACGTCATAACCTTTGGATATTCCCTTCACTGCCTTGAATAAAGACTAAGCGCACAGCGTTTACAACAGAACACCTGTGAACATACCACAGAGCTGCATTTTACAGCTCTATGGAACATACAGAAGACAGTGCTCTTCTTTGTATAGCGGTTAGTTTCGATTCAGAAATATAGGGATATAACAACGAGACCAAATTGGTTAAAAATTCATTTATTATGACTAAGCTACTCATTTGGAAATGCTATCATAGCTTGATAAGCATATCTATGCCCGACAAACAAAATGACACCAAAAAGGTTGTGCCACCTCAGATGGTACCAATATCTGGCCTGGCCCATGGACTACTGTATCAAATGTCGTGACACCGAATGAGAATAGCGCTGGCTCAATGGGTCAGCGAACTCACACTGGTCTTACCCAAAATGGCTGTCCGAGCCACGCGAAGCTTCCGAAGGGATCCAAATGGACGCACACTCACAGTGCGCATGCGCATGAAGAGAGGCTTAAAGAGCCAAGCGTCTTCTGGCCTCTCTCTTCCAATCACCGCAGCTCGCGGTCACAGTGTTTGTGTATGATGCGTACAACACACACACACACACACACACACACACACACACACACACACACACCCACACGTTTATGGATAGCACTGCAGTCTGGCATTGCGCAATTGCATACACAAATTTCGTTCGTTCGGAGGAGGAGTTACGCAATAACGTACCATTAGGGGTGACGATCGTCCGACTTCAAAGGGTGTGTACAGTTCTGGTCGAGGTGAGGATTTACCATTTAACGTTTTGCGAGATATTCAGAAACCACTCCACGAGATGTCAGAGAGCATGCAATTCCAAGGAGTATCAAAAGTTTATTTGATCAAAATCTGTTTTGAAATGGCAGAGATATCGAAAAACAAGGTGAAACAAAGAGATCCTAATAAAAGACGTGGCCTATCGCCTTTTATCATTATCATCATCACTTTTTTTGGGGATATCTCAGCCATTTGAAAACCAATTTTCATCAAATAAACGTTGAATCCTTCTTAAAATTACATCCTCTTTCATATTTCATAAGAGGTTTCTCATTATCTCACTTAGGAATGGTCAAAACATGAATCCCCACCTCAACCACTACCGTACAGTCCCTTTAACCCTAAATCCAACAACCACCCTAAATGTCGAGAATAACCCTTAATGTATTAACTATCCAAAATGTAATACTTTTCAACCTTAAATGTAATATCGACCCTAAATGTAATACATCTTAACCCTAAATCTATTACAAAAATGTCGGAAACACTTTTTGTTTTAATGCAGAGAGCTGGTTTATACATGAATAATGCAGTTTCCGAGGTACATACTGTGAGTCAACGATTTATAGACAACCTTTACGTCATGAACGATTTGGTGTGTGCTGAAAATGAGACTCGATGATAACTATATGAAATGAAGCTTAGGAACACACCATTCAAACTGCCGATATTCACTATGTTATGTATAAAAATAACCTCAGAGACAGGTGCATAGTGCCTTACGTTCCTTCTTCTGCGGTGATTTCTTTTTTTTTTTGGGGGGGGGGGTACAATACATGATTCGTTTGTGTTCCAGATAATTTTGACAAGAATTGTTCTTTTCTAGATATGTCAGATCTGCAGAAACAAATTTCAAAGACACAGAGAGAGAGAGAGGGAGAGAGGTGATAAAAGAGAGAGGGGAAGAGGAGAGAGACAAAAAATGAAAGTAGACAAAAAAGAAGAAGAAAGGTGTCCATATTATTCTATAAGTCCATTGACAGTGCATTGTATTATCTCAGACGTCATTGTAAGCTTAAAGCTGATATCTGACATGAACAGAAATCAATGAGTGTTGTTACGTGTTGAGCTCTTTCATCTGGGCTCTTGTTTTTATTTATGTATTCATTACTATTATTTTTTTTTTGGGGGGGGGGGAGGTGGGAGGGGGTCTATCCTCCTATTTGTCATTATTCAAAGCCTTACAATACAAAATTAATGGTATTTTTGAAATTCTGAAAACCCAACCGTCATACCTGATGTATGAACATTATATAACATGTCAAGAGCAACTAAATCAAGCAGAATTAAGATCTCTTTTACTTGCTTCTGATACTAGTCACGTTACTGAAAAGCTCCAGAACAAACAAACAAACAAACACACACACACACACACACATACACACACACACACACACACACACACCATCACGCACACACACACATTTGGAGAATTGAAAGCATTTAAACTGCCAAAACCTATGTTCTTAACCCTCAACACGAAGTAGTTGGCTTCATTCGTGTTATTACGCTTCTGAGGTAGAAGTTAAGGATAGTATCTTAGCGGAACATTATTCTGGAAATCTAATACGCAATCCTAGACATATCTCTTTTACGCGTTCATAATCACTAATCACAATGAGACTCACAATACGTGACCAACGAAGACCAAATCCCAAAGGGTTACCGTCATGGATAGATAATTCAGGCTTGCTTTGTTTTATTTCTCCACTTGTACAACTGAAATGAGGATGGCAATATCAACACTGTATCACATAAAAATACATATAAGTAATGAAAGGATATTTATATACGTGCATACGAACATACAGAAGAGACAGGTATAAACCCATTTGTTTTACTAAGATCATACAAAATGATAGAGAAAATGCCAATGTATAATGTACTGCGCGTATTACAACGGACGATCAACAAACTGAAACAAAAACAGAAAAAGTCCTGTTTGTTCCTATTTGCTTTATTGACGTCATTGGTAAGGTTAAACTCATACGCATATCATTGTTTACTTTTGTATGCTAAACGTAAACAAGTGTTATGACTCCGTGTTATATAAGATTTTATAGCCTACTCTGTGTATTAAAATCAAAGTCTTAATTTGATTTAGATTTCTCTGAGTATACGTGTTTATTGACCAACTACCGATTGGTCAACTTGTAAATAAATCTAATCACGCTCATCTTTCAGTAAAGTCTTTAGTATCTATAACCTTACGATTGATGCTTAGGTAATATCTCTCTCATGGTTGCTTAACCTATTGCTTTTGGTGAATTCATGTATAAGAATAATCTGATTTATTATATGTTTACCCAAACAGCTGTACAGAAGGAGCCCAAACTTCTGCAATCAATCACTGCATTAGTCAAGAAATCAATTAATTAATCAGTCAATCAAATTTATCATGCCATCAATTCAGCAATTGATCAATTACGAAATGAGTAATTACATGAATAAAATGCAGAGCTTGATAGCCGTATAATTACATGTTGACTCAATTTGTGTTGATTTGAAGTACACCGTATTTGTGATTAAACTGCTCAGAACAAGAAAATAGGAAAATATGGGATATTCTAAATCATATTCAAGAATATTCCTTGTTGTGTAAAAAGTCAGCTGTCACCGGAGAAGTTTTATTCTTTTCTATTTCATGATGTATTTAAAGTAAGTAAAAAATAAAATACGCTTGACATACTTTGCGACCAAAACTCTTCAATGTATCAGAGAACCGTCGTGGGATCCATATCAAATATTGCAGACCTCAATCCTGTTAAAGTAACGACCCTAGAGAGCGCTATCAGCAGTCACAGTGAAAGGCACCGTTACAACGCCGTGAATGAGAACCCCTTGAAAGTCTGTAAAAGTGAAGAAAGCCAGATAGTCATGATTATTAACCAGATATCTTCAGCTGAATAAGCCAGATGATCGACTGATTAGTTTTACCAGTATTATGAGTCTTATGGCACTAATTGAACAGACGTAGGTCCAATACAATGAACAGATGATGATGTACCTGTAATATACGCCGGTAGAATCCGATGAAATTTGATTGATCAACCATTTCAAGACAACTTCAGAAAGAAAATATGTGCATTTATTATTATCATAGAAAATATAAGGAGAATTTCACAGAACTATTTTTCTTTTGAAAAAGTGCACATTTCCACGACTTGACTTGATTTCCTCGACAAGTCAAACGTTCTTTCATCATGGAAGAAAAGCGAAAATATGTTGAATTTTCTTTATCTTTTCTTCATATTGTTCAACACATGTGACACCACAAGCTATAGTAGTCTTCTTATCCAGCAGTGACTGAGCAGAAACTTCAAAAATTCATAACTTTTAACACAATTATTGTCCGATTTCCTTCGAGCTCTCACTGATGTGCTCTACCAATAATGTTACTGCATTCACTCAATCCACATGTTTATGAAGGTGAATTTGTCCTTTAATACTTGATTCTTCACTGTTGGAAGAACTCACCTAATTCAGGTATGGAGTTCTTCTCTTCAAAACAACCATGGCGCCTGTTACCATCGACAGGACAAAAATGACGACGAGCAGGGAATAGGTGGTGGACGACCGCTGGAGGGCGCCCTGGCGGTAACCTGCTGTCGGACCAGATAGTAGTGAAACAACGATAATATATTAATGGTAGATTGTCTCGAATCTGTTTCAGATAATAATTTACTTGCAGTTTGGATCATCAAGGGTGAAAAAGAGTAAAATGAATATTTATAATTGCCCCGTCATGCACTATATCGGAAATAATGAGTGTAAAGGGATGCTCAGAATCAGCCATTCACGATTACTCAATGTACCCCGTAAAAGAAAAAGCTACTGAATTATGCCCTCTCTGAGATGTATCGACACATTAAAATTTACAACTGGGCACCATCGTCCATCGACTAAGATATGGGGCGCTAATGATATCCTACATCCAACCTTTATTATACTTGCAGACGATGGAAGCAAAAAATTGGAAACGTAAAAAGGATTGTTCTTTCTGAAGTTACAGGATAAAGCTAATATGAAAATCAAGAGTATATATGAACAATGTTATCAAATAATTCACTATCACAATTATGTATCGACCTGTATCGGTTACCGCTCTGGAAAAGAACATCTGAAATGAGGAAAAACAAAACGAGACCAAATTATCGTATGTGCAAAAATTCCTTCTTTTTCATGATAAAGGCTTACATAGATGCGTACCCACATCGTTAATGCATACATGACATATTGTGCTACGCGTACATTGTGTATATTTGGCAACTGTTCCTGTTATATGAAAGTCTTCTCGATTTCTACCTGGGACAGAATCCCCGATCGGACAGTATTCACGGCGGGCAGATGTCGTGCCGAGTCCGTTGGTAGCAGCACAGGTGACATTGATGCAACGTTGAGGGCGCGCTCCAAGGATCGCCGATGCGCAGCTAGACGTGGATATGTTGGTGTTGTCCGCTCCTATAGTGTACGTGTGGAGATGAGGGTAAGGCTGGTTGTCCCGAGTCACGTGACATGTAATGACCAACGCTACCTGGTCATTTCTCTTCTTTATTTCTACGATCTCGATGGTCAGAATATCATCTGGCGGCGGTCTTGACTCTGTTGCTGTTGAAAAATGAAATAAATATTTTGAAGAGCCGTTAAAAAAGTGCTTCATCAATATATTATTTTTCATCAAATTGGACTTTCTGAAAGAAATGTATGCATTTTTCAAAGTCATCTACAGTCACCTCTTCAAAAAAAACAACAACAAAAAACAAGCCAATTTTTGTGAGAAAATGACGAAATCAGGCAATTGAGTATCTGAATATAAGAACGACCCAAGTCCATAGAAGACCATTTCGAGTAAACTTAAAACAAAACTTCATATCTTTTTTTATTTGTCCAATAATATTCTATCTAACTGTGATGGGAAGGCAACATTGTATATACCAATTAGAACATATATTATTATGGCAATTAACATTTACATTAGTTGTGGAGAGGCCATTTTGTGTGATGGACTTGGGTCGTTCTTTGAATCATATGGACTTGGGTCGTTCTTTGATTCATCATACATGATATTCTGTTATTGACCGATTCTGTGACGCGCTATGTGTATTTTTGGCATGGGCGCAGCCATATTGGGTGTATCAGCCGACCCCCCCTCCGCACTCCCCCACCCCTCTCCCTACATTAGCACGCGCGCAGAATGAAAAACTGCTTTAGCCAATGGGCGTCTCGTACTGAGTGCGCTAATGCTTGCTTAGTGCGCGAACCTTTGTTACACGTGCGCGATAAACATGTGGTGGGGGAGAGCAGGGGGGGGGGGGGGGGGGGGGGGGTCGGCTGATACACCCACTATGGCTGCGCCCTGTGCCGCAAAATGTCTGCTGCCCTCAACGAACCCGAATCGGTCAATAGAGATGAGAGAAGGACGAGAGAGGGCGCTATAATATGAATGTAAGAATGACCCAAGTCCTTCATTCTTACATTCCTATAAGATTTAACTCATTTATTTCAAGCACTTCCGGGGGTAATTAGGATTTATCATTTATACACAAGATGAGTCCATGCATAAGCTACAATTTCCCATGTCAAACTGAATTTGGCCAAAAATTGGACTTGGGTCGTTCTTATATTCAGGTCTTCAATTGGAAATGGGTTCTATTCCAGAATGTGTTGAATCAATGTTTAGCCCCCCCCCCCCCCCCCCCCCCCCCCCAAAAAAAAAAAAAAAAAAAACAAAAAAAACAAAAAAAAAACAAAAAAAAAAACAAACAAACAAACAAACAAAAAAAAAAAAACTGATGATAAATCAGGCAGGAAACAACCAGAAAGCCATGCTTGATCGAACTTTGACCTCAAGAGTAATAAAGGCCAGGCTGACGAGCTTTCCGGCCTAAGTAGCTTTTCAGGTGACGCACATGGTAGTAGTTGATTATCTATTACGCACGTTAGTCGTTAGGTGTAAAATGCTTCATTTCTATGTATAAGGAATACACTCTTTGGAGAGATGGAGAAAACGGGAGGACGTTATAGAGATAACACAGGAAGTATTGGGGGCGTTTCATCAACGAGTTCGTCGGAGTTTTCACCGACAAATTTGCTCTCAGCCAATCAGACCAAGGATTTCATTAGCTTTTAACAGTTGTCAGTGTAAATCCTTGCGTCTGATTGGCTGATAGCAAATTTGTCGGTGAAAACTCCGACGAACTCGTTGATGAAACGCCACCCTGATACGTGTTGTAAGCTTTAGGGCCTTTCTGCACCTGGACAAGCGATGTACAAAGAAGGAAATTAACACCGAGCATGTAAGGATGATGATAGGATCGTAAGCTTTGAACATGAATTTTACCTGGACAGTAGTTTTCTCTGGTTACAGTCTTTCCGTATCCATTCATACCGGTACAAGAGACTTCAATGCATCTGTAAGGGATTGGTTCGAGTGTTGCTGAAGGCAGGGAAGAGGTTAGGAGGGTGTGGTCGTCTGCTGTTATAACGAACGTGTGGATTGGCGGGTAAGGCTGATCGTCTGGATTCACGTGGCATGAAATGTTCAGAACAGCGCCCTCACCGTCCTGCTCCAGAGTTTCGTACCGAATGGATACAATGTCCCGTGATGGTGCGTCTATCATGGTACATGTATGTAACAGACAAGCATGCGCATAACAACCACATTATTAGATTGTAATCTAATAAAAGTTAGCATTCCCTTGATATGAATCATTCATCAAGCGAAGTCGCACGACGAAACTATATCGGCTGAGACTGCAAAATGACAAGATAAAAATTGAAGTGCATGAGTTTTTGATCTTTACAGGCCTACCGGTTATTTCGTTGTATTGTATTCAGTTTAAAGAGACTATGTTACTTACCACAGTCATGGACGAAAACGAAAACAAAATAATGTGTTCCGTCAAAAAACAGATATACCGTTTGTTTGTTCGTTTGTTTTTAGGTTGGGAGGGGTGTTGAAAAACCAAATGACCTCGTCATCACATCAAGGTTACCCCAAAGCAGCATTCCTGCGTGAGGCGAGAAGTGCGACTTGTGTCAGCTCGCCTAAGTACTTCCCTACTAGAAAGAAGACATGGTTCCACAGTGTGTTCACAGTGTGATCACATACTCGACTATGTGAAAACGCTCGAATTTAACAGTTTTGAGATGATTTCACAATGTGCTTTGGTTTTTACACAGTGTTCACATGGTAATGATCTGTGCCACGCTGCGAACTGATGTTTCACAATGTGTTCACACTGTGTTCAAAATGAGTTTACATTGTGATCACACTGTGTTTTTCACATTGTGGGACACTGTTCTTTTCAGCGGGGTTGTTTACAGCAAAAAAAAAAAAAAAGGCTTCTCGGTGCAGGTTTAAAAATAAGTCTCATTCTGTCTTTCTTGTCTTCAACAAATCAATCTACATTTTCCATCATATGAAGTCTAAGTTTCGAAACCAAGGTCCATTAGGAACACAGAAAAAAATAGCATATCCCTGCTGGAAAGATCAAATCACAGTGTGAAATGGACATTAATATGTGAACACTATGTGAAAAACTACATCACTGTGTGAAAATAATTTCACACTGCTACATTCAGACGTTTCCACTTAGCCGACTATTGAACACTTGTGAACACACTGTTTGACACTGTGCTTTTTCAGAACACAGTGTCACACATTTTGAGAAATACAGTGTGAAATCTTTTCACACTGTTAAATTCGAGCGTTAACAAACAAACAATGTGAGTCATCAATTTAAGGTATGAAGCATAGCATTACTATGTTACTATGTTACTATGTAGACACCATGCAAAAAACCACACCGCAGTGTGAAATAATCTTCACACTGTTAAATTCGAGCGTTTTCACATAGTTGATTATGTGAACACACTGTGGGACACTGTCTTTCCAGTATATGGACGAAAATTTACAGAAACTGACATGAATCACTTGCTGGACATATAGGACCTATACTTTTCAATAACTGGAGGTGAGGGTACTGCTGGTTGTCCAGCGTCACGTGAAATATAATGACCAACGCTCAATAAAACTTTTCAATAACATTGTTCATAAGCCTAAAAAGGAAGTTTCTGATTTCACTATTAAAGAAAGAATCGATAAAAAAATCGAGAATGCGTCCTGAACGCGAATTAAGCCGCATCAGTAATAATCAGTCGAATAGGGAGAAAGGTTATGTTCTGTATGGTATAAAAGATGAAAGTAAATGATGGGCCTCAAGAAAGATTCGTGAGATTTGGTTGAAAGGTTACCTTGAGGACAGTAGAAAAGCCAGGACGAGGTTACACCGACGCCATTGGTTGCCTCACACGTGACGTTGATACACCTATTAGGGCGTGGCGTGAGGACCGCCGAGCCAGAGCTAGACGAGGACAGCGTGGTATCGTCTGCTCCGATGGCATAGGTGTGGATGTATGGGTAAGGCTGGTCGGTCACATTCACATGACACGTGATCAATATATTGATCTCTTTGTTTTCTCCTCGTATTTCCATGTTGCCGATTTTTAGGATGCCATCTGTTGGGAGTTCAGACTCCTGGCATTCTTTCAAAGTAAAATAAACCAAAATATAAGAGATTGGTTGTTGTTTCCTCGTTTTGTTGTTGTTATTTGTGGTGCGTTATCTCGTAACTATGTCATAAGTTATACACGTAACTTTCATGACTTTGGCCAAATGACTTCTCCGGTTCTCTAACTTTCCGTTGATTTAAAAGACATTTTCTGTGCACGGCAATTACATATTGATTTAAAGATTAGCATCTAACAAATTTAGGTTTACAAAAAACAAACAAAAAAGTTAAATGTTTTTCAATATTATGTGGCTTTCGCGATGACGCATCACTTTAATTTTTCGGAGGGGTTCACAAATATTATGTTTATTCGAGCTCCACTCTCCAAATATTGCATCAGTTACGTCCCATTCAAAGTACATTTCTCTCGCTCCCTCCCTCCCCCCTCTCTCTCTCTCTTAAGAACCAAAGGGAAACATAATCGCAGTCAGATTTCTTGAATATCTGTTACTCATACATCTTTCGTACTTATAATGTGTGAAGAATATTTTGCTAGTGTTTCTGTCATATTTAGTTGAAGATGCTAGATAAGAAAGGAGATAAATTTCCTAGAAATTGATAGTTTACCTCTGAGGTACAGTGTCCTCTTGAAGTATTAAATCATATAATGTGAAACATATCCTGAAATGATATGACGTAGCGAGAGCAAAGACCTAAAATTGAAATTTGACAAGCAGTGCGAACCACTAATTATGAGGTTTTTGATTATTGAGTTGAAATGAATTTAGTGTAATTAGTGTAATTTAGTGTAATGAATTTAGTGTACTCAATGAGAACGAGACATCTTCTATCAGTCTATTATGATATTATGGTATTATGATGTAAGGAAAAAAAGTTTTATTTAAACGTTGCGCTCCCAACGAATCTAACGGACGCTGCTGTTATCTATAACATCGATTTTTCATACAATTTATTTTAGAGTTGCATAAAAAGTGACGTATCTCTGTCCAGGAATTCAACCATTTTGTGTACTCTTAGTGCTTGACACTGAAAATTCTATTGAATTGAACACATTGTCCAAAGTCCCTGGCACCGAAAGAGTTAAGTGCTTTTAAGATTCGAAACCGGGATCTCCGTGGTAAGAGACTGGGGTCCTGTATTCCACCGTTGCAGCGATCTAAGTGTAATGTAACACAACCTACTACTGACATTATGTCATGACTAGATTTCTCTTTCGGCATTAGATGATCAGGAAGGAGACATATAAGCTTCTATTGATATTAATAGGCTTTCGCACATAACTTGTTGTCTTCCATGCAAGCATGACACGTTACAATCTCAGCAAAATGCAGTTTACACTCTGTGTTCAACCCACATTTGTTTTTATCCTCATCGCTGCTCATACCAATTTCGTATGGTGCATGCGATGCGCTAGTTTGTTAGCGATAACATGAAAATAATGCAGCTTCTTACACTCTACTTCACTTAGCTTTGATACAAAGTTTTCATTCCTGCGATTTCTTTCAACCTCAGACTGACGACTTGTGATGTGCACTCATTATAACAGGCATAATAAGTTGTTTTCAATAATTTTTATTTGCTTTTGTGAGAGTGATCTGAAATTATTTGTAAAATTGCTTTTAAAAATGGGCGATATCCTCATAGTGGCTCATACCAATTTCGTATGGTGCATGCGATGCGCTAGTTTGTTAACGATAACATAAAATTAATGTAGCTTCTCACGCTCTACTTCACTTAGCTTTGATACAAAGTTTTTATTCCTGGGATTTCTTTCAACCTCAGACCGACGACTTGTGATGTGCACTCATCATAACAGGCATAATAAGTTGAAATTATTTGTAAAATTGTTTTAAAAAATGGGCGATATCGACGATGAAAAAGATTTGTATTATTTGATAATTCAATTCAATTCAATTCAATGTTTTATTTCATTTTTCGACAAGAACATATAAACATCACTTCTCTTTTTGGTAACAGAAAATCAGGTGCGTAAAACCATGTAGGATGAAAAGAATATACAATAATATTTGTAGCAACTTGCAATAGTTACACATTATCATAAAACACAAGTGATTTGAAGTAAGTAAACATTGTGGATAATTCGAAAAATGGAGGGACCCACTATGTATTGGGCAAACATAGAACACGTTAATGTGGGAAACACTGGATTGAGAACGAAAGACACAGATAGGTTGCTTGTGATTCTGCTTGCTTTATTTTGATATACCACTGTTTGGCACACAGAAGTGACTGTCTGAAAAGTATATTAAAGTAAGGAAATATCATTTATGATTCACAAAGACTAGAAATGTATATCACACAGCTTATACCGAAATAACGCAGTTAATATGCCTTTGTAAGTATTTGTATATAAAGAGCGGAACGAACTTTTAGCAAAAATAAGATTTACTAAACTGATTTGTGAACTGTAGAACACACGTTTAAATGTTGGTTTTATAAGAATAAATGAGTAATTGCATCGTAATGATATTGCAATCCTTCAGAAACCCCGCGAACTAAACCACTATTGTTTAATAGATTCATCGTGGTACACTCCTGCCCCCAACCAAAAACCCTACTAGGCTGCCGATAGTCATTTTGAGACAGAGTGTACATGTTTGAATAGCATACCATGCTCATATCATAATCAAACAAGATAAGATGGTATGGAAAAGAAAATCCCTATAAAAGAGGTTGACGAATAAAGTGAACCAAAATGAAGAATAGTTTCAAACCAGCTCCAACTTTTCGATGTTATTTTAGACTTGCAAATCTACTGCTTTGCTGTTTGAATTTCAAAGAGGAATTTCAATGAAAAAAATGTATAGATAATTCAACAGGAGATGGAAGTCAGAGCTTTACACTCATCCGTCTTTTGCTGTCCGTAGAAATTGTGAATGTTCAAATTTGGTCGAAGAGTGCAATCAGACATCACGACAAAGAATTTTCTACTTGAAATAAATGTGGCAGTTTAAAAGTCATAGAACAGTGATAGCAGCATGCCTAACGATTCCTTTACAGAATGGGAAAGTCAAACCATCGGCTGGCGTAGGTTGTGGGATAAATTTTGTTTGACCTTTATAACTGGAAATTATGTTGGAGGCTAAAATTAAGTTTTCATAATTTGACAGCAAATGATGAACCCGATTATCACCTGATTATGATGAGCACACAGTCACGAAAGTGTACCTATCCATGACATTAAGTATACATTTTTGTTACACAAACAATACTTTACCATAATGCTTAGCAGACACGGAGACCTTTCAAAAACGTACTATGCACTATACCCAGAACAGTATATCATAATGATTACATTCATTGCTGGTATTAAGATTCTTATATCTATCATTATCTTTATTAATGTAGCTATTATTACCTACTTTTTAATTGTTATTATTTTCATACTATCGGTATTAAAGTCTTGTTCATACAGTGTGGATTGAATAGAAGGTGATGATGACGTCATCTGCGTTCCAAACATTAATAATCTCTGGAAGAATCCGATTACTATAGTATCCTTTAACTTAAACGGTTGCAGCCATGTACGACTCATATTCAAATTCTTTTGAGAGAAGGCTGAGGAACTGCGTATTTCTACATAATCACATATCCGTCTCTTATGATTGCCAGACCTGTCTGTGTATAAACCATGGAACGAATGTAATTAGCTCCATGATGTAACCATTTAGTTTACATCCAACTCGGGCCTGCACTGGCAAGACACTTTCTACTTTCTTCCGGTCATACCTGTCCGGCAGGGTGGCGGGCAGTATGTCCTCGTACTCTCCGTCCGCCCGTGGTCGTTGATACCCGTACAGTTCACCTGCACGCAACAGGCTGGCCTCGGACTGACTATCACAGTACATGAGTTGGAAGACGACATGACGCGACCATCCACCGTGATGTCGTACCGACTGATGGGCGGGTAAGGCTGGTCGCACGAGTTAATGCGACAAGTTATCTTCAGTCTTCCGGGCTCGTTATCGAGCACGATGTCTTCGCCGGGCGACCTTTCAGATAGTAAATGGAATGTTAAGCGGCACGTAACACATGGAAAACAAGGTGTTTTTTTTTCCTTGGTATTTGGGTCTACATTTGATTACTGTATGTGACTTGTGACTATTGGTACAGTTATGGTACAGCATTGAACGCGCCTTTTGATTGACCTTGATACCCTCGAAAGGTATCTTTGTACAAAATACGGGAACCTTGAAGGTTTCGTGCGAAATCTAATGAAAATCTTAAAGGGGAAATCCAGTCAAATTATAAGATAAGGCTCACAAAAAAAGAGTAAAATCTTATGAGTTCAAAGGTAAACATTGACTGAAATCGGATGAAAAATAAGGAAGTTATAAGGAAATAAGGAAATGAATTTTCCATTGATTGGGTACAAAAAAAAATGACGAAAATTCAATGTTTCTTCCATTAAAGTTTGAGACATAAAGATATTCCTGGTTGAATAACTTCAAAATAGCGATGAGTTACATATACGAGGAATTGAGCCTCGGACATAATTGCATTTGAATTAAATACTGGAAATTTCAAAGTTTTATGTACAAACTATAATATGGGAAGTTGTGAGGGTATAATGATATGCTCACTTTAATCTATAATTGGGGTGAATTTTCCCTTTAATATTCCGTAGCGAACGGTGCTGTTATGACTAAATCAATTCTAATGAAACTTCTACGAAAGGATCATGAGATTGTATGGTTTCCATGTACGTTTCCTTGTACCACACGGCTTGAAAATAGATGGCCGGGGTCAAACCAAAAATACATTTTTACTTGAAATGCTAAGAAATATCTCATACTGTGTACCAGTAGTTCGCTCTTGATCATTCAGAACTGTAAAAGAATGGTACAGTTTCGGTTGAGGTGGGGCTTCAGGTATCCACTTTTTAATGACATCTTGTATTTAGTTGTTGTTGAGATAATGAGGAACCTCTTATGAAATGATGAAGAGCATGTAATTCTAAGAGGAATTCAAAGGTGGGACCCCCTTTTATTCGAATCCCTTTGTTTTTGGATATGTCAGGCATTTCAGAACCAATATTCATCAAAACTTTGATTTCCTCTTAGACTTTTATACTTTTTTATATTTCATGCATGGTTTGTAAGTATCTCGCAAAAAGTTAAAAGCTGATCCTCACCTCAGCTAATACTATACAACTCCTTAAAATATTGACTTATAAGAAGAACAACTTCTTTTCAAAATTGCAAAAAAAAAAGACCCGACAAAAAATGCGCTTGTTGACTTAAAGCACACAATCCTTGAAAATTCAAAGTCCCGTGACCAATTAGTGCTTGGAGAAAACCTGAAAGTTCAAACAATATTCATGAATATCTAACTAATTTATCAGTTTGTTTAATGAAGTCAGCTTGTAAGCTAAATAGGGTGTTTGATTTCCTGATCAGTATGACGTGACACTTACCGGAGACCTGTAAGGTTGCAGATCGCAGCAGTCCAAGCACGTGACACTGAAGAAGATCACCGTTGTTGGTAGCTGTAGGGGTAAAAGTCAACTCACTTCTCACGTTGTAGTAGACATGGTTGGTGAGTCCGTAGTTGAGACCTTGGTTCCTTGTCCCTTCGGCGTACAATCTTGCAGGGGCTGTACTGTCCACTGTCCGATGATTTGTGAAAACAAGAAGAGTGTGCAATATATACTGAAGGTAGACAGAAACCACTGACATAACGTGGAATAGATATCAATTTAATTTGAAAAAGATCCCTCATGCATGATTAAACGAGTTTTTCTGCGCAGGGCTAGTATAGTAACACTCCCTGCGTCCATCGGCATGCATGATAACAGGGCTCATTCATTATCATAGGCTTACTTGGGTGGGGCATTAACAAGGAAGCGTAGATTTTGATAAGTTTTGTGGTATGCACTATTCAGATAAATTCAGTTCCGATTAAAGGTTCCGTAGATTTCACCGACATGCTGACTCCCATGGGTATAAATAAGCTTGTTCATTAATTCGAGAACTGTTTGATCAGAATCGGTGTCAAAGATTCATTTTGCCGCAACTACGCTCTAGCCCCACAGAGGACAAAATATCTTTTGATTTCCTGGTGTCATCATGGGAAAGTACAGGCGAAGTTAAGCCGCACAACCACCAAGACATCTTTTTTTTTTTCTTTGAAGAGGCGGATCTTCGTGGAACATGAAAAGGAACAAATATGAGAAAATCGGAGAAGTCCATGTTCTTTAATTTAAATCAAGCGATTCCTTCTTTATGTGAGATGAAGAACGCAGAAGTCTACATCGAATCGTACTATAAAGTATTATATTTCAGTTTTTTATCAGTTGATGTTTTCTTTTTTGTGTGTTCGTTTCCATTGCTGCGAGGGAAATGCGTGTGAGGGGGGGGGGGGGTGGGTGGGGTAATAGGTGGTATAAACTTAATTGTGACTTGAGGTTGTCATAACAGTAGAGCCGAAACTGATATTTAAACGTGTATTTTGATGATTCCTTTGGTTAATTCACAGTGACCTTGTAGATTGACTGAAAATAATATGTTGGTGAAAACTTTGTCTAACAAAAGAGCCTCTGAAATGTACTGTGAGTTGAAACACAGAGACGATATGATAGATTCAATCAGGAAGGTGGAAAAGATACCCTATTACATCCCTGTATTCAATTATCACTTATAGGTAAATAAATTTACTTTTTTGAATCATGAGTGCTCTTCGGATCAAATCTCTTCGGTTCCATCATGGATTTTCGACGTTTGTCGTTGCACCATAGGACTTGTTTATACATGGATCAAATCTAGCGGGACATCGAGGTGTGGGTGGGTTGGGATGTAGTTATCCGTTTGCTTACCTTGTCCTGGCAACGCACACCTACGTCATAAGAATGACCGCAACTGACCCAGCTGTTGTCTGATCGACGAGAGAAACAACCCCATGGTAATCTCTGGCACTCCAAGAGGGAATTCTCGTTTCCCGTTGGGCAGTAAGTTCCGTGGTCAATCCAAATAGGTCCAGATCCTTGTCCGAAGTGGGCGTTGTGATGCACGGATGCAGCCCTGGTGTAACCCAGCTGTCTGCAAACGACGTGTGCTTCCTTCATGTCCCATCCATCGTTACACACCGTGCCCCACTGACCGTCGCAGAATATCTCAACTCGTCCCTCGTGATCATCCGAGCCTCCGACAAGACGCACTGAAAACAAGGAAATAGATCCAACACAGGTTTCATTAGATCAGTCCCGATTCGACGGGTTTATTGCAGTTTTAACCTTCTTTTGTACCAATGCGTCAAGAACATGCACAGATTACACACACACACACACACACACACACACACACTTTTCTTGTTTTATGATATTCTTTATTTGAATTTCATTCGATATCAGGTCCATGTAAACAATGAAAGTAATATTAACAAATAAGCAGCTGTTTCTTTCTTGTGCTGCTAAATAATTTTCTTTTTCAACAAAAAAAAAAAAAAGAAAGATGGCGCCTCGTCATTGGTAGACACGCGAATCGTCCTCTCCACTTTTAGATTCCATTTCCTGGATTTAGCCTAATTTCTCGGAATACTTACCTGGATTTATTATCATATAATCATCTGCTAATTCCACCATGAGCAAGGACGGACGCAAAAGGTATCCAAAACGTGGGAAACTGCTGGATTTGGAAGATGGCGGCACCTGTAGCGACGACAGTTCGTCTGGGACAGGATTTGGCGCCACTGCTGTCGGGGAAGCTGCCCGTTCTGACGTTGATGAGATCCCCGATACGCCTGAGCAGCAGAAAGCACCTGAACTCTCTACACAGTCTATTAACGACTACTTTAAAGCTGCAACCGCCGATTTCGAACGAATGATCAAGAGAGCGGTCGACTCATTGATCGCATACAGAATGTGGAAAAGGCTGTGGAGTATCAGAGTGCTAGAGCCGACGAACTGGAAAAGAGAAACAAACACCTGGAGGAAAGGGTAGCAGCAATGGAAAAGGAAGTTTCATCCATGAAGGATCAGCTAAGCCGCCATGCAGTTGAGGTAAACAAGGCCGAACGCTTCTCCAGGAGGAACAACTTCCGCATCGTCGGCGTCCCTGAAGCCAAGGATAACACCCGGGAGGATTGCCCTAAGATTGTGGAGAAAATCATGAAGGAGAAGTTTGGCATGGATACGAAAGTTGAGCGAGCTCATCGCGACGGCAGGAAAGCTAATGATCGACCAAGGCACATTCTGGTGAAAATGTTGTCGTATCGTGAGAAAGTTGAGATCATGAAAAATGCACGGAAAAATCTCGCAAGGGAGTCGTTCTACGTCATCGACGATCTCACGAAGCCTGACCTGGAGAAGAAAAAGTGGGGGAAAGAAGTGAAGGAGTTGTACGCGAAAGGGACCAAATTACGTTTCTTTGCAGGGAAATGGCGCACCTACAACGGTGTCCCCTATGACTTTTGACTCATTAGTGCAATGTAGCTTTAAGCCACCTCAATTTCCCAATGCTTTTGTTATGCATTATTGAGTAGAACGTGCATTCCTTCGTAACATCTGTATGCTTGTCTGCCCTTCTTTGCCTGTGTCTTGCATTCACACTGTTGCTCTTCTCAGCCCTTTTGCATTCTTTGTACGCTTTACTCTGAATTGCTTCTATTCTGCATAACCCAACATGGAGTAGCCACACAGTCCTTGTACTTGTCTTTACGCTGTTTCTGTACAAAGTGGAGAGGAACAATTCATTCTATCATACTTTATAATTACATGTTGACGATATATCATGTTTCTACTTGTATTGTAAGTCTAGTTCATGTGCCTTGTGATGCATCCTTCTCCTATACCTCTTACTTCCTCCTCGTTCGATTCTATGTAGCATGTACTCTAGATCATGGTATCTTACTTTCCAAATTGCAGTATTATGGTGTACGGGGCGTCGCCCTTGATTGGTTTCTTAGTTACTTATCAAATAGATATCAATATACTGTTCACGATTCTCATTCATCTACTTTGCTTCCGTTAACATGTGGTGTTCCCCAAGGATCCATTTTAGGCCCGCTTTTATTCCTGATATATGTAAATGATTTGGTTAATGTGTCAGATTCATTGCAATATATTCTCTTTGCCGATGATACCAATGTATTCTTTTCCCATGCTGATTACAATAGTCTTATTTCGAAACTGAATGCTGAACTACCGAAATTGTCACGTTGGTTCCGGAGCAATGTGTTATCTCTCAACTTGTCGAAAACGAGTTTTATTCATTTTAAAGGTTATAGAAGAACAAATCATGATCCAGAAAATAATGTGTTACTCATAGATGATATTGCAATTGAACAAAAATCATGTATAAAATTTTTGGGTGTTGTTATTAATGAATATTTAAATTGGTCTGATCATGTCAGACATATATCAAATCCTATTGCACGCAATATTGGTGTTCTACGTAAATTACGGTATTTTCTTCCGGTAGAAACTCTTTTTGTATTGTATAACTCACTCGTTTTGCCATATATAAATTATTGCAACATTGTCTGGGCAACTTCATACAGTAGTACAAATTCAATATTTTTGCTCCAAAAGAAAGCCATGCGTATTTGTGCTGGGACTGATTATAGAGCTCACACAGACCCAATATTTCAAAAGCATAGAATTCTGAAAATTGATGACATTAATTTTTTACAGACTGCTGCCTTCATGTTTCGCTACACCATTCAGTGTTTACCTTCTTATTTCATGAATATTTTCCAACTCAATAAACAAATCCACTCCTACCCTACAAGAAATGCCTCCAATATTCATCTTATAAATCCCAGAACTTGTTTAGCTAAAAAATCAATTCGGCACACTGGCCCAGACGTATGGAATTCTTTACCATCTCAGTCCCGTGCAATTCGCACGATTGGTTCCTTCAAAAGATTTGTTAAACATATGCTTGTTGCTAAATATCAGTGACTTGATTAACATATCCAGAACATGAATTTCTTTTGTTACTTGAAGCATCTTCATTCTATGTTGTACTCTGCCTTCTGTTGTAGGCATGCCATGGAATGTTTCTCTATTTTTATATACAGATGTAACTGGTCCGTACGTTGCTACACCCAGCCGTTACCTGGCAACAGGGTGTATGCACCTGCAATAGTGTTGTATTTGCACAGTGTGTTATTGTACAGCGAACGAGGAGTCTTTCTATTTCTCTCTGTCTCCTGTTCTTTCTCACCATCTTTCATTATCGCTGTCCCCTTCTTCTTTATTTTTTCTTTCTTAGCATCACCTGCGTACATGTCCGTGTATGTTTTGTTATGTAACTGTTTTGTTGTGTAAAACTAGTTTGTCTTGTTGTAGTTAAGTGAACCGACAGTTGGTTGAAACTGTTTATTCATTTATCTGTGTATGAGGCCCCAATATCAAGCTCGGCTTACTGGGGATCCTCCTGTATGGTACCTTGACTTTTTGTTTATTATCATTATGTCTTTGTTCTTTGTCACTAAGATTTGATTACCTGTCATGTGCAAAATCAGCCATGAATTATTATGAATCATATGTTTATTTCTGAAAGTGATCAGAGTTGATTATATTGTGCCATACAGAAACAATAAAATGAAATGAAACATATAGTACAAGATATTTTGGAGTGGTTTTTTTTTGAAAGTCATTCCATGTATAACAAAATGACATAAAATTCTTCATGACTCAGAAAAAAGCTTTTTATCTTGATCAACTTAATCAAGCCAATCCATATCTGCCTCATTACACAAAAAAATTGTGCTGCTGAATCGTCTTCTATTTTTTAAGGGGGGGGGGGGCAGAACATACTCTGTATAAAAGGTAGATTCTGCATAACCATTATAGAAAAAAAAACTGTTTTGTTCAACTTGATCAAATTAATCAATATCTGCTTCATTTGCATAAACTTCCTCAAGCTCTCTTGAGAATACAGCATTTCCCAAATCCTGCTGTGAACTAAAAAAACAAAACAAACAAAAATAAAAATCTCATACCTGAATTAACCGAACGAAATTCATCATGTTTCTAACAACTTACCCAACCCCCCATATCTGATGTTGTTGTACAAACAGAAGAGAGAGAGAGAGAGAGAGAGAGAGAGAGAGAGGGGCGGGGGAATGAACGAGTGGAAATCTTTGCAATCATATTCCGTGTGAACTTCAATAGAGTTTTTTTTTTTTTTTGAGCTATGCTACAGTACCTGTGTGTGTTTTGGAACGAGTTCAATAAATCATGTGTTTGTGCAACACTTACCAGTTCTGCCGTCACACGAACGAGCGCACTGATCTCCCAGCAGTTGGTAGTCATAGTGATCCCATCATGGAGGATCTCTTTTCTGCTTTTGTTAGAGTTACTCGAAAAATGTCTGTTATGTTTTATAACGCTGTTACAACCAAGCAGATATTCTATTTAGCTTTGCTACATGATTGGCACCGGGGATCTAGACGCTGTAATCTTCAAGTTGTCTATCTGAGAATCGACTGTAGCTGATGAATGCAAGATTTGATGCTTTACAACCCGGACTCACATCCGTCTTTTTCTTCAGATCTTTGTCAAAGTCGTTATTAATTTGCCAAAAATGGTACGATCGTCAAACTCATAAAATAAACAAACAATTCTAAAATGGCCATAATACCACAACATGCTTCAACAGAGCTTATGGAAACAAACCATGGAAACGATTTTTGTCTTTCGCATAATTCGAAATTTGATGTCAAATATAAGTAAAAGGGTTGACTTAAAAGTATTTCCTTGTGTCTGCCGGACACAAGAAAACTGTTGCTTGGTCCTTGGCTACTGTGTATGGTTTTCGTGACATCCTTTGGAGACAAAAGGGGAATGAATTCTAGATCAAGGTGAAATAAGGACAACTTTTAAGTTATGACCAGTTTGCCGCTATTGGATGTGTATTAGGTCGCTGGAAGAAAACAGTGTCAATGGTTCGTTCAAATGTCCATCTTGTGTTGAGATATGCAACTCATGCATATGTAAAAAGTGGACTGTTATTCTTGTTAGCATGGCATATTTCACAGAACCCGTTTGCGACTGGCGAATTCTTACTCTTTAATTTTTGTCGGACCACTCTAGCATATGACGTCCCACTAGACAGACCGTTGTTCGTTCAAGCGATTCTGCCAGACAAGGGGTATTCGATCTTTAAACATATTTCGGCAATTTACACCATTTTAGAGAATGTCTATACTCCTAGTAAGTATCAGCGAAGAGAAAAATAGCTCTTCATTTGTCTGAAAGGTGTTAAACAAAAATGGACAGGTGTTTTGTCTACGAAAATGGAGCCAAACAATACGAACCAGTCTTGTAAATTACAGTTCATTTCCGTCTTCATTGTCTAGTCAGTCAGTCGTGGAGTCTGACCTTTAAAAACTCACGTAACATTCATCAAAGTATAAAAGACGGCCATAATCAGTGCTTTCATGGCGCTGACACGAACCATGTTGTCAAGTTGGTTTTGCTCAATATGCTATGGGGATATGGTATTTTCACTGGCACTGTCTCTTGGGGCAACCTGCGTCGCATTACACAACAGAAAGCGAGCAGAAGAATACACCTTCATCACCGAAGGATAACAGCTTTTACTTTTAGATACTAAGTCTTTAAGATTTTCCTTGATTGCGTCATGATCTATGATATAATAGTAAAAGATTCGTCTATATTTGACAGTACTACCATTCATTTGCTCATCTTGAATTATCTCCGTTTTTCCTACAAATATATCCGTCAATGCGTGTTACTCGGTTCACTTCGCTCGTAGTTTGTATGCCCTCAGTAATTTGGACGCCATTCAAGTACCATTCTACTCTGTCTGATCCGTAGATTTCCTGTGCCGAACAGACTGCCGTGAACGAGTCGTCGTCTTGGACAGAACTGGGTACTTCCAATGTAACACTCGTTGCAGCTGGATGTGAAAAGAAAAATAGGGAGAGATAGAAATACAGATATAGACCAATGAACAGATGAATAGTGTGTGTGTGTGTGTGTGTGTGTGTGTGTGAGGGAGAGAGAGAGAGAGAGAGAGAGAGAGAAAGAGAGAGGAGGGGAGATGTAAGTCCAATATATCCTTAGTTTCATCAATATTGCTATCCTTACAATATCGCAATATGCAATGTACATTCTGTGTACGAGTACAAGCTTTTTTGTACTGTATCAGACGTTGTTTTAACTTTTCCCCAACTATCTCCATACATGTGCCTTACCAGTCACCAAAAATGAATGTGTTCTATGAACTCTGACTTGATGTTAAAATGAAAGTTTAGGAATTCTATATCATAATTGCGACTGTAATGATTCAATGAATTATGAATGAGAGACAAATGTTCCAGTAGACAGTAGACACAAAGCAATGACACACTTGAAAAGCATCTTCCACAATGTTGAAAGGAAATTGAAAGTTGAAAGGATTTTTTTTAATGTTTCTTTAAATCCTGCCTCACCGCATACGTTGATAGCTATGAAAAGAGTCCACAGGTGCGCTAAATTCCCGCTGCCATCCATTGTGATAAACAGATCCTTGTCAACCGGAAGCCGATGAACCTATATGAGAAAGACATGAAAGTTAAAACTATTACCAGCTTAACCAATGATAGAATATTATGAAAATTTATTTGGCGTAGTTTAAACGCATCTTCAAAGTGTTAAAGGAATCGTTCTATATGACTTTTTTATACTGTACCAAAGAGCCAAAAGGTCTTAACATTGTAGTGAATATTTTATAATCATATCTAGTCATTATTCAATATGGATACAAACCTTCCTTTTTGGAAAATTATACTCTACTATCTGGACGATGAATTTACTGACCACAGTTCTATGAAGTCCAGTCTGGATTCGGACGGAAGAGTAGGTCTGAGATGCATGAATCTCTTGTGTGCCCTTATATGCAGAGTAGGATGTGCCCACTATCATTTCACACAACGGACGGACTAATATCCTTCCGCGTTCGCGTCAGCGTCGAATGCAATAATTCAGTTAAGGAAGAAGATTTGAGACTTGGAGCTCATATTTCAGACAGGTTTTTGAGTGTGTAATTTGTTTACACCGTGTAAATAGTGTCACTTGAAAAAGTAAAACGATACTCTCCAATCATGCCAGTGAAGGAGAGAGGCTCGTATAGACTGAGTATAGTCATGTTAGATTGAACATTACGAAACAGTGAAGAAATAACAATTTTCCATTTATTTAGTTCCCTTCATTCATTGAAGCTAAACTCATTGTTTGTTCCTTTCTCATGCTTTGTGTGTACATTGTCACTTTTTGTCGAAAATGAAATACACGATACGAAAATAACAATGTAATTACTTTTTCTTTACATAATGTAATAACACGTTCTATTTCATTTTCTGTAACACTATCAGTATTATTATACACTGTACGTCACGCCTTATGTGGGATGAAGGTGACATCGTGAACCTACTTCCGCTTCTTAAACATGAGACACAAAATCATCTGAGAGCGTGTATCCGAAATTTTAATCTTGTCAAAACATAGCGAAATTCAAGCCATGTTACTTCCTGGTTCTTAAATAAGCTTTGCGGCTGACTAATGATGATACTAGAACCAGCATGAGGTAATGTGACTCTGAATTAGGCTATATAGGTGGAAAACGAACACTTTTGGCCCCCTGTGGGTTGAAGTCGACTTTGTTCTCTTTCAGGCACAGGTTGTCTGTGTTAAAGGTAAACTCATCTGATAAAAGTTAAGGCCTTTATAAGTGCCGTGCCCATCACACGTGCCCATGTAGAGGCATTCCGGAGAAAAAAATCTGTCGTTAAATGGATACGCAAGTAGAATGTTGTTGTCACTAGTAAAAACTATACTAAAAATAGAGAAGGAATGTTCAGCAACAGTTTCCCTTTTCGTTATTCATACATTATCATATATTATACATATATTTTGTATTGTACATAATGATTTGTACTTCGATCTTTACAATTGTTTAAGCAGATGAACTGATGTTTCACATTATATTATGTATTCCCATTTATAAATGGAGTAAAAAAGTATAATTGTAATTGAACCAAAAGTGTGAGCACCTAAGAAGTTCCATTACTGCTTGTGTGAACTCGAGTTTGAAGTGCATACTGACCATAAGCTTTGGTCTGCATTTAAAGGGAAGAAGTTTGAAAATGAAAGGATCATGCGATGGAACATGATGGTCCAAGATTACAGGTACAGGTTTATATCGGTAGCGCGTTTGCCTCCAGCCCTTAATGTAACACTTTTTGATACTAAATGTAATATCAACTCTAACTGTAATACATCTTAACCCTAAATGTGATACATTTTAAAGCTACTTTAATTGGAGACAATCCTAAATGTAATGCATGTCAACCCTGAATGCATTTCCAGCCCTATATTTAATAAATCTTAACCCTGAATTTAACAACCACCCCAAAATGTCGAGAATAACCCTTAATGTAATAATCATCCTAAATGTAATACTTTTCGACCCTAAATGTAATACATCTTAACCATACATCTATTACAAAAATGTCGGAAACTTTTATCTTTAAATGCAGAGAGCTACTTTATATGTATACATGAATGATGCAGTTTTCGAGGTACATACTGTAAACCAACGATTTATAGACAGCCTTTACGTCATGAACGATTTGGTGTGTGCTGAAAATGAGACTCGGTGATAACGCATGTATCACATGTCAGTGATAACTATATGAAATTGAGTTTAGGGAACACACCAGTCAAACTGCTGATATTTGATGTGTTATTGTATCCAAATAACCTCAGAGACAATCGTACAGTGCTTTACCTTTCGTCTTCTGCAGTGACTTTTTTTGTTTGTTTACAATGCAATTTTCGGTTGTGTTCCAGATAATACTGACGGAGAAAGCAATTTTTTTTAAATATTCAATTCAATTCAATTCAATTCAATTCAATTCATTTATTTTCATTCTTCTTCTTTCTTTCAATAACATAATACAAGATTAATCAGGTATTACATCATAAACAAAAACATTTGCCTTTGCAATAAACAAATGATATCGATAAACATAAGAGCGCATACTGGCAAAAAAGAAAGAATAATTATACAAAGTCATGCTTCAGTTGAAAAAAAAAAGGAAGAAAGAATAGAGAGGTCCACTAAAAAGCAAAGCTTGTAGATTGTGAACCACTCACAAAACTTATGAATTACTACAAACACTTGTGACAAAATATGATATACGACAGGACGGGACAAAACAGAAGAAACACAACAACATGACACAACTTGCCAGAATAGATGAAAAGTATGGAAGGAAAGAAAGAAAGAGAGAAAGAGAGAATGAGAGAATGCCTACACGCTAGAACAGGGGATGGTAGAGAATGTGCTTCATAGAGTTGGTGCTGCATGCAGCTGAGCAAGGATTGTAATGGCTACTTCTTTACGTAATAATGAATTCGGTGATTGAATGATTGGCGGGTGGATGATGAACCCTGAGGTTGACGAAACCTATAGCTAAGGAAAAAAAAATATTAGAGAGGATTTAATAGAAAAGATTTCAACTTGCGCTTAAAAGAATACTAAGATGGGGAATTTTTTATTTCACAGCTCAGTGAGTTCCAAAATCTAGGACCGGTGTATATAAATGTATTCTGGGCCAGTAAAGTTCTCAGGAGGGGTAAATGAAACTCATTAGATTGTCTAGTGGGATAATCATTGAATTGAAAATACTGGGAAGTGCATTTACATTATAATTAAACATAAACTGACCAAGTTGAAACAAATACAAATCTTTAATTTTCAAAATCTTATATTTAGTGAACAATGGCTCTGTATGGGAACGTGGCGGGACGCCACAAATAATACGAATAACCTTTTTTGTAATAAAAGTAATTTATCTAGTAAGTTTTGATGGGCACTACCCCACGCTAGGAGTCCGTAATTAAGATAAGGTAAAATTAGAGAAAAATACACCGTCAACAAATTAGAGGGCAATGGAATATGAAACTTGAGTCTATTAATAATACCAATATTGCGTGAAATTAGTGTACTAATGTTTGTAATATGCGGCCTCCACGAAAGTTTCTCGTCCACTGTGATACCTAGGAATTTTATATGAGAAACTCGTTCTAACAAAGTGCCATCAAAATATGTCAGATCCACAGAAACAAATTTCAACCATAGTTCTATATACGAGGCTTTCATTGGTTTTAGTTGTTATTGTTGTCACTGATCTATACTCATGATTTGAATCATTCAATATGTTTGCATTATTTCTATACGATGGAATTAAAAAGTTTTCATTTACTTGTTATCATTTCAAAGTTTGGTGTTTTTAGCATTTTGCCGGGTTTTTTTTTGTGATCTAACAATGCAAGTTTGTTGTCTAAAATCATTGTTGACAGAACTTTTTCTTTGGCGTAATGCAACAAAAGACCAGATTTCTTTGCTTGTTTGTGATTTACGTGTATGTGAAGCGAAGACAGAGAAAGTGAGAGCGAGACATAATTTGAGAGCAGGGATGAAGGAAAGATACCTCATTTCACCCAATGCTTTCTGTAATGAAAACTATTACTTTTCAGTAGTGTTCTAAATTGTTATTTATATTTTCATAATGACAGCAAAGGACTTAACCACAACATGGCGGGGCGGTGCAAGGACAGTTAATATATTGGCAGCAAACGAAAAATTCATATATATATATATATATATATTATTCATATTCATATATCATATTTCATTTCAAAAAATGCAAAACATTTTCATACACAAAATAACACAATATCAATATAATGTACCTACAAAGAAAAATACATGAAGGTAACAATACTACGCATCACAAAAGCAGCTGAAATTGAATTAAAATTAAAGCTTTAGGAAATGGAGGAGACATGCTGAAAAGCTAAGCTTGAATTTTGCAGTCTCCTCGTGGGCAAAATGACTATTTTCGTATATTATATATATATATATATATATATATATATATATATATATATATATATATATACACATATATATATACATATGTATATATATATATGTGTGTATATATATGTGTATATATGTATGTGTATATGTGTATATATATAATATACATGCTTTTGCGTGAATCGTATATAAAGTCCATGTACAAAACATCGTTTTGTTCGTTTGATGAGAAAAAAATGAAAATGAAGAACCGAACTGTGATGTGGTGGATTAATCGTGTAAGATTGTTTTTGTTTTGTTTTCTTTACTTTTCTACAAACATCATGAGAGGGCATGAATGTGTTTGTGTCTAGGTGTTTTACGTGTGTCGGAACTGGAAAGAGGGAGAGAGAAAGAGAGAGAGAGAGAGAGAGAGAGAGAGAGAGGTGATAAAAGAAACAGGGGAAGAGGAAAGAGACAAAAAAATAAAGTAGAAATAAAAGAAGAAGAAAGGTGTCCATATTTCTATAAGTCCATTGACAGTGCATTGTATTATCTCAGACGTCATTGTGAGCTTAAAGCTGATATCTGACATGAACAGAAATCAATGAGTGCTGTTACGTGTTGAGCTCTTTCATCGGGGCTCTTGTTTTTATTATTTATTTATCATTTATCATTATTATTATTATCTTTTTATCTATTCATTTATCTATTCTTTCATTTATTTATTTATTTATTTTATTTCATTTATTTATTTATTTATTATTATTATTTTTTTTTTGGGGGGGGGGGTCTATCCTCCTATTTGAAATTATTCCAAGCCTTTACAATAAAAATGATATTTTGAAATTCTGACATTTCAACCGTCATAATATGATGCATAATATATCATGTCAAGAGCAACTAAATCAAGTAGAATCAAGACGTCTTTTATTGGCCTCTGATACCAATCACTTTACTGAAAAGCTCCAGAACAAACACACACACGCACACACACACACACACACGCACACACACATACATTTTGAGCCTTGAAAGCATTTGAACTGATAAAAACTCATGTTCTTAACTTAACAACGCAGTAGTTGCGTTCATTCATGTTATTATGCTTCAGAGGTGTAAGTTAAGGAAATAAAATAGTATCTTAACAGAAAATTAGTTCGGAAATCGAAGTCCCCATAATCTGAAACGCCATAATGGACATATCTCAATACGCGTTGATAATCACGGGTCACACTGAAGCTCACAATATAAGACAAACGTTGATCAAATCCAAAAATGGTTACAGGGACAAGTAATTTAGCTTCACTTTAATCTATTAACCCACTTGTACACATGAAATCAGTATGACAAAATCAACACTGTATAACATCAAAATATATTATATTAGTAATGAAAAGAAAAAGACATAACTACGTGTATTAACACGAACATACAGAAAAGATGTTAATAACTAATTTGTTTGACTATGAGACTAGTAGTATAAGATATAGAAATAAAGAAAATGCCAATGTACAATGTTTTCATTGCAATGGATGATCAATAGAACAAACAAACAAACAAACAAACAAACTAAAAGACAGATAATTTTTTTTTCTGATTTGCTTCATCGACGTCATAGGTAATATTAAACTCATACGCATTTCATTGTTTATTTTCGTATGCTGAACGTATTAAAACAAGTGTTATGGCGCCGTGTTTCGATGTACAAATATAGAGCCTACTACGTCATGTATCAAAATCAAAATCTCAATTTCATTTCACTCTCTCTCTGAGTATAAGTGTTGATTAACCAACAACCAATTGGTCAACTTGTAAACAGATTTAATCAGTTTTTAAAGTCTTGATATTCATAATTTAGCAATTTATGCTCAAGTGATATTTCTCTTATGATTACTTAACCTAGAGGATTTGGGTGAATTCATAATCTAATTTATTTCATGTTTACACAAACAGCTGTACAGGAGGAGCCCAAACTTACGTAATCAATTATTAGATTAGCCAAGAAATCAATTGATCAATCAGTCAATCAATTATATCATGCCATCAATTACAAAATGAGTAATTACATGAATATATACAGAGTTAATAGCCGAATAAGTTGACGCAATAAGTGTTGATTTGAGGTACGTTGTATTTGTGATTAAAGCTGCTAAAAATAAGAAAATATGAGACATATTAAATCATATTCAAGAATATTCCTTGTTATGTAAAAAGTGAAATGTCACCGGAGAAGTTTTATTCCTTGAATCATTGTTTAAAATCAAGAAAAAAAAAATACGCTTGACGTACTTTGCGATCAAAACTCTTCAATGTATCAGAGAGCCGTCATGGGATCCACGTCCACTTGTAGACCTCAATCCTGTTAAACTAACGACCCGAGAGGGCGCTATCCGCAATCACAATAAAGCACCGTAACAACGCCGTGAATGAGAACCCCTTGAAAGTCTAAAAAAGTAAAGAAATCCGGATAGTCACGATTGTTAACCAGATATCTATATAACTGAATAAGACAGACGATCCATTATTGGATATATGATTGTATAAACTTATACTAATATTATCAGTCTTAGTTATGACACTCACTAAACAAACGCAGGTCTCATACAATGCAGAACAGAGGATGGTGTACCTGTAACATTATCCCAGTGAAACCCAATATGAATTTTGATTAATCAACGATTTCAAAACAACTTTAGAAAGAAAATACATACACTTAATTTTGTATGACTATGACCATTTCTTAGATTTAAGAATAACGCTGTTTTGGTGTCGACACGCCATCATGGGATATAATAATATGGTGTACATTAAATCTGACTGCATGAAATCCTTTTTGAGTACGAAGGTTGAAGATGTAAGTCTTCAAAATGTTTTGGTGGAAGTATCTAATACGGTCAACTACCTATACTCCAACCAAACGAATATCACACAAAGCATCGACAGGAAAAGAGAATATCAAAATCTTAAAGCTGTAATAGAGAAGGGGTGAGCACAACTCTGATAACTAAGAAATGAAGGTTGGGATGTTCATTGTACCCGAGTATTCTGAATCATTACATTATCTTTTCATACGACACGCACATCTGACATTGTCTGATATTTCTGAGAAAAATTTTCCAATAACTCATCCAGCAAGTAACACGAATTTCTTGTCTCCCGTTGTACAGGAAGACACACTGTTATGAATAACTTTATGTGATTGTTCCCGATTCCCGATAAAATGATAGTTTTCACCTATAAACAGTTATTGATTGATGAGAGTTAACAATTGCGTTAAAAATTAAAATAAAACAAAATGTTAAAGTTAAAGAACTCATAAATTATCTTTTGCAGTTCACGAGTACTGCTGCTGGGGCTACTTCAGTAATTATACATTTATGATAGGGCCTTTTCCGCTAAGAGATTGCTCTTTTCTTGTTTGACCACTTGTCTTTCAATGACTTCTGGTCATTACTCATACACGTTATTACCAAGCCCAATGGCAGGTACCAATTATTACTTTAAAAAAAACCCAATTTTAAGGAGGTTGAGTTTACAGAGGACATTGCTCAATGATGTATGCACTTGGTAAGATGCCAACTTAAAATACCCTGTGCACGAATCTAGGAACTCAAACAATACAGTTGTCTCCCGTCATAACCGGCAGTTTTCTTTCGTTGTAGGCCGCCTGATCTTATCGAAATTTCGTTATAACCGAACAAAATTAACAATAGAAAAAGTCATCTAGAGCTGACAATGTTGGGGCTTGAATTTTTACTTTGTCGTAAGCGTAATTTCGTTATAAGGCCAAGTAAAAAAAGATAGTAGTTTCTCGTCCGGGTTTTTTGAGCAAGGCGATGAGGGAGGTCCTTACTATTTGATATCTTACTATTTTTTCGAGGATTGTCAAAATGAAAGTGTGTTTCTCGACCGGTAATTCTGAGAAAGGTACCTAACGAGAGAGGGCTTTACTATTTTCTATATCCAATTTATGAAATGAAATATCACTCTGGTAGCTGTGTTATGAGAGACCTGGGGGCATTTCATGAAGCGTTTTTTCAGATATTTCATCTGACAAAATGTTAAAAGCTACTGAAATCCTTGCATCTGATTGGCTGGGAGCAAATTTGTCAGACAAGTTGTCGGACAAAAATGCTTCATGAAATGCCCCCCTGGGGGGCATTTCATGAAGGACCTTGTCGGATAAAATATCTGACAAGTCACTTTTATCCGACAAGTTTTGAGAAATTCTTTAGTCTGATTGGCTGATTTCTCTGAACTTGTCGGATATAATTGACTTGTCGGACATTTTATCCGACAGGTTCCTTCTTGAAACGCCCCCTGGGGGGCATTTCATGAAGCATTTTGGTTGGATATTTTTCTGACAAACTGTTACAAGCTATATATTGAAATCCTTGCATCTGATTGGCTGAGAGCCCAATTTGTCCGACAACTTGTCAGACAAAATGCTTCATGAAATGCCCCCCAGGGGGGCATTTCATGAAGGAACTTGTCGGATAAAATGTCCGACATGTCAATTATATCCGACAAGTTCAGAGAAATCAGCCAATCAGACTAAAGAATTTCTCAAAACTTGTCGGATATAATTGACTTGTCAGATATTTTATCCGACAAGTTCCTTCATGAAATGCCCCCCAGGTCCCAAGTGTATGTTTTGCCTGCACTCTGTGCATTTTCAAACAAATAGATTATGTACCATACTTGAAATGAAACTTCATGCATGCAGAAATACATTTGCTTTTTCTTTCCACTACAGATGTCAAGGAAAAATGACCATCTTAATACTGGTATTTAGTGTTTATGGCATTTCTGATACCAGTGTACTTGCAATTCTGATGTATTGCGCTATTTAGAAACAGGTATAAAACATGTCTTTCAACAAAGAATGTACGACTGAAATAAATTCCATGATATTCAAAAAACTGCTTTATTCATCATTGGTGTTTGTGACTTTTTGTGTCCACACAGCTGGTATGTATCTGCATTTCTTCACAGTACAATTGTAGCACATTTAACTGGAAACTGTTGTACAATATTGCAGATGGATGTCAAAATGATACTGATATGTCATTATAGTATTAAACATTTAAAGATGTTTCTTCATGTTCTAAAAAGACATTTGAAAATCACTCATCATTTGGATGACGAATGATTGTATACCACACTACAGATGATACGACTCACGGCCGTGTCCGTGAATTTACATCGTAAAGAAAAGTATCCCGCAGAAATACGAGACAAACCAGAATCCGTGGAAAAGTTATTTATTTTGTAGATACACCCATTCGATAATTCTACATTTGCTGGAAAAGCGCATTCATTTTCTCTTCAAAATAGAACAATAAATCGCCGTCAGCGATGCAACGTTACAGAGCAGAGTGTACGGGCCTCTACACATTCGAATGTGTTCATGCGTGCGTGCAGACAGCTGACAGACCAGGGGATGGCGACCCTGGACAGCTACAGACACGCACACTTTGCCAATACGGTGCGGCAAGGCCACTGCACCGGCACCGTACCTTCCGACACTGCACACACATGCACATACAATTGTAGTCACAATGACATGAAAATGTATACAAACTCGATACAATCCTTACAAGCATTTGTACAGTGCAATTCATCCGCTTGAAATATGAGAAACGGGGAAAAATACGAACAATGCGCGAAATATGCGTGGAATATCAGCGATTGATCGCAAAAAATGTTGCCGCTATCGCGCTCACGACGTACCGAGTGCGCTGTACATCACAGCTAGCCCAGGACCGCGCCCGCGCCCATCCAACTACAGTTCGACTGCTTTGTGGGTCATTCCTTCTTGCCGAGCTCGCAGTGAAATGCATGCGTTTATATACATACCAGAAGCTACAGCTGTACTACAGCTAAGTAGAGGACGCAAGGCGTAATTAGAAATGAGACATCACGATTGGTAGGTGAATTGTCGATTTTTTTTTTCGGCGGCCGAAAAAATAGTAAATATCAAAAAAGTCGATGCGGCAACTGAAAATCGATGCGGGCGGGGAGCGGGCTGGGACGAGAATTATGAATTTCTTGGTATTTTCAGCGCCATTTTGAAAATAGTAAATAGTAAAAAAATCGATGCGGCGGCCAAAATCGATGCGCGCGAGGACGAGAAACTGGTTTCTTTTTTTACTTGGCCTAATTGTGTTCGTTACAACGGGAGTGCACTGTAGAGGTAAACAGGTGCTCCCTCAGTGTTCTATCAGCAAATGATCAGGCAAACCTTGGAACCTGTAAAGACAGATCTGATGACTGATATGATTTCATTGTTGACCATCCATACACTGGATCCATGTAATGATGCAATGGCTTAATTTCCCTTTAGATTTATACTTGGTGATGGATGACGTGACAGCGGGGTCTCGATAATGATAATGGCATCTAATAAAGCAAGATGGCTGATTAATGATTAATAGCAAAGTCTGTTTTCCTCCAAATTTCTCTAAATCTTAAATGGTGTGGCCAGTAAAATAACAATAAGTTGATGCCGTAATCGCCTCCAGCGACCAACACTTTGCACCGAATATTTGCTGTAATTTATACGTGATTCTTCTTTGTTGGACGAACTCACCTAATTCAGGTATGAAGTTCTTCTCTTCAAGACTACCATGGCACCTGTTACCATCGACAGGACAAAAATGACGACGAGCAGGGAATAGGTGGTGGACGACCGCTGGAGGGCGCCCTGGCGGTAACCTGCTGTCGGACCAGCTTTAGTGAAACAACAATATCATAATGGGAAATTGTCTCGAATGCGCTGTTGCAGATAACATCAATTCAATAATGCAATTTAATTCATCGAGGCCGTAGGAGAGTAAAGGGAATAATTATCTTTTATTGTTATATCATTGCCCCATCAAGCACTATATCTGATATAATGAGTGGGAAGGGATGCTCAGAATCAGCCATTCACAAATAATTCTATTTGCTCCATAAAGAGAGCAAGTGAACTTTATTCTTACTTAGATAATATATGACACATTATAATGTTTAACTTGGCAACGTCATCCATTGACTAAATTATGGGACACTGACAATATTTTACATCCTAGGTTAATCATACTGACGTTTATATTATATTGCAGACGATGGAAGAAAAAAATTATGTGAAAAAAATCTGAAGCTACAGGAAGGGGCAAAGATGAAATCAAGAGTATAAACAGAGTCTACAAATAATTCACTATCATAATTACATATCAACCCAATCTCTGGAAGAACAATCTGAAATCAGGAAAAACAAAACGTGACACTTAAATGACTTCATAAATGTTCAAAATGCATCTTTTTATTATTATCGTTATTATGCTGGCTTATTGTAGATGTGTGCCCACGTCGTCAATGCATACATGACATATTGTGCTTCGTGTGCATTGTGTATATTTGGCAACTGTTCCTGTTATAAGAAAGTCTTCTCGATATCTACCTTGGACAGAATCCCCGATCGGACAGTATTCACGCCGGGCAGATGTCGTTCCGAGTCCGTTGGTAGCAGCACAGGTGACATTGATGCAACGGTGAGGGCGCGCTCTAAGGATCGCCGATGCGCAGCTAGACGTGGATATGTTGGTGTTGTCCGCTCCTATAGTGTACGTGTGGAGGTGAGGGTAAGGCTGGTTGTCCAGTGTAACGTGACATGTAATGACAAGCGCTACCTGGTCATCTCTCTTCTTGATTTCTACGACCTCGATGGTCAGAATGTGGTCTGGCGGGGGTCTTGACTTTGTTGCTGTTAAAAAAAAAAAATGAAAGCAATGTTTTGAAGAGCTGTTAAAAAGGTGCTTCATATGTATTCATTTTTGGAAGTCATGCACAGTCATCTCTTCAAAAATTGTAATTCTTGTGTGAAAAGGGCGAAGCCAGGCAATTGAAAATGAGTTTTGTTCCAAAATGTGCTGGATCAATTTCTGTTTAGCTACGAAAGGTGCTAAATCCAGCAGGATCCAATCAAAAAGGCCATGCTTGATCGCACTATGACCCCAGAGTAAAAAAGGCCAGGCTGGCAAGCTTTCCTGCCTATAGCTTTTCAGGTGACACACATGTTAGTAGCTGTTAGCTGTGAAATTTCATTTCTATGAATAAAATATAATTTTATGCCCTACACTTTTTGAGAAGGGGAAAAAACGGGAGGACGTTAATTCAGAGATGTCACATCATCTAAAGAAATAAAGACAGAATAAACTGACCAGAAAGAATATAAATTATTAGTGGAAAAGTGAGCAAAGAAAATGGGATTCCATCGGGATTCGAACCCGAGACCTCCGGATTGCTAGACCGGTGCTCTACCGACTGAGCTATAGAAAGCCCTAGTGCAGTGTTCGTCCCAGAAACCCTTAATTCTCAATGCTCGGGTGGTCAGAAGCTATAGCAGTGTGTTTGTGTGTGACACACACGCACACACTTGAACCTGGCATAAACCCGAAGGATAATTCAACTTGGGGATAAATGCGAGGGATCACCGAAGTGATGCAGCTTTTTGAGTTTGTAACAAATAAAGACAGAATAAACTGACCAGAAAGAATATAAATTATTAGTGGAAAAGTGAGCAAAGAAAATGGGATTCCATCGGGATTCGAACCCGAGACCTCCGGATTGCTAGACCGGTGCTCTACCGACTGAGCTATAGAAAGCCCTAGTGCAGTGTTCGTCCCAGAAACCCTTAATTCTCAATGCTCGGGTGGTCAGAAGCTATAGCAGTGTGTTTGTGTGTGACACACACGCACACACTTGAACCTGGCATAAACCCGAAGGATAATTCAACTTGGGGATAAATGCGAGGGATCACCGAAGTGATGCAGCTTTTTGAGTTTGTAACAAATAAAGACAGAATAAACTGACCAGAAAGAATATAAATTATTAGTGGAAAAGTGAGCAAAGAAAATGGGATTCCATCGGGATTCGAACCCGAGACCTCCGGATTGCTAGACCGGTGCTCTACCGACTGAGCTATAGAAAGCCCTAGTGCAGTGTTCGTCCCAGAAACCCTTAATTCTCAATGCTCGGGTGGTCAGAAGCTATAGCAGTGTGTTTGTGTGTGACACACACGCACACACTTGAACCTGGCATAAACCCGAAGGATAATTCAACTTGGGGATAAATGCGAGGGATCACCGAAGTGATGCAGCTTTTTGAGTTTGTAACAAATAAAGACAGAATAAACTGACCAGAAAGAATATAAATTATTAGTGGAAAAGTGAGCAAAGAAAATGGGATTCCATCGGGATTCGAACCCGAGACCTCCGGATTGCTAGACCGGTGCTCTACCGACTGAGCTATAGAAAGCCCTAGTGCAGTGTTCGTCCCAGAAACCCTTAATTCTCAATGCTCGGGTGGTCAGAAGCTATAGCAGTGTGTTTGTGTGTGACACACACGCACACACTTGAACCTGGCATAAACCCGAAGGATAATTCAACTTGGGGATAAATGCGAGGGATCACCGAAGTGATGCAGCTTTTTGAGTTTGTAACAAATAAAGACAGAATAAACTGACCAGAAAGCATTTATCCCCAAGTTGAATTATCCTTCGGGTTTATGCCAGGTTCAAGTGTGTGCGTGTGTGTCACACACAAACACACTGCTATAGCTTCTGACCACCCGAGCATTGAGAATTAAGGGTTTCTGGGACGAACACTGCACTAGGGCTTTCTATAGCTCAGTCGGTAGAGCACCGGTCTAGCAATCCGGAGGTCTCGGGTTCGAATCCCGATGGAATCCCATTTTCTTTGCTCACTTTTCCATCATCTAAAGAAAATACACGTTCTGACAGGAAGTGCTAGGTCGGTCCCTTCTTGACCTGCGCATGCGATGCGCAATGAAGGAAATTAACCCGTTCCCTTCAGGAACCACCTGGTGGCCTGCATAAGTCTATGGACATTTTAGAATTCAGTAAGGAACTGGTTAACAACAAGTATGTAAGGATGATGATAGAATCGTAAGCTTTGAACATGAATATTACCTGGACAGTAGTTTTCTCTGGTTACAGTCTTTCCGTATCCATTTATACCAGTACAAGAGATTTCAATGCATCTGTATGGGATTGGTTCGAGTGTTGCTGAAGGTGTGGAAGAGGTTAGGAGAGTGTGGTCGTCTGCGGTTATAACGAACGTGTTGATTGGCGGGTACGGCTGATCGGCTGGATTCACGTGGCATGAAATATTCAGAATAGCGCCCTCACCGTCCTGCTCCAGAGTTTCGTACTGAATGGCTACGATGTCCCGTGGTGGTGCGTCTACGGGATGTCACAAACAGACATGCACATAACAAGCAAATAATTTCAAATTTAATTAAAGTTAGCATTCCTTTGAAGTGAATCAGTTTTCATAAAGCAAAGACGCAAAACGAAACTAGGGTAAGATTGAAGGATAATGAGATAAAATTTAATGGAGTGCGTTTGTTTTCTTTTTCATCTTAACGATCGTTTGTATTTCGTTGCATTGTATTCGGTTCATCGGCTTACAAAATAGGTTTGTTTTTTTTTCCATAGAATGAATATTCTCCCTGATGAGAACAATAATGTGTTCCGTCAAAAAGTATCTTTTTTATTGTTTGTTTGTTTGTTTTTTTTTTTTTTTGGGGGGGGGGGGATGGGTTGAAAAGCGAAACGACCTAGTCGTCTCATCAACCCCATAGCAGCATTCCTGCGTGTAGTGAGGCGGCGACTTGTGTCAGCTTGCCCAGATGCCTTGTTCAAAGTTAAAAATTCTTCTCGGTGTACGTTTATGAATGTTATTCTCCTTCTTGATTTCATGTCTTAAACAAATAAATCCACATTTTCCATCATGAAGTCTAAGTTTCAAAACGAAGGTCCATTTGGAAGAATGAAAAAAAAAATGGCCTACCCATGCTTCAAAGATTTGAGATTCAATTAACATTGATAAGATATTCTGAATCATTAAATCACAATTTGAAACGGGACATTTCTATGTGAAAAACACACCTCACAGTGTGAAAATATTTTTACACTGTTAAAGAGACTGGGAACAGTACTGGTAAAGGTGAGTATTCATCTTGTAACATATTGTGAGATATTAACCACTCTTTGAAATGTGAAAGAGCATTCAATTCTAAGAGTAATCAAACGTTTATTTGATGAAAATCAGTTTTGAAATGACTGAGATATCTAAAAGCAAAGTAAAACAAAGAGCTTCTAATAAAAGTCGTGGCCTGCCAATTCTATCAGGATTGCCTTTTTGGACATCTCAGCCATTTCAAGACCAATTTTCATCAAATGAACGTTGAATTCTTCTTGAAATTACATGCTCTTTCATATTTCATAAGAGGCTTCTCAATATCTCACAGAAAAAAAAATGTTATAAACCTCAATCCTCACCTCAACAAGTACTGTACATTTCCATTAAATTCAAGCGTTTTTACATAACCGACTATGTGAACACATTGCGAACACACTGTGGGTCACTGTGCCTTTTCAGCAAGGACGAAAGTTAACAGTAGCTGACATGTGATAACTGTTCCTGGACATGTACACTTCAATGATGCCACAAACACCTTTCAATAAAATGTTCATTATCTAAAAGGAAGTTCATCATTTCACTAAGACCGGACAAAAATTCGAGAATAAAGCATTTTGTGCTGTGAACGCGATTTAAGCTGTATCAGTAATAATCAGGTTAAACTACTCGAAATGCTATAAAAGATGATGGCGGGTCATCTGTATAAGAAAGATTTGTGAGATTTGGTTGAAAGGTTACCTTGAGGACAGTAGAAAAGCCAGGACGAGGTTACACCGACGCCATTGGTTGCCTCACACGTGACATTGATACATTTATTAGGGCGTGGCGTGAGTACCGCCGAGCCAGAGCTAGAAGAGGACAGCGTGGTGTCGTCTGCTCCAATGGTGTAGGTGTGGATGTATGGGTAAGGCTGGTCGGTCACATTCACATGACACGTGATCAATAGATTGATCTCTTTGTTTTCTCCTCGTATTTCCATGTTGTCGATTTTTAGGATGCCATCTGTTGGGAGTTCAGACTCCTCGCATTCTTTCAAAGTAAAATAAGCCAAAATATAAGAGATTTGTTGCTGTTTCCTCGTTTTGTTGTTGTTATTTGTGGATCGTTGTCTCTTAACACGTATAAAGTCGAAGATGTAATAATGATATACGTATATATATACACGAGAGAAAAATGAGCCTTCTGGCAACTTTAGCAATATGACCTTTCCGTTTTTTTCTAACTTTCAATTCTTAAAAAAAAGGACATCTTCCGTGCATGGAAGTAGGGCATATTAGATATTGACTGAGAGCCTAGCATCTAACAAATTTAGGTCTGTAAAAAAAGTGGAATACTTTCCCCACATTATATTCCTATATGCCTTTCGTAATAACGCGTCACATATTTTGGAGGGGCGACCAACAAGACGCAAACATTCCATTCAGTGTTATCTCTTAATATTGCACCAATTACGTCTCATTCAAAGTACATTTCTTTCTCTCACTCTCTCATTAAGAATCAAAGGGCATCATAAGTCAGATTTCTGGAATATCTGTTACTCCATGTGTCGTGTACATGGTGTGTGGAAAATATTTTGCTAGTGTTTCTGTCATATTTAGTTGAAGACGTTAGATAAGAAAGAAGATAAATTTCCTCGAAACTGATAGTTTACCGCTGAGGTGCAGGGTCTACTGGAGGTATAAAATCCTAGCAACCTGATACATAATCTGAAATGATATGGTATAGCGAGAGTAATGACTAAAAATGACAAATTGCAAGCAGTGCGTATACCAAGAATTATGAAGCTATTGACTATCGAGCTGTAATCAATTTAGTGAAGAACGAGACCTCATTTACTTTTATATTGTCGTATTTGATTGTCACGGTAAATTTCTTAAATTTAAACACTGCTCTCCCAACGTGTCTCATATAGGACTCTGTTGCTATCTGAAATTGATCTTTTGTTCCTTCACGAGGTGCATAAAAAGTAAAGAATGTCTGTACAGCGAGAGATTTAATTGTTTGTGTGCTTTGAGTACTAATTGGTGTTGAAATCCCATAGCATTGTACGCGTTATACAACCTTAGCACACAGTGCAGGTTACTTGAAAACATTGTATTAAACCCATACGCTCATATATTTTTATCCCCATCACTGCTAATGCAAATTTTGTATGGTACATGTGATGTGTGATGCGCTAGTTTAAGAACATAGAATCTTACGCTCTATACTTCACTTAGCTTTAATACAAAGTTTTTTATTCCTGGGATCTCTTTTAACCTAACAATGACGACATGTGATGTGCACTCACCATAACAGGCATAACAAATAATTGTTTTCCAACATTTGCTTTTGTGAGAGTGATCTGAATTTATTTGTATTGTTAAATAGATAGGCCATATCGGGAATAAAAAAGACTTGTATCTATTTGACAGTCGGTATTTCGCAAAACGTAGAACACGTTAAAGTGGGAAACACTGGATTGAGAACGAAAGACACAGTTAGGTTGCTTGTGATTCTGCTTGCTTTATTTTGATATACCACTGTTTGGCACACTGAAGTGACTGTTTGAAAGTATAATAGAGTAAGAAAATATCATTTATTTTCAAACTCACAAGGACTGGAAATGGATATCACACACCTTAACAAAATAATGCAGTTAACATGCCTCTGTAAGTATATGAATAGAGCGGAACGAACTTTTAGCAAAAAATTATTTACTAACACGGCTAAACTGATTTGTGAAATCAATATGTACACTGTATAACACACGTTTGAATAATTGTTTTATATGAATGAAAGAGTAATTGCATCGTAACACTATTGCAATTCTTCAGAAACTCCGCGAACCAAACCACTATTGTTTAACAAATACATCGTGGTACTCTCCCGTCCCCCCCCCAAAAAAAAACCCCCTAAAAGGCTGCCGATAAGCACTTATTTTTGAGACATACTGTACATGTTTGTATAGCATATCATGCTCATCTCACATGTACTGACAATAATATAAACGAATATTCTAGACAAGAAAATCCCTATGAAAGAGGTTGATGAACGAAGTAAACCAAAGTGAAGAATAGTTTCACGCAAGCTCCAACTTTTCGATGTTATTTTAGGACTGCAAATCTCCTGCTATGCCGTTTGAATTTCAAAGAGGAACTTAGGTAAAGAGGAACTTCAAAAAAAAAAAAATAAGAGGAGATGGAAGTCAAAACTTTACACTCATCCGTCTCTTACCGTCCGTAGAAATTGTAAATATTTCACTTTGGTCGAAGAGTGCAACCAGACATCAGGGCAAAGAATTTTCCACTTGAAATAAATGTGGCTGTTTAAAGGTCATAGAACAGGGATAGCAGCATGCCTAACGCTTCCTGTTATACTTTAATGGGAAAGTAAAACCATCGGGTGCCGTGTACTTTAAAATAATTTTCGTTTGACCTTAATGCCTGGAAATTATATGTTGGAGGCTAGAATTCAGCATTCATAATTCAACAGTAAATGATGAACCCGATTATCACCTGATTATGATGAGCACTCAGTCACGAAAGTGTACCTATATTTTTGTTACACAGACATTAGTTCATCATAATACACTTTGCAAGCACGGAGACTTTTCGGTACTATACACTATGCCCAGAACAGTATACCATACTACATTCATTGCAGGTACACTGTATTATGATTCTTATATCTATCATTATCATTATTAATGTAACTCTTATTATCAACTTTTTCGTTGTTATTGTTTTCATTGCTGTTCATATTGGTATTAAGATCTCATTCACAGAGTGTGGATGCAATAGAAGGTAATGATGACGTCATCTGCATTTTATGTTCCAAGTAATCTCTGGAAGAACCCGGTTACTAGTATCCTTTAGCATGCTTGCAGACATCTACGACTCCTATTCAGATTCTTTCGAGAGAGGTCTGAAGAACTGCATATTTCTACATAATATTATCCGTCTCTTATGATTGCCAGACTTGTCTGTATATAAACCATGGAACGAATGTATGTTAGCTTCATGATGTAACCATTTGTTACTCGTTACTGTACCGCTTAGACACCTTCTACTTCCTTCCCGTCATACCTGTCCGGCGGGGTGGCGGGCAGTATGTCCTCGTACTCTCCGTCCGCCCGTGGTCGTTGATACCCGTACAGTTCACCTGCACGCAGCTGGCTGGCCTCGGACTGACCATCGCAGTAGGTGAGTTGGAAGACGACATGACGCGACCATCCACCGTGATGTCGAACCAACTGATGGGCGGAGAAGGCTGGTCGCACGAGTTAATGCGACAAGTTATCTTCAGCCTTCCGGGCTCGTTACCGAGCACGATGTCTTCGAATTCCACGGAAATGATGCGTTCCGCCGGGCGACCTTTCAGATGGTAAATGGAATGTTGAGCTCCACGTTACACATGAAAAATAACTTTTTTTTTCTTGGTGTTGGGGTCTACATTTGATTAATCTATGTGACTTGTGACTATTGGTACAGTTATGGTAAAACATTGAACGCACTTTTTGGATTGACCTTGAGACCCTGCAAAGGTATCTATGTAAGGAAGTTATAAGGAAATAAGGAAATGAAGAAATTCTATTATTTTTTTTTTCTGCAAAACAGTTCTTGCATACAGTTGATATGAATGTGCAAATGAGTGAGCTAACCATGTCATATCCTCACATACTTCCGTTGTTTGGGTACAAAAAAGGGACGAAAATTCAATGCTTCTGTCATTGAAGTTTGAAACATGATTTTATTCCTGGTTGAATAACTTTAGAATAGTGATCAGTTAGATATACGAGGATTTAAGCCTCGGACATAATTGCGTTTGAAGTAGATACTGGATATTTCAAAGTTTCGTATACAAACTATTTGGCAAGTTGTGAGGGTATGACATACACACTTTGTCATTTGCATATTCATATTGACTGTTCCCCCCCCCCCCCCAAAAAAAAAATAAATAAATAAAAAATAGCTAAAACCTCAAAATGTCATATTATAAGTCATTATTTTTCATCCGATTTCGATCAAAATTGTGCCGTTGAACTCGTAGTGGTTTGCTCTTTCTTATCAGACTAATCTATAATTGGGCTGAATTTCCTCTGTAATATTCCGTAGTGAACGTTGCTGTTATGACTAAATCAATTCTACTGACTTCTACGAAGGGATCATCAGGTTGTATGGTTTCCATGTAAGATTCCATGCACCACACTGCTTGAAAATAGATAGCCGGGGTCAAACCAAAAATATAATTTTACTTGAAATGCGAAGAAATATCTCATACCAGTAGTTCGCTCCATTATTCACAACTTTAAAATGATGGTACAGTTTCGGTTGAGGTGGGGCTTCAGGTATCCACTACTTAATGATTTTGTTGTTGTTGAGATAATGAGGAATCTCTTATGAAATGATGAAGAGCATGTAATTCTAAGAGGAATTCAAAGGTGAGACCCCCTTTTGTTCGAATCCCTTTGTTTTTGGATATCTCAGGCATTTCAGAACCAATATTCATCAAAACTTTGAATTCTTCTTAGACTTATACTCTTTAATATTTCATACAGTGGTTTCTAAGTATCTCGCAAAAAGTTAAAAGCTGCGTGATCCTCACCTCAGCCAATAATATACAATTCCTTAAAATATTGAAATAAGAAGAACAACTTCTTTTCAATACTGCAAAAAAACAAAAATTGCGCTTGTTGGCTTAAAGCACATGATCCTTGAAAATTCAAAGTCACGTGACCAATTAGTGCTTTGATAAAACCTGAAAGTTCCCACAATATTCATGAATATCTAACTAATTTATTAGCTTGTTTTAATGAAGTCAGCTTGTACATACGGGGTTTGATTTCCTGATCATTATGACGTCATACTTACCGGAGACCTGTAAGGTTGTAGATCGCAGCAGTCCAAGCACGTGACACTGAAGGAGATCACCGTTGTTGGTAGCTGTAGGGGTGAAAGTCAACTCGCTTCTCATGTTGTAGTAGACATAGTTGGTAAGCCCATAGTTGAGACCCAGGGTTCTGGTGCCTTCGGCGTACAATCTTGTAGGAGCGCTGCTGTCCGCTGGGAAATATGAATACTCAAACGTCATGAATTACGAACAAAACATTACGAAAAACACTACGAAACAAGAAGAGTGTGCGATACTTCTGAAGACATACAGAAACCAATAATATATCGTGGAATAGATATCAATTTGATTTGAAAAAGAGCACTATTAATGCACGATTAAACAAGCTTTACTGCAAAGGGCTAGTATACTAACCACTCCCTGCGTCTATCGGCATGCATGATAACTTCTCATTCATGAGTATAGACTTACTTGGGTGTGGCATTGACAACGAAATAATTAATTTGTGATATGTTTTAAGGTATGCACTATTCAGACAAATTGTGTTCCAATTCTTTTTCTTTTTCTTTTTCTTCTTATTCTTCTTCTTCTTTTTCTTCTTCTTGTTCTTCTTCTTCTTATTGTTATCATTATTATTATCATTATCATTACTATCGTTATCATTCCATTTTTTTTCATGGGGAGGCGGATATTAGTGGAAGCAAGAAAATGAACAAATATCAGGATGAGAAGTTCTGTTTTTTTCATCTAACCATGATCAAACAATTCCGTTATTATGTGAGAACCTAGAATGACTAAGTCAGCATCGAATCGTATTTTAGGTAGCTTCAAACAACATGCGTCAGAGTTACATCAGATGTTTATCAGTTTATGTCTTGTTTTGTGTTTGTTTTCAGCGAAATGCGTGTGTGTTTGTGTGTGTGTGTGTGTAAGTGTGTGTGTAGGGGGGGGGGGGGGGGTAGGAAGGTGATACAAACTTGCGACTTGCGACAAGCGCCGAAACTGAAGTAGAGGGATGATTATAGTAGTGGTTGAGGTGTGATTTCAACTTTTAAGTTTATGTGAGATGATTAGAAATTTATTTATGAAACGTTTTAGAGCATACAATTCTAAAGGAATTCAAAGTTTATTTATGAAAATCGTTTTAAATGGAGCAATATCCAAAAACACAATAAAACAAACAGATCTAAATAAATGGTGGGTCCCTTCTTTAATTAGGATCGCTTTGTTTTGAATATCTCAGCCATTTCAATTTTTTATCGAAAAAACCCTGGACTCCTCTTGGAATTTATGCTCTTTCATATATTTAATGAGAATTTTCTTATCAGCCCCCAAAATTCATCAATAAGTGGTGGACACCTGAATCCCCATCTCAAACGAAACTGTGGCAGCACCATCCTTTTAAATGTGAATCTAATGATTCATTTGGGTAACTCACAATGACCTTTAGATTAAGTGAAAAGTTTATGTGGGTGACAACTTTGTACAATTCTTCGATCTGTAAATTGATACACAGTTAAAAACGATAATATTATAGATGCAATCAGGGAATTTGTAGAGATCGAGACCCTAATTACCTATATTCAATCATCACATGAATACGTAAATAAGTTTACAATATGTGATTTGGGAGTGCTCTTTGGATCAGATCTCTTCGGTTCCATTATGGATTTTGGACGTTTGTCGTTGTTTTAAAAAAAGTTGTTATATTCAAGGGATGCTATAGTATTGGTGGAGATTGGGTTTTTAACTTTTTGGGAGATACCAAGAAACCACTTAATGAATAATACAGCGCATACCATTCTAAGAGGATTTCAAAGTTTATTAGATGAAAATCGGCTCTGGAATGGGTGAAACATTAAAGAAACAAAGTAAAATAAAGCTATCCTAATAAAAGACGGTTCCCACCTGTTATTAGGATTGTTCTGTTTTGGCTATCACAGCCGTATGAAAACCAATTTTCATCGAATAAACGTTAAATCCCTCTGGGAATTATATGCTCTTTCATATTTCATAACAGATTGCTCATTATCTCACCAAAAAATGTTAGAAACCTGAAGTTAGGTTTCAAACAAAACTGTAACCTACATGGTTTAAATCTAGTGGGACATAGGGGCGAGGTTGGATCGGATGGATTCATTTGTTTGCTTACCTTGTCCTTGACAACGAACACCTACGTCATTGCCATGACCGCAACTGCCCCAACTGGTGTCTGATCGACGAGAGAAACAACCCCACGGTAATCTCTGACACTCCAAGAGGGAATTCTCGTTTCCCGTTGGACAGTAAGTTCCGTGGTCAATCCAAATAGGTCCAGACCCTTGTCCGAAGTGGGCGTTGTGATGCACCGATGCCGCCGCCGTGTAACCAAGCTGCCTGCAAACGGCGTGTGCTTCCTTCATGTCCCATCCTCCGTCACACACCGTGCCCCACTGACCGTCGCAGAATATCTCAACTCGTCCCTCGTGATCATCCGATCCTCCGACAAGACGCACTGAAAACAAGGAAACACAATACATGTATCAAACACAAATATAATTCAGTCAGCCCTGGTTCGACAGGTCTGTTGGAATTCTTAACGCTTTCTGTGTCAATGCGTCCAATGATAATGATAATGTTAATAAATAACATTTATTTAGCGCTTAATACTGATGTTTCTAAACGCATCATTCCGGGAAAAAAAGTATAATATTGTCCAATGAGCACAAATTCCACGCACACAGCTATTAACATGGCACAAAAGAAGTTATGTTTTGTCATCTAGCATTGATTGTAGGTCACATCTATAGTAATAATGACAGTGGATAACCTAAGCGATTTATGACTACGTAATTAGGCCTAGAATATAACATTTAACAAACATTAGAATCTACCTATATTCCGTTACGGCGTTAGACACTGCACTGGGTCTAAAGTTAAATGTCAAATGATAAAAATTGCCCAGTATAGGCCATAACGTTAGACTTAAAGTTAGAATTGTTTTGTGAGTAGACCCTAAAACATCTGTTGATCTTTTGGACCTAGGCCTAAATTTAGGCCTACCTATAAAGGCAAAGCGTCGTTACTTGACTTGAGCCTAACATTAACGTATAGAAAAAGTAGGGCCTATAGGCTCCTACTGTCGTTAGAGGACATTAGAGCCTAACTAACGTTACACACTACACAGTCTAGTCGAGTGGCCGCTGTACAACAAAATCGCGACAGCGCGCACACACAGCGTCTGGGGGCGTTTCATCAACGAGTTCGTCGGAGGTTTTCACCGACAAATTTGCTATCAGCCAATCAGACGCAAGGATTTCAGTAGCTTTTAACAGTTGTCAGTGTAAATCACTGACAAAAAGTTTCATGAAACGGTCCCCTGGTCGGGCTAACATGAGCGTATAAGCGGTTAGGCTATGCGTCGTTATTGTAGGCTCTTCTGTAAAGCATAATCAAGGGCAAGGCCATCTAATATAACAGATATCGACTGGTAGGGGGTGGAATGTAACAATCTTTGGAACGCCAGGGAGTTATATTTTCCCTCGTGATCATATTTTCCCTCAGCGGTGCGCGCTTCGGGAAAATATAATCCCTTGGGAAATTATAACTCCCTGGCGGTCCAAAGAAGGTTATATTCCACCCCGTACCACTCAATATCTGTATAATATTTATATATGTAAATATAACATAATTATATACAAACACACACACATTTATATATGATATATATTTGTATGTCGTAATATAGAAACAAGACTGATTGTATATGTGCAACAGTTCCAAAAATCAGATACAGGAAGTAAGAGAGAGAGAGAGAGAGGGGGAGAGGAAATCTTTTCAATCATATTTCGAACTTGGTTTCAATTAACCTTGCAAATTGCTAAATAATGCTTGAGCAATGTTATTGTGCCTTCTTTTTTTTGGAACGAGTTCAATAAATCATCTGTTTGTGCAACACTCACCAGTTCTGCCGTCACACGAACGAGCGCACTGATCTCCCAGGAGTTGGTAGTAATAGTTTTAGTGATCCCGTCATGGAGAATCTCTTTTCTGCTTTTGTTAGAGTTAGTCGAAAAATGTCTTTTATGTTTTCTAACCCTGTTGCATCCAAGCCAATGTTCAATTTAGCTGTTCTAGAATGCTGGCACGGAGAATCTAAACGCTGCAAGCCTGAAGTTACTATCTGAAAATCGACTGTATACTGATGAATTAAAGATTTAATTTATGATCATTTGGTCTCACATCCGTCTTTATCTCCAGATCTTTGTCGAAGTCGTTTTCAATTTTCCAAGAATGGTACAATCGTCAATCTCACAAAGAACACAAAACGATTCGAACATGTCCATAATACCGCAACATGCTTCAACAGAGCTCGTGGAAACAAACCACGGAAGTGATTTTTGTCTTTCGCATAATTCGAAATTTAATGTCAAATATAAGTAAAATGGTTGACTTAAAAGTATTATCGTTGTGTCTGTCGGACACAAGAAAACTGTTGCGTAGTCCTTGGCTACTGTTTATGGTTTTCACGACATCCTTTTGAGACAAAAGGGAGTGAATTCTAGATCGAGGTGGAATAAGGACAACTTTTAAGTTATGACCAGTTTGCCGCTATTGGATGTGTATTAGGTCGCTGGAAGAAAACGATGTCAATGGTTCGTTCAAATGTCCATCTTGTGTTGAGATATGCAACTCAGGCTTATCTAAAAGATGGACTGTTATTCTTTTCAGCATGGCATATTTCACAGGGCCCGTTTGCGATTGGCGAATTCTTATTCTTTAATTTTTGTCAGACCACTCTAGCATATGATAGAGAGTCCGCTAGAAGACATGATGTTTCTGCTTTATGTCGCTGCAAAATACAGACACAAACTTGACTCTCTCTAAGAGTACAAATGCAGACATTACTTGGATATTTCGTTGATTTTTGCTGTTTCTGCTACTTAAGATAACCATCTGTTGAGATGACCTCACTGCGGTCCAGTTGCAAGTTGTAAGTAATGTTAAATACCTCCTTCTTGTTGAATTGACAGATATATAGGTGAGAGGTTATCTGTGTCCAAACCACATCAATGGTGTATCGTATACCAATGGGTGTAAAACAAATGCAAACTTCTCCCTATACTATTTTTATTGTTAGATTATTCCTGTAAGGTACCAAAACTTGTCTTCTTTTTACTACGTGAAAGGTATCATGATTATTTGCTAAGCTTACCTTGCGTTCATACCTGTAATATTTTTCGTGATTTGCAGTTATCAGGAACGTGTTTCAAAGGAAACTCCGAGTGATTCCAGCAATGCTCATCAATGTGACGAAATATGACGAAAATGTCTTCCACTGGGATTCATGAAATTCTGTTTTTGCACGAGTGAGGACACCGATACTGAAACAGAAACATACTCTTAGAATAAATTGACCGTTTGTCTTTAATTTTAAGAGACGTTTTGTTTTCAAATCGACTGCTAATATTTTTCTGCGTTTTGCCTACTCCCACTAGACAGGCCGTTGTTCATTCAAGCGATTCTGTGAGACAAGGGGTATTCGATCGTGAAAACATATTTCGACAATTTGCATCATTTTAGAGATAGTCTGTACTCCTAGTAAATATCAGCGAAGAGAACAATAACTCTTCATTTGTCTGACAGTTGTTAAACAAAAATGGAAGGTGTTTTGTCTACGAAAATGGAGCCAAACGATACGAACCAGTATTGTAAGTTACAGTTCATTTCCGTCTTCATTGTCTAGTCAGTCAGTCGTGGAGTCTGGCCTTTAAAAACTTACGTAAAATTCATCTTTTGGGGAAAAATCAAAGCGTACTACCAAAAGTATTAAATTTAAATTGCATCTTTATGAAGAAAAGTTGGTAAGAGTGATGCCAAGCATTAAAGACGGCCATATTGGTGCGTTCAGGGCGCTGATGAACGAACCGTGTTGTCAAATCGGTTTTGCTCAATATGCTATGGGGATATGGTATTTTCACTGGCATTGTCTCTTGGTGCAGCCTGCGTCGCATTACACGACAGAAAGCATGAGCAGAAAAATACACTTTCATCACCGAATGATAACAGCTTTTACCTTTAGATACTTTGAGAATTTCCTTGATTGCCTCATGATTTTTGATTTAATAGTAAAAGATTCTTCTATATGGAACATTATTACCATTCATGTGCTCATCTTGAAATATCTCCGTCTTTCCTATAAATATCCTAGGGTGTCCGTTGAGAGGCAAAACATTTTCTTCCTTATTGCGGTTCTCCCAATCTAAGCTGAAGCAGCATTTTGTGGGGGACATTGTGGTTCAGATATGCCTGTTTTATCCTATTTATCGTTCCTGTAAGAAAAAGAAGTTATTACTTTGTATATACTCACAATTATAATAGCATATCATTATATTTTGATGGAATCATTTCCATGTGGACAAGCGATGTAAGTATTCTGGGTGAAAGTTCACTTCCGTCTTGGAGTAAGAAGTGAAAGCGTCACTGTGTTATGTTTCGGAAGGTGTATGTTTTGCAATGTCTGCGTCATTTCCCGATAAGTACACGTGAATTAGGAGCTCGATGTTTTAAACTCATTTTTTATCCATAACTTTATTCACTATGTTTCAATGGAGCATTTGGGATGGACATACAATTATTTTGTTCACGTGAATTAATTTAAAGTACCTTGTGCTTCATTTATTATGATAGCTTTTACCTGTTTCAGGTGGCAACGATTCCTTGCAAATGGTATTCATTGTGAAAATAATTGAATAACATTATGTTTCTATCGTGAAGCTAAAAATCTCATTTAGAAAAATGGGTGTTAGTCTATGTTTTTTGATGCCCGGTGCAATCACTTCAGTTTTTTCTTTTTTCGTCCATCGAGAGTTTTCATGTTTACTTATATGTAAATATCGTCATTTCTAATGTTCTTTTCTTTTCAATGAATACTTGCCAGAAGTGTACATAGGTATGCCTCAAACTAATTTTAACAAAGGGGAGGAACGAATTGTAAACAGTTCATAAGTGGCAACATTTATTTACTTATTTATTTATTTATTTTTTCTGGGGGGGGGGATTGTCGCTTCGAAAATTTGAATGATAACGTTCATTAACGACAATAATCACGATCAATTAAGACATGTGAATATGAACCTTAACGCCATGAGTTGGTATCTGCAGGGGGAAATGTCTCTTCAAGTTTTGCCAAAACCAGTATATAGTTTCATAAATTCTTCTGTTTTTTGTATGATATTATTGTTTCCACCAAAATATTTAGTTGATGCAAAAGACGTACAATTATCACGAAAGAAGTGTGCTGAAGCAAGAATTTTGAAGCTATAAGAACCCAAAGAAATTCATGTTGAGTCATTATTGATCATCATGGTAAAGGTACTGTAGTTGCTACCAGGGACGGTGGTGAAAATTATGATGATCAGTGTTCCACGACCTTAATGATGTCAAAGTATAGTTGCAAGTATGCAGTATTCCAATAGTCAAGAATACCCCTAATAATTTTCTTGTATTGGCGAAAACAACCATCATAATATTCTCTGCTTGAATTCATTCCTGTTTTTTTTTTCTTCTCGTAAGGGGGAATCCAATTCATCTTGAATGACGTCAAATGTTTCAAGGACAATAAAGTGATCACTGGGTACGTTCCAAGTTCTACCAGTGGCAGAAAATGGTAGTGAATTTGAGGTTAATTTGTCAAAAAATCACATCAGGTTATAGATATTTGATAAGATAGCCTTTTCAAGTTTTCTTGTCATGAAAAGGGACTGTCGAATCTCGAGTGACGTGACCGTTAAGCCATTTTTAGATTTTGTTTCAAACACCCTAGCAATGCGTGTTACTCGGTTCACTTCGCTCGTAGTTTGTATGCCCTCAGTAATTTGGACGCCATTCAAGTACCATTCTACTCTGTCTGATCCGTAGATTTCCTGTGCAGAACAGACTGCAGTGAACGAGTCGTCGTCTTGGACAGAACTGGGTACTTCCAATGTAACACTCGTTGCAGCTGGATGTGAAAAGAAAAAAATAAGGAGAGATGGATTTACACTTATAGATTGATGGACAGATGGATAAAGTGAGTGTGTGTGTGTGTGTGTGTGAGGGAGAGAGAGAGAGAGAGAGAGAGATAGAGAGAGAAAACAGAGAGGAGGGAGAGATGTAAGTGCAATATATCCTTCAGTTTTTATTGGTATTGCTGTCATTACGACATCACAATATGCAGTGTACATTATATGTATAAAAAGCTTTTTGGACTGTATAGGACTTTGTTTTAACTTTTCACCGTCTATCTTCTTACCAGTCACCGAAAATGAGTGTGTCGTATGAACTCTGATTTGATATTAAAACGATAGTTTACCGATTGTATATTATATATAATTGTGACTTTAAAGATTCAATGAATTCTGAATGAGAGACAAATGTTCCAGTAGACAGTAGACACGCACAATGACACGCTTGAAAAGCATCTGCAATGTTGAAAGGAAATAGATTTTTTGTGATGTTTCTTTAAATCCTGCCTTACCGCATACGTTGATTGCTATGAAAAGAGTCCACAGGTGCGCTAAATTTTCGCTGCCATTCATTGTGATTAACAGATCCTCGTCAACCGAAAGCCGATGAACCTATAGTTGGAGAAAGACGTGAAAGTAAAAATTATTACCAACTATGATAGAATAACATGTAAACCTATTTGGCGTGATTTAAACGCATCTTCAAAGAGTTGAAGGAATCGTTCTATATGGCTATTTTTATACCGTACAAAAGAGCAAAGGGTCTTAACAGTGTATTCATTATAATAATCATATCTAATTATTATTTGATATATATATACAAACCTGTCCTTTTTGGAAAATTGTACTCTACTATCTGGAAGATAAATTTGCAGACCAATGTTCTATGAAGTCCAGTCTGGATTCGGACGGAAGAGTAGGTCTGAGATTTATGAATCTCTTGTGTGCCCTATATGCAGTGTAGGGTGTGCCCACTATCTTATCACACAACGGACGCAATAATATCCTTCCGCGTGCGAGCCAGTGTCGAATGTCATAATTCAGTTTAGGAAGAAGATTCGAGATTTGGAGATCACATTTCAGACTAGATTTCTGAGTATGTAGTTTGTTTACACCATGTAAATACATGTAGTGTCAATTAAAAAAGTAAAATAATGTTCTCCAATGAAGGAAAGAGGCTCGTGTAGCCTATCTATGGTCAGCCATTAACAATTGGTGGTTCATGACTTTGCCCCGCCCCCTAATAAAAACACAACCCAATACTAAATTTTGTATCCTCCTTCACTTTAAAGGACAAGTTCACCTTCATAGACATGTCGGTTGAGTGAATGCAACAATATTAGTACAACACATCGGTGAGAGATTGAGGAATATTAGACAATCCGTTAAAAAGTTATGAATTTTTGAAGTTTCTGCTCAGTCACGGCTTGATGAGAAGACGTATAGCTTGTGATGTCACATGAGTACAACGATAGAAAGAAAGAATAAAGAAATTTCAACATATTTTCACTTTTCTCTCATAACAGAATACTCAACTTCTCTCTTTCAGAAGGCAAGGGGCATGATATTACCCTTAACATACGTCAGTAACAAGTCAAAGAAATGTGCACTTTGTACAAAAAGTAAAGTTTTGTGAAATTCTCTTTTTGTTTTCCTTATATCGTTGTACGCATGTGATTATACACTATAGTCAGTAGTCTTCTCATCCATCATGCAGTGACTGCGCAGATACTTTAAAAATTCACAACTTTTGAACGGATTGTCCGATTTTCCCTAAACTTTCACTGATGTGTTCTACTAATATTGTTGCATTCACTCAAACCAAATGTATAGGCCTATGAAGGTGGACTTGTCCTTTAAAGAAGACTACTTTGCGAAGCAAAATTCATTATTCTCAGTGATTCTTGATATCTATTTGGATTCATGCAACTCTTTAAGCATTCCGTCATACGATTCCAAACAGTGATACACGTCCAAAGCCGTTTGGATGTGGCCAATTAATTTCCCTGGACTACTCATTGTGGCATATTTTCTGATGATTTTTATCTCTGTTTGTCCTCTCCCCAATCTCTGGATAACATTTATATGCATGCATGTTTACTATTTATCATGATAACAGTGTTCTCTCAAAATTACTGACCACACGCAAATATTTACAATAAATTGTAAAACTGATGTTTATCTTATTCGCATTCTTGATTATATCGACTTTGCTTAGGCCTAACTCCTGAATTAACCCATTCTTTACGCGATTTATACATAATTCCTGAACACAACTATGCACATGAAATGTGTAATCTACGATCACGTTGTGTTTATGAAGGAAAAAGAATGGGACATCTCTGGCCTTAGTTTTCTAAAACACCCCGAATTTCATCAGGTGAATTAGTGTTGAAATTTATGTTGAAATCAACATCATGAAACAGTGAGGAAATTACAATGTTTAACTTATTCCATTCCCTTCATTCACAAAAAAAAAACAACAATATATTTACCTCGCGGTATGTGTGTACATCGTCACTCTTTGATGAAAATGGAATAAACGATACGAAAATAACATTGTGATTACTCTTTCTTTACGTAGTGTAATAACACTTTCTATTTCTTTTTCTTTAAGACTTTCAGTATGCCTGATGTGGGATGAGTGTGACATCGTGACCTACTTCCGCTTCTTAAACATGAGACACAAAATCATTTGATAGCGTGTATCCGAAATTTTAATCTTGTCAAAACATAGCGAAATTCAAGCCATGTTACTTCCTGGTTCTTAAATAAGCTTTGCGGCTGACTAATGATGATACTAGAACCAGCATGCGGTAATGTGACTCTGAATTAGGCTAGATAGGTGGAAAACGAACACTTTTGGCCCCCTGTGGGTTGAAGTCGACTTTGTTCTCTTTCAGGCACAGGTTGTCTGTGTTAAAGGTAAACTCATCTGATAAAAGTTAAGGCCTTTATAAGTGCCGTGCCCATCACACGTGCCCATGTAGAGGCATTCCGGAGAAAAAAAATCTGTCGTCAAATGGATACGCAAGTAGAATGTTGTTGTCACTAGTAAAAACTATACTAAAAATAGAGAAGGAATGTTCAGCAACAGTTTCCCTTATTCATACATTATCATATATTATACATATATTTTGTATTGTACGTAATGATTTGTACTTCGATCTTTACAATTGTTTAAGCAGATGAACTGATGTTTCACATTATTATTATGTATTCCCATTTATAAATGGAATAAAAAAGTATAATTGTAATTGAACCAAAAGTATGGCACCTAAGAAGTTCCATTATTGCTTGTGTGAACTCGAGTTTGAAGTGCATACTGACCATAAGCTTTGGTCTCCATTTAAAGGGAAGAAGTTTGAAAATGAAAGGATCATGCGATGGAACATGATGGTCCAAGATTACAGGTACAGGTTTATATCGGTAGCGCGTCTGCCTCCAGCCCTTAATGTAACATTTTTTTTGATACTAAATGTAATATCAACTCTAACTGTAATACATCTTAACCCTAAATGTGATACATTTTAAAGCTACTTTAATTGGAGACAATCCTAAATGTAATGCATGTCAACCCTGAATGCATTTCCAGCCCTATATTTAATAAATCTTAACCCTGAATTTAACAACCACTCCAAAATGTCCAGAATAACCCTCAATGTAATAATCATCCTAAATGTAATACTTTTCGACCCTAAATGTAATACATCTTAACCATACATCTATTACAAAAATGTCGGAAACTTTTATCTTTAAATGCAGAGAGCTGCTTTATATGTATACATGAATGATGCAGTTTTCGAGGTACATACTGTAAACCAACGATTTATAGACAGCCTTTACGTCATGAGCGATTTGGTGTGTGCTGAAAATGAGACTCGGTGATAACGCATGTATCACATGTCAGTGATAACTATATGAAATTGAGTTTAGGGAACACACCAGTCAAACTGCTGATATTTGATGTGTTATTGTATCCAAATAACCTCAGAGACAGTCGTACAGTGCTTTACCTTTCGTCTTCTGCAGTGACTTTTTTTGTTTGTTTACAATGCAATTTTCGGTTGTGTTCCAGATAATACTGACGGAGAAAGCATTTTTTTTTTAAATATTCAATTCAATTCAATTCAATTCAATTCATTAATTTTCATTCTTCTTCTTTCTTTCAATAACATAATACAAGATTAATCAGGTATTACATCATAAACAAAAACATTTGCCTTTGCAATAAACAAATGATATCGATAAACATAAGAGCGCATACTGGCAAAAACAAATAATTATACAAAGTCATGCTTCAGTTGAAAAAAAGAAAGGAAAAAAGAATAGAGAGGTCCACTAAAAAGCAAAGCTTGTAGATTGTGAACCACTCACAAAACTTATGAATTACTACAAACACTTGTGAAAAAATATGATACACGACAGGACGGGACAAAACAGAAGAAACACAACAACATGACACAACTTGCCAGAATAGATGAAAAGTATGGAAGGAAAGAAAGAAAGAGAGAATGAGAGAATGAGAGAATGCCTACACGCTGGAACAGTGGATGGTAGAGAATGTGCTTCATAGAGTTGGTGCTGCATGCAGCTGAGCAAGGATTGTAATGGCTACTTCTTTACGTAATAATGAATTCGGTGATTGAATGATTGGTGGGTGGATGATGAACCCTGAGGTTGACGAAACCTATAGCTAAGAAAAAAAAAATATTAGAGAGGATTTAATAGAAAAGATTTCAACTTGCGCTTAAAAGAATACTAAGATGGGGATTTTTTTTATTTCACAGCTCAGTGAGTTCCAAAATCTAGGACCGGTGTATATAAATGTATTCTGGGCCAGTAAAGTTCTTAGGAGGGGTAAATGAAACTCATTAGATTGTCTAGTGGGATAATCATCGAATTGAAAATACTGGGAAGTGCATTTACATTATAATTAAACATAAACTGACCAAGTTGAAACAAATACAAATCTTTAATTCTCAAAATCTTATATTTAGTGAACAATGGCTCTGTATGGGAACGTGGCGGGACGCCACAAATAATACGAATAACCTTTTTTGTAATACAAGTAATTTATCTAGTAAGTTTTGATGGGCACTACCCCACGCTAGGAGTCCGTAATTAAGATGAGGTAAAATTAGAGAAAAATACACCGTCAACAAATTAGAGGGCAATGGAATATGAAACTTGAGTCTATTGATAATACCAATATTGCGTGATATTAGTGTACTAATGTTTGTAATATGCGGCCTCCACGAAAGTTTATCGTCCACTGTGATACCAAGGAATTTTATATGAGAAACTCGTTCTAACAAAGTGCCATCAAAATATGTCAGATCCACATAAACAAATTTCAACAATAGTTCTATATACGAGGCTTTCATTGGTTTTAGTTGTTATTGTTGTCACTGATCTATACTCATGATTTGAATCATTCAATATGTTTGCATTATTTCTATACGATGGAATTAAAAAGTTTTCATTTACTTGTTATCATTTCAAAGTTTGGTGTTTTTAGCATTTTGCCGGGTTTTTTTTTTTGTGATCTAACAATGCAAGTTTGTTGTCTAAAATCATTGTTGACAGAACTTTTTCTTTGGCGTAATGCAACAAAAGACCAGATTTCTTTGCTTGTTTGTGATTTACGTGTATGTGAAGCGAAGACAGAGAAAGTGAGAGCGAGACATAATTTGAGAGCTGGGATGAAAGAAAGATACCTCATATCACCCAATGCTTTCTGTAATGAAAACTATTACTTTTCAGTAGTGTTCTAAATTGTTATTTATATTTTCATAATGACAGCAAAGGACTTAACCACAATATGGCGGGGCGGTGCAAGGACAGTTAATATATTGGCAGCAAACGAAAAATTCATATATATATATATATATATATATATATATATTATTCATATTCATATATCATATTTCATTTCCAAAAATGCAAAACATTTTCATACACAAAATAACACAATATCAATATAATGTACCTACAAAGAAAAATACATGAAGGTAACAATACTACGCATCACAAAAGCAGCTGAAATTGAATTAAAATTAAAGCTTTAGGAAATGGAGGAGACATGCTGAAAAGCTAAGCTTGCATTTTGCAGTCTCCTCGTGGGCAAAATGACTATTTTCGTATATACATATATATATATATATATATATATATATATATATGTATATATATGTATATATATATATATATATGTATATGTGTATATATATAATATACATGCTTTTGCGTGAATCGTATATAAAGTCCATGTACAAAACATCGTTTTGTTCGTTTGATAAGAAAAAATGAAAATGAAGAACCGAACTGTGATGTGGTGGATTAATCGTGTAAGATTGTTTTTGTTTTGTTTTCTTTACTTTTCTACAAACATCATGAGAGGGCATGAATGTGTTTGTGTCTAGGTGCTTTACGTGCGTCGGAATTGGAAAGAGGGAGAGAGAAAGAGAGAGAGAGAGAGAGAGAGGTGATAAAAGAAACAGGGGAAGAGGAAAGAGACAAAAAATGAAAGTAGAAATAAAAGAAGAAGAAAGGTGTCCATATTTCTATATAAAGTCCATTGACGTCATCGTAAGCTTACAGCTGATATCTGACATGAACATAAATCAATGAGTGTTGTTACGTGTTGAGCTCTTTCATCGCGCTTCTTGTTTTTATAATTTATTTATCATTATTTTTCATTTTTCATCTTTAATTATTTATTTATTTACTTATTTATTTTCATTTTATTTTATGTCGTTTATTCTATTTTATCTATTTATTTATTTATTTATTTATTTTTTTTTTTGGGGGGGTCTATCCTCCTATTTGAAATTATTCCAAGCCTTTACAATACAAATGATATTTTAAAATTCTGACATCCCAACCGTCATACCTAGATGCATGATATAACATGTCGGGGGGGGGGGGGGAGTATCCTCCTATTTGGAATCATTCGAAGTAGAAATAACATTACAATAATAAACAAAATAATATAGGTTTTCCCGGCCAATTTCGCACTTTTGTCAGTCCATTTGATAAAAGGTTAATTCAATTTAGCAAAAATCCTCGTCACTGCACATTCTGTCATTCAAAATTGCAAGTTGTTCGTTCAATTTAGCATTTCGATCAATGAAATTCGCACATGTGCCTTTTGAATTCGTAAAACGGGCATTCAAATGGGCACGTGCTCTTCAGTCATTCAAATTCGCCAGCACTGGCGGAAAATGGCATTTCAGTCATTCAATTTCTCGTATGGGCAGTCAAATTCCAAACATGTTCATTCAAGTTGGCGTAATGTTATTTCTAATTTGAAAAGGTGAGAACCGTGATTTATACGTATTTAAATGTGAATTTTTGTTTCATCCACACACTGTTAAGCATAGTAAAGGTGTCTTTGACCCTAAATACTCAAGTTCGTTGTTCTGTAACGCCCATATTCTTTCATACTATGTTATCAGAACTATACATGCACCAGTAACATAGATTCACTTCACTTTCTTATGTCGTATGTCCAGTCATGGCAGCACAAGTTAGATACAGGCATATCTCTCAAGAAGACAGGAAAAGAATCAAAGAAGCATTTGAGGGTAATAACCTTGACAAATTGATGGCTAGAGCTGATCCAAGAACTTTATTTCTAATGATGATTGGCGCAATATAGCACCCACCAAATGAAAATGAAAATAAATGAATTGAATTGAATTGAATTGAAAAAATAATGATGAAAGAAATAATCACCATGTAAATTGAAACTCCCTTCTCCCAATTAATATCAAAATAAATCTAAAATTAATGTACCTGTGAATGAAATAATGCTGTCGAACATTATAAACACATGCACACATGTTTTGAAAGTACTGTTGCAAAGATGATATCAGAATAAAGAATGAATGCGAAAATATGAAATGTTATGATTCTTGCAAACAATACCTATGATGAATGAAAATGGAAAAAAAAAGAATAAGAGCATAAACGTGTCTGCTAAATTGACTGCAGTAAATGCGAAATTGGATGCCCAAGAATGAATTCGAATGAACGCGCGCAGCGTATACGTGATCACGTGACTATATCATGCTAAATTGAATGAACGATTTACGAAAAGGTGCTTGTCTTACGAATTTGAACGGAAAAAGTGCTGATTCGAATGAGGTTAAAGGTAATTTGAATGCTCCAAAATGAACTTGAATGAAAAGATTATAAAATTGAAATACCGAACATGCCATCTAGGCTAAATTGTGCTAAATTGAATGCAGCAACTAGGAATTGGACTGAAAAAAGTGCGAAATTGGCCGGAAAACCCTATAACAAAAATAATAAACAATACAAACTATATTTTTGAATTCTGAAATCCCAACCGTCATTCCATGATCCATGATATAACATGTCCAGAGCAACTACATCAAGCAGAATCAAGATGTCTTTTATTGGCCTCTTATACCAATCACTTTACTGAAAAGCTCCAGAACACACACACACACACACACACACACACACACACATTTTGATTCTTGAAAGCATTTGAACTGATAAAAACTCATGTTCTTAACTTCACAACGCAGTAGCTGCCTTTATTCGTGTTATTACCCTTTCTGAGGTGGAAGTTAAGGAAATGAAATATAGTATCTCGGTGGAAAATTAGTTCGAAAATTGAAACCCCATAATCTCAAACGCCATCCTAAACATACATATCTCGATTACGCGTTGATAATCATGCGTCACAATGAAACTCACAATATAAGACAAACGTTGATCAAATCCCAAAATGGTTACGTGGACAAATAATTTAGCTTCACTTTGATTTATTTCTCCACTTGTACAAATGAAATCAGTGTGACAAAATCAACACTGTGTAACATCAGAATATATTAGCAACCGAAAGAAAAGACATAAATATGTGTATCAATACGAACATACAGAAGAGACTGTTATCAAAAACTAATTAGTTTGACTATGATACTAGTAGTATAAAATATAGAAATAAAGAAAGTGCCAATGTACAATGTTTTCATAGCGATGGATGATCAAAAAACCAAACAAACTTAAAGACAGATAAAGTGTTTTTTCTGATTTGCTCCATCGACGCAATAGGTATGTTAAACTCATTTTTATTTCATTTGTTATTTTCGTATGCAAAACGTAAGCAAGTGTTATGACTCCGTGTTTTGATGTACAATATAGCCTACTACATCGTATTAAAATCAAAGTCTTAATTTGATTTCGATTTCTCTGAGTATACGTGTTGTTTGACCAACTACCGATTGGTCAACTTGTAAATAAATTTAATCACACTCATCTTTCAGTAAAGTCTTAGCATTTATAACCTTGCAATTGATGCTCAGGTAATACTTCCTTGTGATTGCTTAACCCAGAGGATTTTGGCAAATTCATGTATAATAATCTAATATTTATGTTTACCCAAACAGATGCACAGGAGTCCGAACTCAAGCGATCAATCATTGGATTAATCAAGAAATCAATCGATTAATTGTGCGATCATACATTTTAATCAGGCCATCAATCAGCAATGTATCAATTACAGAATGAATAGTTAAAATGCAGAGCTTGATAGCCGAATAAATTGAATTAATTCGTGTTGATTTGAGGTATACCGTATTTGTGCCGGTTAAGAACAAGAAAATAGGAAAATATGGAATATTTCAAATCATATTCGTGAATAGTGAAAATTCCTTGTTACGTAAGAAGTGTAATGTTGCCGGAGAGGTTTTGTTCTGCTCAATTTCATGATGTACTTAAACTAAAAGTATGCTTTAAAATGCTGAAATATTGCGTTAAACTCGTTTTGTAATCAAAACTCTTCAATATACCAGACAGCCGCCGTGGGATCCATTATACTACAGCGAATCACAGACCTCAATCCTGTTAAATTAACGACCCGAGAGGGCGCTATCCGCAGTCACAATAAGGCACCGTTACAAAACCGTGAATGTGAACGCCTTGAAAGTCTGTGAAAGTAATGAAAGCCAAACAGTCTTGCTTATCAAAAAGATATTTATAACTGAATAAGTCAGATGAGCAATCATATTAAATGATTACAGTAGTTATGCCAGTATTATGAGTCTTATGACACTCATTGAACAGACGTAGGCCCAATACAATGAACAGAGGGTATGGTGTGCCTGTAATATACGCCCGTGGAATCCGATGAAATTTAATCGATTAACCATTTCAAAACAACTTCAAAAAGAAAATGTATGCATTTATTATTATCATAGAAAATATGAGGATAATTTCACAGAATTAATTCTTTGCCGTTGCTGGAGGTATGAAGTATAATAGCAGATTTGGGGGTAGATCTGGTTCTCTAAAAGTTTGAGTATTTGATTTGAGTTTTGATATTATGTGGTTATTATATTTCTTTTTGTATTGTGAAAATGATAGCTGATTTGGCTGACCCCCCCCCCTGATATTTTTGAGTAGTTTATTCAAAGTTTGGTGTAGGGGATTTGTATAGTTTATCGTTTCTCTTCTTTTTTTTTTTTTTTGGGGGGGGGGAAGTTACCAATTGTTAGCTGATAGTAAAGTAAAAGGTAGATAAGTATATTGTTATATTTTTTCTGATTATTGAATTATCTATGTATAATTAGTTGTTGATGAAATAATGTACTTTTAAAGAGTATTTTTAGTATATGAATATGAAATAAGGCTCAATTTTTTGGATAGACTGTTTAATGTGAATTATTATTGTATCGTATTAACTGTATTATGTTTTGCTTGTATATTTACATCAAGAACACGCAAGCAAGATCTATCTATCTATCTATCTATCTAAAAGTGCAGATTTCCTCGACTTGTCACAGACGTATAATAAGGGTAATTTTATCCCCCTTGCCTCCTGAAAGAGGCAAGTCAAACGTTCTTCCATCATGCAAGAAAAGTGAAAATATGTTGAATTTCCATTATCTTTCTTTATATCGTTCAACACATGTGACATCACAAGCTACAGTAGTCTTCTCATCCAGCAGTGACTGAGCAGAAACTTCAAAAATTCATAACTTTTGAACGGATTTTATTATTGTCCGATTTCCTTCAAACTCTCACTGATGTGTTCTACTAATGTTACGGCATTCACTCAATCCACAGGTTTATGAAGGTGAATTTGTCCTTTAATACTTGATTATTGTCCGCTGGAAGAACTCACCTACTTCAGGTATGATGTTCTTCGTTTCAAGACTACCATGGCACCTGTTACCATCGACAGGACAAAAATGACAACGAGCAGGGAATAGGTGGTGGACGACCGCTGGAGGGCGCCCTGACGGTAACCTGCTGTCGGACCAGCTATTGGAAAGTGAAACAACAACAACAACAACATATTAATGGTAGACTGTCTCGAATGCGTTGTTTCATGTAATAATTTTCTTGCAATTTAATTCATGAAGGCCGAAGGAGAGTAAAAGGAATACATATTTATTTTTATATTGACCCATCATGCACTATATATCGGAGTGTAAAGGGACGCTCAGAATCAGCCATTCACAAATTACTCTACTAACTTCATAAAGAGAGCCAGTGACCTTTACCCAATCTGAGATATATTACACATTATTATTTTAATACAACTTGGCAGCCTTATCTATTGACTAACGTTTTAGACGCTGACAATATCTTACATCTTAGCTTACAGTAAATCATACTGATGTTATACTTGCAGACATTGAAACCAAAAAAAAAACAAACAAACAAATAATAATATGAAAAATCAAACAGGATTCATATTCTTTCTGAAGTTAGAGGATAGGGCAAAGATGGAATGAAGAGTATGAACAAAGTTTAAAAATAACTCACTAACATTATCATATATAAGGCTTGGGTTAAGCCCAATCGGTACCGCACAATCTGAACTGAGGAAAAAACAAATCAAAACACAACGTAACAAAATGGTTGTCTGTGCAAAAATGCATTTTTTTTTTAAATCATGCCGGCTTAGGCCTATATAGATGTGTGCCTACATCGTCAATGTATGCACGACATACTATGCTACGCGAGCAATGCGTATAATTTTTGTAACTTTTCCTGTTAGGATAAAGTCATTTTGATTTCTACCTGGGACAGAATCCCCCATCGGACAGTATTCACGCCGTTCAGATGTCGTTCCGAGTCCGTTGGTAGCCGCACAGGTGACATTGATGCAACGGTGAGGGCGCGCTCTAAGGATCGCCGATGCGCAGCTAGACGTGGATATGTTGGTGTTGTCCGCTCCTATAGTGTACGTGTGGAGGTGAGGGTAAGGCTGGTTGTCCAGTGTCACGTGACATGTAATGACCAGAGCTACCTGGTCATCTCTCTTCTTGATTTCTACGACCTCGATGGTCAGAATGTCTTCTGGTGGGGGTCTTGACTCCGTTACTGTTGAAAAATGAAATAAATGTTTTAAAGAGCCGTGACAAAAAGGTGCTTCATCAAAGTTTCATTAAATTGGACTTTTTGACAAAAGTGTTTTCATTTTGGGAAGTCATGTACAGTCATCTCTTCAAAACATTGCAATTCTTGTGAGCAAAATCGGGCAATTGGAATTGAGCTTTGATCCAAAACGTGTAAAACTCAATTTCTGTTTAGCTACAAAAAGTGCTAAAGCCAGCAGGATCCAATCAGAAAGCCGTGCTTGATCGAACTTTGACCCCAGAGTAATAAAGGCCAGGGACGGCTGACTAGCTTTCCGGCCTTTGCAGCTTTTCATGTGACACACATGTAGTACTTGATTATTAGCTGTGGAATGCGTCATTTCTATGCATAAGAAATACACTCTTTGGAGAGATGGAGAAAACGGGACGAGGTTATAGAGATAATACAGGAAGTACTTGTACTCAGTGAAACGACTTTTACGTGTTTTAATCTTTAGGGACTTTCTGCACCTGGACAGGCGATGTACGAAAAAGGAAATTAAAAACAAGCATGTAAGAATGATGATAGAATAGTAAGCTTTGAACATGAATTGTACCTGGACAGTAGTTTTCTTTGGTTACAGTCTTTCCGTATCCATTTATACCGGTACAAGAGACTTCAATGCATCTGTAAGGGATTGGTTCGAGTGTTGCTGAAGGCATTACATGTAATTACTGTGTTATCACCATGTATATTGTTTGTTTTCTGCACATTGTTCACAAGGTAAAAGAACTTGTCTGGTTTCTGTTGTAATGTTCATAAATGAGAAGTATGAAAATAAATAAATGAAAAAAAATAAATAAATGAACAAAAAAAAAGTTAACAGTAACTGACATGTGATATAGCTGTTCCTAGACACGTACTTGATGATGACACAAACACTTTCCAATAAAAAAATATTCATAGACCTAAAGAAGAAATTTGTTCGAATTCATGAAATTCTTCCGTCAAGATGTCAATCAGTCGCAAAGAAATTTGTGATTTCACTAAGAACCGACAAGAAATCGACAATGTGCTCTGAACGCGAATGAAGCCGCTTCAGTAATAATGTATTAAATTAGGAGAAATATTAGGTATAATGCTCTCAAAGAAGAAAATGTATGGCAGGCCATCTGTATAAAACACATTTACGAGATTTGGCTTTGATTAAAAGGTTACCTTGAGGACAGTAGAAAAGCCAGGACGAGGTTACACCGACGCCATTGGTTGCCTCACACGTGACGTTGATACACCTATTAGGGCGTGGCGTGAGGACCGCCGAGCCAGAGCTAGACGAGGACAGCGTGGTATCGTCCGCTCCGATGGTGTAAGTGTGGATGTATGGGTAAGGCTGGTCGGTCACATTCACATGACACGTGATCAATAGATTGATCTCTTTGTTTTCTCCTCGTATTTCCATGTTGTCGATTTTTAGGATGCCATCTGTTGGGAGTTCAGACTCCTGGCATTCTTTCAAAGTAAAATAAACCAAAATATAAGAAATTGGTTTTTGTTTCCTCGTTTTGTTGTTGTTATTTATGGTGCGTTATCTCGTAACCCTTGTAAAGTCGAAGATGTCATAAATTATACACGTAAGAAAAATTAGCCTATTGGCAACTTTGGCCATATGACTTCTCCGGTTTTCTAACTTTCAGCTGATTTAAAAGACATTTTCTGTGCATGGCAATTATATATGGATTTAAAGATTAGCATCTAACAAATTTAGGTTTACAAAAAACAAACGAAAAAGTTAAATATTTTTCAATATTATATGACTTTCGCGATGACGCATCACTTTAATTTTTCCGAGCGGTACACAAATATTCTGTTTATTCAAGCTCTAATCTCCAAATATTGCATCAGTTACGTCCCATTCAAAGTACATTTCTCTCTCTCCCTCCCTCTCTCTCTCTTAAGAATCAAAGGGCAACATCATCGCAGTCAGATTTCTTGAATATCTGTTACTCATACATCTTTCGTACGTATAATGTGTGGAAAATATTTTGCTAGTGTTTCTGTCATATTTAGCTGAAGATGTTAGATTAGAAAGAATATGAATTTCCTCGAAATTGATAGCTTACCGCTGAGGTATAGTGTCTACTTGAAGTATTAAATCATATAATGTGAAACATATCCTGAAATGATATGACGTAGCGAGAGCAATGACCTAAAATTGAAATTTGACAAGCAGTGCGAACCACTATTTACGAGGTTTTTGATTATTGAGCTTAGATTGAGATTATTAAATGAGAACGAGACATCTTCTATCAGTCTATTATGATATTATGGTATTGTGAGCAAAAAAAAAAAAATGTTTTATTCAAAAACCTCTCTCCAACGAATCTAAAGGACGATTTTTCATACAATTTATTTTAGAGTTGCATAAAAAGTGACGTATCTCTGTCCAGGAATTCAACCATTTTGTGTACTCTTAGTTCTTGACACTGAAAACCCTACAGAATTGAACACATTGTCCAAAGTCCCTGGCACCGAAAGAGTTAAGTGCTTTTAAGATTCGAAACCGGGATCTCCGTGTTAAGAGACTGGGGTCCTGTATCCCACTGTTACTGAGATCTAAGTGTAATGTAACACAACCTATACTACTGACATTATGTTATAGATTTCTCTTTCCGCATTGGGTGATAAGGATAGAGACATATAAGCTTCTATCAATACTGATAGGCTTTCGCGCATAATTTGTTGTCTTGCATGCAAGGACACTATACAATCTCAGCAAAATGCAGATGAAACATTTTGTTCAACCCACATTTGTTCTTATCCTCATCACTGCTCATACCAATTTCGTATGGTGCATGCGATGCGCTAGTTTGTTAACGATAACATAGAAATAATGTAGCTTCTTACACTCTATTTCACTTATTCCTGGGGTTTCTTTCAAGCTCAGGATGACGAATTGTGATGTGCACTCATCATAACAGACATAACAAGTTGTTTTTCAAGATTTGCTTTTGTGAGTGTGATCTGAATTTATTTGTAAAATTGTTTGAAGGATGATATCGACGATGAAAAAGATTTGTATCTATTTGATAATCTGTATTCCGCAAACATAAAACACGTTAAAGTGGAAAACACTGGATTGAGAACGAAAGACACAGTTAGGTTGCTGGTTATTTTGCTTGCTTTATTTTGATATATCACTGTTTGGCAGACAAAAGTGACCGTCTCAAAAATATATTAGAACAAGAAAATATAACTTCTAATTCACAAAGATTAGAAATGTATATCACACAGCTTATATCAAAATAACGCAGTTAATATGCCTTTGTAAGATTTACTTAACTGATTTGTGAATTGTATAACACACGTTTAAATCTTTGTTTTATAAAAAAATGAAAGAGTAATTGCTTCGTAATGATATTGTAATCCTTTAGAAACCCCGCGAACCAAACCACTATTGTTTAACAAATGTATCGTGGTACACTCCTGCACCCAACAAAAACCCTACAAGGCTGCCGATAGTCATTTTGAGACATATTGTTCTTGTTTATAGTATACCATGCTCATCTCATAATCTGACCAGATATTATAAATAAATATCATAGACAAGCAATCCTTAAAAAGAGGTTGACGAACAAAGTGAACAAAAGTGAAGAATAGTTTCAAACAAGCTCCAACTTTTCGATGTCATTTTAGACTTGCAAATCTACTGCTATGCCGTTTGAATTTCAAAGAGGAATTTAAAAAAAACATATAGATAATTTAGGAGATGGAAGTCAGAGCTTTACACTCATCCGTCTTTTGCTGTCCGTAGAAATTGTAAATGTTGAACTTTGGTCGAAGAGTGCAACCGGACATCACGACAAATTTTCCTTTTTTTCCAGTTTAAAGGTCATAGGACAGTTATAGCAGCATGCCTAACGCTTCCTTTACAGTAATGGGAAATTGGCGTGGATTGTGGGATAATTTTCGTTTGACCTTCATACCTGGAAATTATGTTGGAGTTTAGAATTAAGTATTCATAATTTAAGAGTATAAAGAACCCAATTATCACCTCATTATGATGAGCACACAGTCACGAAAGTGTATATACATTTTTGTTACACAAACAATTCTTTACCATATACACTTAGTAGGCACGGAGACCTTTCAATAAGGTACTGTGCACTTTACCCAGAACAGTATACCATACTAATAGCATTCATCGCAGGTATTATGATTAAAGTATTTATCATTATCTTTACTAGTGTTGCTATTATCAGCGTCTTTAAGAGTGTTATTGTTTTCGTATTGGTATTATGGTCTTATTCATTAATTGTGGATACAATAGAAGGTAATGAAGACGTCACCTGCATTTTATGTTCCAAGAAATCTCTGGAAGAATCCGGTTATTAGTATCCTTCAACATGCTTGGAGCCATCTACAGCTCCTATTCAAATTCTTTTGACATTGTCTGAGAGAGGCCTGAAGAACTGCATATTTCTACATAATCAGATATCCGTCTCTTATGATTGCCAGATTTGTCTGTGTATAACCGTGGAACGAATGTAATTAGCTCCATGATGTGACAATAAGTTTACATTTTACTCGGGACTGTACCACTTAGACACTTTCTACTTTCTTCCGGTCATACCTATCCGGCGGGGTGGCGGGCAGTATGTCCTCGTACTCTCCGTCCGCCCGTGGTCGTTGATACCCGTACAGTTCACCTGCACGCAGCTGGCTGGCCTCGGACTGACCATCGCAGTAGGTGAGTTGGAAGACGACATGACGCGACCATCCACCGTGATGTCGAACCAACTGATGGGCGGGGAAGGCTGGTCGCACGAGTTAATGCGACAAGTTATCTTCAGTCTTTCGGGCTCGTTGCCGAGCACAATGTCTTCGAATTCCACGGAAATGATGCGTTCCGCCGGGCGACCTTCCAGATGGTAAATGGAATGTTAAGCGGCACGTAACACAAAAAATGAAAAACAAAGCCTTTTTTTCTTGGTATTGGGGTCTACATTTGATTACTGTATGTGACTTGTGACTATTGGTACAGTTGTACAACATTGAACGCACTTTTTGATTGACCTTGATACCTGCAAAAGTATCTATGTACAAAATACGGAAGCCTGGAAGGTTTTGTGCAAAATGTATAAATAATGAAGACCTTACCCCTGTCCCAATATAAGTTAGTCTGATAAAAAGAGTAAAATCTTATGAGTTCAACAGTAAAATTTTGACTTAAATCGGATGAAAAATAAGGAAGTTATGATATTTTGAAGCTTTGTCTTTTTTCTGCAAAACAGTTCTTGTACAGTGGATATGAATATGCAAATGAGTGAGCTAATTATTATGTCATATCCTCACAATTTTCCATTGATCGAGTATCAAAAAATGACAAAAAATCCATGTTTCTGTCATTGCAGTCTGAAACATGATGTTATTCCTGGTTGAATAACTTCAGAATAGTGATCAATAAGATATACGAGAATTTGAGCCGCGAACATAATTGCGTTTGAATTAAATACTGGAAATGTCAAAGTTTAATGTACAAACTATATGGCAAATTGTGCGGGTACATGCTCACTTTTCTATTTGCATATCTTTATTGACTGTTCAAGAACTGTTTCCCCCATAGCTAAAACTTAAAAATGTCATAACTTCCTTATTTTTCATCCGATTTCGATCAAAATTATACCGTTGAACTCGTAATATTTCACTCTTTTTTATCAGACTAACTTATATTACTTTGGACTAAATTTCCCCTTCAATATTCCGTAGCGAACGGTGCTGTTATGACTAAATCAATTCTAATGAAACTTCTACGAAGGGATCATCAGATTGTATGGTTTCCATGCACGATTCCTTTCATCACACGGCTTGAAAATAGAAAGCCGGGGTCAAAGCAAAATTATATTTTTACTTGAAATGCTAAGAAATATCTCATACCAGTAGTTCGCCCCATCATTCAGAACTTTAAAGGAATGGTACAGCTTTGGTTGAGGTGGGGCTTCAGGTTTTCACTTTTAAATGATTTTTGTTGTTGTTGTTGTTGTTGTTGTTGTTGTTGTTGAGATAATGAGGAACCTCTTATGACATGATTAAGAGCATGTAATTCTAAGAGGAATTCCAAGGTGGGACACCCCTCCTTTTACTCGGATTCCTTTGTTTTTGGATATCTCAGGCATTTCAAAACCAATATATGAAATAAACTTTGAATTCCTCTTAGAACTGTATAATATACAATTCTAAGAGGAATACAAAGTTTTTAAAAGAATATTATTATTTAATATTTCATAAAGTGGTTTCTAAGTATCTCGCAAAAAAGTTACCTCAACCAATACTATACCATCCCTTTAAATATTGATATAAGAAAAACAACTTCTTTTAAAAAAATGCAAGGAACAAAAAGGGCTCTTGTTGACTTAAAGCACATAATCCTTGAAAGTTCAAAGTCGTGTTACTAATCAGTGCTTGGAGAAAAAACCTGAAAGTTCACAAAATATTCATGAATATTTAACGAATTTATTAGCTTGTTTGAGGAAGTCAGCTTGTAAGCTACATAGGGTGTTTGATTTCCTGATCATTATGACGTCATACTTACCGGAGACCTGTAAGGTTGCAGATCGCAGCAGTCCAAGCACGTGACATTGAAGGAGATCACCGTGGTTGGTAGCTGTAGGGGTGAAAGTCAACTCGCTTCTCATGTTGTAGTAGACATGGTTGGTGAACCCATAGTTGAGACCTTGGGTCCTGGTGCCTTCGGCATACAATCTTGCAGGAGCGCTGCTGTCCGCTGGGAAATATGAATACTCAAACTTCATGAATAACGAAACAAAGAAGAGTGCGCAATATATACGGAAGATAGACAGAAACCACTGACAAAACGTGGAATAGATATCAATCTAATTTGAAAAAGATCCCTCGTGTATGATTAAACGAGCTTTCCTGCACAGGGCTAGTATACTACCCACTCCCTGCGTCCATCTGCAGGCATGATAGCTTCTCATTCATGAGCATAGGCTTACTTGGGTGTGGTATTGACAACGAAACATAGTGTTTGATATATAAGTTTTGTGGTACGCACTATTCAGATCAATTCGTTTCCAATTAAAGGCTCAATGGAATTCACCGAGATACTGATTTTCGAAGGCCTGAATAAGTTCATACATCACAAATTCGGGAATTGTTTGATCAGAATCGGTGTCAAAGATTCATTTTGCAGGAACTACGCTCAGCCCCTAGAGAGGATATTTTGACTTTCTTAGTGTCAACATGAGAATACTACAAGAGAAGTTAAGCAGCACAACCACCAGGATTTTTTTTTTCCAAGAGGCGGGTCTAGGTGGAAAAATGAAAAGAAAAAAAAAACACACACATTAGGCTGAGAAGTCCATGTTTTTTAAATCTTAAATCAAAATGTTAAATTCCCTCATTATGTGAGATGAAGAACGCAGAAGTCCACATCGAATAATTGTATTTCAGGAAGCTTCAAACAACGTGCGTCAGAGTTAAATCAGATGTTTATCAGTTTATGTCTTTGTTTTGTGTTCGTTTCCATTGCTGAGAGGAAAATGTGTGTGTGTGTGTGGGGGGGGGGGGGTAGGAAGGAGATGAAAACTTGCGACTTGAGGTTATCATAACACAAGCGCCGAAACTGAAATAAAGGGATGATATAGTATTGGTTGAGTGGAGATTTCAGCTTTTAAGTTTATGCGAGATGATAAGAAATCTCTTAATGAAACGTTTTTAGAGCAAACAATTCTAGAGGAATTCAAAGTTACTTGATGAAAATCGTTTTTAAATGGAGAAATAAAAAAACAGAGTAAAACAAGCAGATCCAAGTAAAAGCCGTTCCAGCCGTTCAAGAGATCTCCTTCCATTCAGGGAGGTGAGAGCCACCTCCCTGTTCCATTCAAGGCAAGAGTCCCCATCTACAAAGCTTACATTAGGCCCTTAATGGAGTATGCATGCCCGATGTGGGCTGGAGCTGGTGCCACTGCACTTGGGCTACTGGACAGGCTACAGAGAAAAGCCCTTCGCCTCCAAAGAATTGATGACCCCATCAAAGTTGGAATTTATCTACTGGAGCATCGGAGAAATGTGGCATCTCTTTGTACCTTCTACCGCCACTTCTTCTTGAGACCGTCCCTTGAGCTGTCTGGAATCCTTCCCCCATTGGTCTCCAATGTTCGATTGACACGCTCCTCTGCAACTGCTCACCCCTACAGAGTTACCGTACCAAAGTCGAACAGGTATCTCCATCAGTCTTCCTACATACCAAGGACGACTCTGCTGTGAAACTCACTTCCCACCAAGCTTCCTCAAGCTCCAAACATGGAGAGATTTAAGAATTGTGTTAATTCGTATTTAATCAGTTTGTTGTAAGAAATGATTGGTGTTATTTTGTATAATGTATACGCTATTTTGACTATGGTTTACAATTTGGTAACCGAGGGCCACTTCTCATCATATTATGATGGTAACATCAGGCCCAAAAAACCATTACAAAAAAAAAAGGTGGGTCAGATCTTTAATTAGGATTGCTTTGTTTGGATATCTCAGCCATTTAAAAAATACATATATATTTTTTAATCGAACAAACTTTGGATTCCTCTTAGAATTACATGCTCTTTCATATTTTATGAGAGGTTTCTCATCATTCCAAAAATCATCAAAAAACGTTGGAGACCTGAAGCCCCATTTAAAATGAAGCTATACCGTCCCTTTAAACATGTATTTTGATGATTCCTATGGGTAACTCTCAATGACCTTTAGATTAAGTGAAAAGTTAATGTAGGTGACAACTTTGTACAATTCTTCGATCTGTAAGTTGAAAGACAGTTAAAGACGATAGATCCAATCACGGAGATGGTAGAGATCAAGACCTCACTGCCCTGTATTCAATCATCACAATGTAAATAAGTTTACAATATGTGATTTGTGACTGCTCTTCGAATCATATCTCTTCGGTTCCATCATAACTTTTTGACGTTTGTCGTTGCTTAAAGGGGATGGCTAGTAACTGATCAGTGGGAATCAGTGGGAATGCTGGGGGATGATTGTTCCAATCATTGTGGGTTTCATTAAGGAGTATACATTATATATCTATTGTTGTGTGAGATTGTTTGCTTCAGAATGATCTCATATTCAAGTAATATGGTTTTCAATGTTTCCAGGTTAGCATGCCTGTACAGTGACGGGGCGATCGTTAACGCTTCCGTTAACCCTATAAAGCCCAAGGGGGGGGGGGGGGGGCACATTGTGCCCCCCTACCAGATTTTCGTTTGCCACTCCTTCGCCCTTTATCCGATTTCAACCAAATTTGGTGACTTTTCCTAAAATTTTATTACAAACAGCTTGATATATAATTTAGCTATATTTGATGTTGCTGGTTGCCATGGCAACCATAAACTGACAACCATGTCAGTCAGATTTTGCATCTTTTTTCTGTTCCCATTTCATTTAACAGCATTACAGTGTATGAAATGGGTGTTTCTTGGCTGAAATTTGTTGAAGGAGCAATATTCGAAGTAATTATGGTCCTGGAAAGTTTTTCTTATTATTTCCTTTGTTTTTATGTGACAAAGGCATAAAACAATAGATATAATAGAGATAATTGAAAACAATGATATTTTCTAAAGATTGCCCTTATATTTTGAGTTATTTTGATTCCTTCACCCAAGTTATGCCTCTGATATCATTAGTTTATCATATCATCAATTTGCAATCTCAAAATTCCAGTATTATGCAAATATGAAATGTCATAACTATACATGTACCCATCCCAAACATTTCATCTCAGGTCTCATAATGTATCACTATGTTGATATGAATAGCGCCCCCATGTGGTGACCTTGAGAAATTTCAACCATAACAAATAATGAAATTTCACTTGCCTATCATTTGTGGCAAATATTAAAATGATTGGTCTATAATAAAACATATATAATGGGGATAAAGAAATTATACAGAAAAATCATGTTTTTAGCATATTTCCTATGGTTTTCTTCATATTTTGGTAAATAGCGCCCTCCATGGGTGACCTTGTGAAAATTCAAATGTACGGTCATGTAGAGTGTGAGTTACTCTACCCACGTGCCAAATATGACGATGATACATCAAATGATAGAAAAGTTATATAGGGGGGGGGGCACAATGTGCCCCCCCCCCTTGGGCCTGCGAGGGGTCAAAATAGCTTGGGCTTAATAGGGTTAACGATCGCCCCGTCACTGTACAAGCATGCCAGATACCAAGAAGCCATTTGATAAATAATACAGAGCAAACCATTCTAAGAAGATTTCAAGGTTTATTAGATGAAAATCGGCTCTGGAATGGCTGAGACATCCAAAAGCAAAGTAAAACAAAGCTATCCTCATAAAACCTGTTATCAGGATTGCTCTGTTTTGGATATCTCAGCCATTTCAAAACCAATTTTCATCAAATAAATGTTGAATCCCTCTCCGAATTACATGCTCTTTCATATTTCACAAGAGATTGCTCATTATCTCGCAAAAAAAAAATGTCAGAAACCTGAAGTTAAGTTTCAAACAAAACTGTATGCTACACGGATCAAATCTTCTTTAGCAGCATCTATTCCCATAAATGATATAAAAAATTATAAAGAATATTTACCTGAAAATAATCAAAATTCTTTGTTTTTTACTCCAATTAATGAATCTGAAATTATTGATATTGTTCGACTTTTGAAATGTAGTAAATCCTGCGGGCCCGATAATTTGAGGGTAAATTTGTTGAAAAAGATAATTTACCCCCTAGCAGCCCCTCTCACCCATATATTCAATCTATCCCTACTTAATGGCAAGTATCCAGACTCTTTTAAAATCGCCAAAGTTATCCCCATCTATAAAAGAGAAAATCCATTAATGGTGAAAAATTATAGACCCATCTCATTGTTGAATGTTCTATCGAAAATCTTAGAAAAAGTAGTTTACAAGCGTCTTTACTCGTTTATGATTGAAAATGATATATTGAATACGAATCAGTTTGGTTTTAGGAAAGGATTTTCTACCGATTATGCTATAATCAAATCTGTCGATAATATTATTGATGCGCTTACTAAAAAAGAACATATAATTGGAGTTTTTATGGATCTTAGTAAGGCATTTGACACTATTGATCATGACATTTTACTTGAAAAATTACAGAATTATGGCGTGAGAGGGATTACTTTGTCATGGTTCAGAAGTTATCTAAGTCATCGCAAACAATATGTTGCATTTAAATCTAGTCACTCATTATATTCTAACGTGTCATGTGGTGTCCCTCAGGGATCTATCCTCGGGCCCCTACTTTTTTTGATTTACATTAATGACATCACCAATTGCTCTCCTCGTTTGAACTTCATCTTATTTGCAGACGACACTAACGTTTTTTATTCTCATAAGGATATTGCAACACTGATTGATACACTTAATATGGAATTAGGTAATATTTCGAAATGGTTTAGAAGTAACAAGCTTTTATTGAATATTGATAAAACATGTTTTATACATTTTCATACTCTTCAATCCCAACCCACCCTTCCTAAAGGTATTTATATTGATGGTATAAACATTGCTGAGAAACACTCAACCAAGTTTCTAGGAGTGACCCTAGATAGCAATTTAACTTGGAATACTCATGTGCAGAATATTACTACAGGAATATCTAAAACAACTGGTGTTTTAAGGAGAATAAAGTATTTGATTAATGATCAAACTTTAATAATGTTATATAACACTTTATTTTTACCATATGTAATGTATTGCAATATTGTATGGGGCAACTGTAGCAAAAGTAAATTAAATACAATTTTTATTCTTCAGAAAAAGGCTCTTCGTATATGCACACACTCAAATTTTTTGGCTCACACCGATCCTATATTTCATCGCCTAAAAACTTTAAAAGCCCATGACATACATATATATCTAACTGCTATATTTATGTATAAACACACTCGAAATTTATTACCATTTTTTTCATAATGCCTTAGTAGCCAATGACCATATTCATTCATACCCAACCCGTCGTTCCCATGATTTTCATTTAAGTAATCCAAAGCTTTTACTTGCTCAAAAATCGATTAGACATCACGGTCCGGATACATGGAACACTCTTCCTGAGGAGTTGAAACAGTGTGCCTCCTTGTTTTCATTTAAAGCAAACTTAAAGAATCACATTTTATTACAGTATACTTCAAATACAAATTAAAACAAATAACTCATATGATTAATGTTGGTCTCCCAAATAGCAACATCGCATACCGTTCCCTCTTTCAGCAAACCAATTCGATTATTCTACATTCCAGCATATCTGCCCTTCTGCACTTTCTAGCACTTGCACGCACATCCACCACCATCACGTTTTTCCCCTGCTATCTCCGCAGCAGAATTTGTATTGTCTTGTAGTATTACGAAACTAGTATACGTCCCTACCTTTTCCTCTGGCCGGCCATCTTTTCAAGCTATGCTTACAATGGCGGCCCTCTGCATTATCGCTCCATAATTGTAATTGTTGTAATCCCCGCTGCATAGACATGCATACTGTATATTGTATCATTAATTACCTTTTATATCTTTGTTTACGCAAGTCAAACGACTCTGTTTTGAATTTATTTTGTATATTTCCCACATGTTCATGATCATGTGCCTTATGTATATTGATTTGCTGATTGATTTGTTGATTTGCAGAAAATAAAGTATCTATCAAACAAAAACAAAAACAATCTAGTGGGACATCGAGGTGGGGTGGGATCGGATGGATTCATTCGTTTTCTTACCTTGTCCTTGGCAACGTACACCCACGTCATTGCCATGACCGCAACTGACCCAACTAGTGCCTGATCGACGAGAGAAACAACCCCACGGTAATCTCTGGCACTCCAAGAGGGAATTCTCGTTTCCCGTTGGGCAGTAAGTTCCGTGGTCAATCCAAATAGGTCCAGATCCTTGTCCAAAATGGGCGTCGACATGCACCGATGCAGCTGCGGTGTAACCAAGCTGTCTGCAAACGGCGTGTGCTTCCTTCATATCCCATCCATAGTCACAAACCGTGCCCCACTGACCGTCACAGAATATCTCAACTCGACCCTCGTGACCATCCGACCCTCCGACAAGACGCACTGAAAGAAAGAAACATATCAAACACAAATTTAATTCAATCAGCTCTGATTCGACGTGTCTGTTGCAATATTTAACGTTTTGGCAATCGACGATTATATGTTCACCAATGATGATTAAACGTACGTGTTCATTTTAACGCATCCGTCACTTTGCTCTTATTGAACCAGGTCATGCTGGTGTTGTATATTCTGGAGTTGTATTCAGTCGTAATTGGGCTCTTTCTTCAATTGCATAAATTCAATATCAAAGTAGAAATTGACGCAACAAAATATGTCACAACAACACCGCGCAGTTGTTGTTATCCTACATTATGTCATTGGTATTATTTGCAGTCGATATCAACGTTCAGCTTTTAGAACTTGCCTAGTTTGTCAAAGTGTAAACGCATCTAAAACACACACACACACACACACACACACATGTCATATATAAGTATGTGCGTGTGTGTATATATACATATTATATGACATATTATGTTTGCAAAAGTTCCCAAAATCTTAAGAAAAAAGACGGAAAGGAAGAGAGAACAGAGATAGAGAGAGAGAGAGAGAGAGAGAGAGGAGGAGAGAGGGAGAGAGAGGAAATCTTTCCGATATATTCCATGTGACCTTACTTGAGCTATGCTACAGTGCCTGTATGTGTTTTGGAACGAGTTCAATAAATCATGTGTTTGTGCAACACTCACCAGTTCTACCGTCGCACGGGCGAGCGCACTGATCTCCCAGCAGTTGGTAATAATTTAGTGAACCCATCATGGAGTATCTCTTTTCTGCTTTTGTTAGAGTTACTCGAAAAATCCCTGTCATGCTTTCAAACGATGTTACATCAAAGCAGATGTTCTATTTAACTGTGCTAGACTACTGGCACGGAGAATCTAAACGGTGTAATCTTCAAGTTTTCTATCTCAGAATAGACTGTAACTGATGAATGCAAGATTTAATGCTTTACAGTCTGGACTAGCATCCGTCTTTTAATGCAGATCTCTGTCGAAGTCGTATTTAATTTGCCAAGAATGGTAAAATCGTCAGTCTCACAAAATAAACAAACAACTTGAAAACTTTCCATACTACCACAACGTGCTTCAACAGAACTTATGGAAACAAACCACGGAAACCATTTTTTGTCTTTCGCATGATTCAAAATTTAATGTCAAATATAAGTAAAAGGGTTGACTTAAAAGTATTATCCTTGTGTCTGTTGGACACAAGAAAACTGTTGCTTGGTCCTTGGCTACTGTTTATGGTTTTCGCGACATCCTTTTGAGGCACAAGGTGAATGAATTCTAGATCGAGGTGGAATAAGGACAACTTTTAAGTTATGACCAGTTTGCCGCTATTGGATGTGTATTAGGTCGTTGGAAGAAAACGGTGTCAATGGTTCGTTCAAATGTCCATCTTGTGTTGAGATATGCAACTCATGCATTTGTAAAAAGTAGACTTTTATTCTTTTTAGCATGGCATATTTCACAGAACCCGTTTGCGATTGGCGAATTCTTACTCTTTAATTTTTGTCGGACCACTCTAGCATATGGTAGAGAGTCCGCTAGAAGACATGATGTTTCTGCTTTATGTCGCTGCAAAATACAGACACAAACATGACTCTCTCTAAGAGTACAAATGCAGACATTACTTGGATATTTCGTTGATTTTTGCTGTTTCTGCTGCTTGATATAACCATCTTTTGAGAAGACCTCACTGCGGTTCAGGTGCAAGTTGTAAGTAATGTTAAAAAGCTCCTTCTTGTTGAATTGACAGATATATGGGTGAGAGGTTATCTGTGTCCCCACCACATCAATGGTGTATCATATACCACTGGGTGTTAAGCAAATACAAACTTCTCCCTATACATTCCAATATTATTGTTAGTTTATTCCTATATAAGGTATCAAAACTTGTCTTCTTCATACTACGGGAAAGGTGTCACGATTATTTGCTAAGCCTACCTTGCGTTCATACCTGTAATATTTCCCATGATTTGCAGTTATCAGGAACGTGTTTCGAAGGAAACTCCAAGTGATTCCAGCAGTGCTCATCAATGTGACGAAATATGACGAAATTTTCTTCCACTGGGCTTCATGAAATTCTGTTTTTGCACGAGTGAGGACACCGATACTGAAACAGAAACATACTCTTAGAATAAATTGACATTTTGTCTTTAATTTTAAGAGGCTTTTTGTTTTCAAATCGACTGCTAATATTTTTCTGCGTTTTGTCTACTCCCACTAGACAGACCGTTGTTCATTTAAGCGATTCTACCAGACAAGTAGTAATCGATCGTGAAAACATATTCGACAATTTGCATCATTTTAGATAAAGTCTGTACTCCCAGTAAATATCAGCGAAGGGAACAATAGCTCTTCGTTTGTCTAACAGGTGTTAAACAAAAATGGAAAGCTGTTTTGTCTACGAAAATGGAGCCAAACGATAAGAACCAGTCTTGTAAGTTACAGTTCATTTCCGTCTTTATTGTCTAGTCAGTCAGTTGTGGAGTCTGGCCTTAAAAACTTAAGTAAAATTCATCTTTTGGGGAAAAATCAAAGCGTACTACCAAAGGTATTGAACTATTAATTGCATCTTTTTGAAGAAAAGTTGGTAAGAGTGATACCAAGCATTAAAGACAGCCATAATCGGTACGTTCATGGCGCTGACGAACGAACCGTGTTGTCAATTCGGTTTTGCTCAATATGCTATGGGGATATGTTATTTCCACTGACGTTGTCTTTTGGGGCAACCTGCGTCGCATTACACAACAGAAAGCACGAGCAGAAAAATGCACTTTCATCACCGAATGATAACAGCTTTTACCTTTAGATACTTTAAGAATTTCCTTGATTGGCTCATGATTTGTAATTTCATAGGAAAAGGTTCTTCTAAATTTAACATTATTACCATTCATTTGCTCATCTTGAATTATCTCCGTCCTTCCTATAAATATCCCAGGGTGTCCGTTGAGAGGCGTAACATTTCTTCCTTATCACGTTTTTCTCTTTCTTAGCTCAACCAGCCTTTTGTAGCGGACATTGTGGCTTAGATATGCCTGTTTTATCCTCTTTATCGTTCCTGAAAGAAAAACAAGTTATTACTTCATCTATATTCACAGTTATCATGGAATTCTACCTTATCTTAATGGAATTATTTCCATACTAGCAAATGATGTGTGTATTTTGGGTGAAAGTTCACTTCCGTCTTGGGGTAAGAAGTGAAAGCTTCACAGTGTTATGTTTCGGAAGACTGTATGTTTTGCAATGTCTGAGTCATTTCCCGATAAGTACACGTGAATTAATTGGACCTCGATGTTTTAAACTTATTTGTTATCCATGACTTTGTTAATTCCATGCGTTTTTGAAAGGAAGGTACCTTTTGGTTAATTCATTGTTATGACTTTTACCTGTTTCAAATGGTATCATGAAAATAATTGAAGAAATTTGTGTTTCCATCGTGAAGCTAAAAGTGTCATTTAGAAAAATGAATTTTAGCCTTTGTTTTCGGATGCTCGCTGTAATCATTTTAATTTTTCCGTTTTAGCCATTAAGACTGTTTATGTTACGTAGTTATATATGCATATTTTTATATTCTGCATATCGTCATTTCTAATGATTTTTTTTTTTTAAATGACTCCTGTATATTAAGCTGTGCCTCAAACTGATATTGACAAAGGGGAGGGACGAATAGTATACAGTCCATAAGTGGCAACATAATTTTTTTTCTTTGGGGGGGGGGGGGGTTGTAGTTTCGAAAATTTGAATGATGATGTTCATTTACGACAATAATCATGATCAACTAGACTTGGAATTTGTCAACACTGACAAATTAGGTGATCCGATCTTTTCGAAAATCAATGATTTGAGTCCTGATCCCAATAGGCATGACCGTAAAGGTTTCATCTGTGGTTATGGACATTGGCCGTGTGATGTTTGGATTCTCATTTAGAAAAAAGGGAGTCGGGTTTGCCATCTTTGGTACCATATTCCGTATACACTATAACGAAGATACAGAATAAAGTACATTTGACCATTGACCCCACTTTGCACAGCCAAGATGGCATCTGAAAAAAAAACACCAAAAAACTGGTTATTTTGTGAAATGATCCTGGTAACGTGGTCTTTGAGTGTGCGAAATATTGGAAAGATAAGACATGTATTCACCGAGATACAGGATGGTACATTTATGACCTTTGACCCTAATTTACCTACCCAAGATGGTGTTCGATCAAGTAGTTGTTACCTTATAAAATAATGTACGTCACATGAACTAAACATGTGCAAAATATGGGGTTCCTAGGGAATGTCTTTCATGTGTTATTGCAAAGAAATTTGCAAAAAGAAAGAAATATGAAAATACATCGAAGCTAAGGTTTAATTTAAGCGAAGTTTTTCGACGTGATTTCGACGTCGTATGAAAAAAAAACCGGAGGACACATTACCAATAGCGCAAAGTCTCAGCTAACACATATCAAAATCTGGGAGAAATTCACCGTAGGATAAGTGAGATAGTGCTCGATAAAGACAGTCATGTTAATTTTCATTTCAAGAAAAACTGCACTCCTATAGAGATAACTCGCAAATAGGACAAATTTGACAAGGTTACCTTCAATCTATTTTTACGGGGTGAAGACTTCATCCAGCGAAATAGTTGATGATGAAAACTGATAAACCATTAAATAAGCTACAACATACTGAAATCTGGGTGAAAATTGGCCAAGGATAAGTGAGATACGCTCGAGTAAACAGTAAACTTGAAATTTGATGACGTCATTTTGAAAATTTACTTTTTTATTTTATTAAGAAATTTGATATCTTTTCATCATTTTCCCAGCATCGCCAACCCATGGAATGACATGTACAACTCATCAGCATTCAAAATATGTAAAGAAAATGGGGGGGGGGGGGGGGGGGTCATCGTCCATCCTGGCGAGTAAATTCGGATTTAAAATTGGCGGTTTTTTGGCATTGTTGCACTGTATATCGCCATTGACGCGCGCACGGAATTTCAACTTTGACGGGCCCGTATGACGTCATTTAGAGTCGGATTGACTTGAAACTTGGTAGAAATATTCCTTGACATTTCAAGCATCCGTTAAGTGTAAAAAATTGGGAGATTTCTATTGCATAAGAGCTGTGCGTGCGTATATGTGCGCGCGCGTACGCGTCCGTCCAATTTTTTCAATTTTTGAAAAAATGCTCCAAATTGTCTGAAACGCGGGCCAAAAAAATTTGAGCACAATTTGAGCATAGAAATATTTTAACGCGCGCGTACGCGCACGTTTTAAGGGTATAGATGAATTTTGAGAATATGAGTAGAATGCACTTGACTTAAAATATATGTGACGTAAATTTCATTGAAAAATCTTATTCTATTAATGAGATATGATTGAGAATGTGTTTTCATATAATGACGTCATAGTGACGTCACGGTCGACTGATCACAATGATTTTACATGATCTGTCGTCTTTGGGACACGATACATATATGGTATGATTTTGACATTGATAGGAAGAGGACTTTTTGAGCTAACCGCTGCACAACTTTTGGGGAGAAATAAGAAGAAGAAGAAGAAGAAAGAATCCGTACAGAAACAGAAGGTGATCCGAGAGGATACTCGGATCACCTAATTAAGACATGTGGATATGAACCTTAACGCCATGATTTTTGTATCTGCAGTGGAAATGTCTCTTCAAGTTTTCCCAAAACCACTATATGCTGTAGCTTCATGAGTCATATTGTTTTCCACCAAAATATTCAGTTGATGTAAAAGACGTACAATTTTTTTCAAAAGAGGTGTGCAGGAGCAAGAACTTTAAAGCTATAAGAACCCCCCAAAAATTCATGTTGAGTCACTATTGATCGTCATGGTAAAGGTACTAAAAAAGTTGCTGCCAGGAACGGTCAGTCACGGTGGTGAAAATTGTTATGATGATCAGTGTACTACGACCTTATACTTCTTCTTCTTCTTCTTCTTCTTCTTCTTCTTCTTCTTCTTCTTCTTCTTCTTCTTTTTACCAGTATGATGTCAAATAATGATTTTACAAGTATAGCTGCAAGCGTGTTTATATGCCTATAGTCAAGAATACCCCAAATGATTTTGATGTATTGGTGAAAACAACCTTCATATTTTCTGTTTGAATTCATTCCTGTTTTTTTTTTTTCTCGTAAGGGGGAATCCAGTTCATCTTGAATGACGTCAGATATTTCAAGGACAATGAAGTGATCACTGGGTACGTTCCAAGTTCTACCAGTGGCAGAAAACGGTTGTGAATTTGAGTTTAATTTGTCAAAAAACCACATCAGGTTATAGATATTTGATAAAATAACCTTTTCAACTTTTCTTGTCATGAAAAGGGACAGTCGATCCTCGAGTGACGTGACCGTTAAGCCATTTTTAGATTTTGTTTCAAACACCCTAGCAATGCGTGTTACTCGGTTCACTTCACTCGTAGTTTGTATGCCCTCAGTAATTTGGACGCCATTCAAGTACCACTCTATCTGTCTGATCCATAGATTTCCTGTGCAGAACAGACTGCCGTAAACGAGTCGTCGTGTTGAACAGAACTGGGAACTTCCAATGTAACACTCGTTGCAGCTGGGTGTAAGAGTAGAAAAATAGGGAGATAGAAATGCAGGCATAGACCGATAGATGGATAGAGCGAGCCAGAGAGAAAGATGGAGATAGAGAAAGTGAGAATCGAGAGAGAGAGATAGAGAGAGAAGGGAGAGATGTAAGTCCAATATATCCTTAGTTTTTATTGGTATTGCTGTCATTACGACATCACAATATGCAGTGTACATTCTGTGTATAAAAAGCTTTTTGGACTGTATAGGACTTTGTTTTAACTTTTCACCGTCTATCTTCTTACCAGTCATCGAAAATGAGTGTTTCCTATGAACTCTGATTTGATATTAAAACGAAAGTTTACGGATTGCAGTTTCGTGAATAATGATTCAATGAATTCTGAATGATAGACACACAGCAATGATAGGCCTGAAAAGCAGCTACAATGAAAATAGTTTTTCTTTTGTGATGTTTCTTTTAATCCTGCCTTACCGCATACGTTGATTGCTATGAAAAGAGTCCACAGGTGCGCTAAATTCCCGTTGCCATTCATTGTGATAAACAGATCCTCGTCAACCGGAAGCCGATGAACCTATAGTTGGAGAAAGACATGAGAGTAAAAACTATAACAAGCTATGACAGAATATCATGAAAACTTATTTGGCGTTGTTTAAACGCATCTTCAAAGTGTTGAAGGAATCGTTCCATATGACTTTTTTTTAAATATTATTCAAGGAGCAAAGGGTCTGTCTATTTATTATATAATCATATATAATCATTATTTAATATACATCATATACAAACCTGTCTTTTTGGAAAATTATACTCTACTATCTGGACGATGAATTTGCAGACCACAGTTCTATGAAGTCCAGTCTGGAGTCGGACGGAAGAGTAGGTATGAGATTTATGAATTTCTTGTGTGCCCTATATGCAGTGTTGGGTGTGCCCACTTTCTTATCACACAACGGACGGAAAAATATCCTTCCGCGTGCGCGTCAGCGTCGAATGTCATAATTCAGTTTTAATAGGAAGAAGATTCGAGACTTGGGGATCATATTGCAGACATGATTTTTGAGAATGTAGTTTGTTTACACCATGTAAATAGTGTCACTTGACAAAGTAAAACAATGTTCTCCGATGAAGGAGAGAGGCTCGTGTAGCCTATCTATAGTCAACCTTTAATAATTAGTGGTTCATGACTTTGTCCCCCCTCCCAATAAAAACACAACCCAATACTAACTTTTGTATCCTCCTTCACTTAAAAGCAGACTACTTTGCGAGGGTCTAGGGTAATTACCCCGCGGGCAATTACCCCGGACCCTTCCTCTTGCCCTAATCCTAATCCTAATCCTGAACCTAATTCTAACCTTAACCCTAACTCCTAACCCTAACCCTATCCCTAACCCTAAACTTTACTCTCACCTTACCACTAACCAGTATTTAGCCGGGGGTAACTGGCCTCTGGGGGTAATTGCCCGGATATGACTTTGTGTAGCACAATGCATTATTCTCACTGATATTTGGTATTTATTCGGGTGCACGCATCTCTAAAGCATTCCTTTATATGATTCCAAACAGTGATACACGTGCAAAGCCGTTTTGATGTTGACAATTAATTTCCCTGGACTACTCATTGTCGCATTTTTTTTTTCTGATGATTTTTATATCTGTTTGTCCCCTCCCCTATCTCTGGATAACATTTATATGCATGCATGTTTACTATTCATTATGAAAAACAGTGTTCTCTCAAAATTACTGCGACACGCCAATATTTGCAATGTAGTAAAATTGATATTTATCTTATGTCGCATTTTTATATGCTGACGTTAGTCAGGCCTAACTCTTGGATTCACCATAATGGTTGTTTCTGATGTGATTTATACATTATTCATGAACGGAACCATAACAACATGCACATGAATTGTGTAATCTTATGATTACGTTGTGTTTGTAAAGGGAAACACTGGGACATTTCTGGCCGTAGTTTTCCAAAACACCCCAAATTTCATTAGGTAAATTAGTGTTTGAAATTTATGTTTGACTGAACATTATGAAACAGTGAGGAAACTACAATGTTTAACTTATTCCATTCCCTGCATTCACAGCAAAAAAAAAAATGATAACAATAAATATATATATATTTACATCTTTACCTCGCGGTATGTGTGTACGTTGTCACTGTTTGTTGAAAACGGAATAAACGATACGAAAATAACAATGTAATACGTAATGTGTCTTTCTTTACATAATGTAATAACACTTTCTATTTCTTTTTCTTTAAGACTTTCAGTATGCTTGATGTGGGATGAATGTGACATCGTGACCTACTTCCGCTTCTTAAACATGAGACACAAAATCATCTGAGAGCGTGTATCCGAAACTTTAATTTTGTCAAAGCATCGGGAAATTCAAGCCATGTTACTTCCTGGTTCTTAAATAAGCTTTGCGGCTAACTAATGATGACACTGGAACCAATCATGCGGTAATGTGACTCTGATTGAGACTTGGTGGAAAACGAATACGTTTTCTCCTGCTGAGTGTCCGTGACTGCTCTGCATAAATTAAGTATTTTATTGTATTGTATATATTCATTTCAGCACGGGATGAAAAACTTGCTTTCAGCTAAAGAGTTGGTTTTTAGCAACTCAGCATCTACAACTAACTAGATAGTTTAGAGAAACTGGGAGGTAAATGCTTTAAAGAGAGCGTACGAATTGCATTAATACAATATATTCGAAGCTGAAATATACCGATTGACCTTATTGAAGACATGAAATGTTAGACAAGTTTATTCTTTCATCACTTCTGTTTTCATTGTATATTGCATATCTATTAATTAGAGATAGATTCACGAACATGGCAAGAAAAAGGAAAACTACCACATTTTTTTTTTTCCAAATAACACAATCACATGTGTGTATTCATGGAGACCATTCCATTCTAGCTTTTATAATGCCAAGGTACTTTAACTGTAGCAGTCATTATTGTTCTTAACAGTTATTATACGGTCATTACTTACGCTTATTATAATCCAATCAAAATACTTTTCATCTTGCATTCAACAATGATATTACAATACATGTATTACAGTATCTGAATACTAAATACTTGAGGAGGGGAAGCTCAGGCAAGTCGATAATACATTACTATTCAACTAGACGGAGTGTAAGTACCATAAAAACTAACACCGCGAATATTGCACCATAATTCTATTTGTAATAGTCCAATTTAAATTCTAATTAATAACGGACATACGGATTTATAGATATAAGCTTAAAAACGTCTTTTTCTTTCCAGTAGGCCCTACATGTATTCTAGATGACAACATGTATCAAAAGAAGATTTGAAATAGTGATTTACACTGCTCCGCATGGTTGTGTAAACAAGTAAACATGGTCTAATCTCAAATTTCTTATTTTTTCATACATTTATTTTCTTCAGGCATTCATTTTATTTTCTACTGAATGCTTTTGCTATATGACCTTCTTTTCTCTCTTTCTTTTCTCTTTGCTCTGTGTGTGTGTGTGTGTGTGTGTGTGTGCACCCATGCTTGTTCAGGTGGATTTGCTTGCATGCAGTGTGTATAATCATTTATATGTGTGTGTGAGTGATTGTATTAACTTGTTTCCGGTGAACCTATACTCCAATAAGAATGTGATATTCTGTACACTTCTCCACACGTGTTCTAATAGTTCTTGTATCAGTAGAGAATGATTACAATGACGGTTAAGATTATTGTAACATAATATCTTGAAAGCTCTTTAAAGCCTGGGATATCTATAAACACATGTGATATCGTCATAAGGTCATGCTGGACTCTTCTGAAGACGCGTAAAAACACACGTTTGATGGAGATAATTCTACCGACTCAATATACGATCTATACATTAGACTACCATTATAATGTACATATTCGACAATATTACACAGCAACATTGATATGCTGAGTCTCTACAGGTAGTCACAGATCATTCTAGTCACCCATATCATAAATGTATGATTAACAATGATATCATGATAATTTCAGTTCGTTTTTTTTTTCTGAAGTACCTGCAGACAACTGTAAAGCAGAGTTTCGTCAGACTATGAAAAATTCACACCCATTGTATCATTTATTTTCAAACGAATTTAGATTTCTAAGAGATGTGAAGAATAATGACCTATGATTTACCCTTTCCATAGATGGAGTTCTAACTAGCTAAAATCATTCAAAAAAGGGAGAAAAATTCTTAATCACATATGGATACGCAGGTAAAAAGTTTTAGTCACGAGTACAATACTATACTCAACAAAGTTTAGCAAAGTTTCCCTTTTCGTTACCTTATTCGTATAATTATAAAATACATTTTGTATTGTATTGATTTGACCTTTACATTGTTTAAGCAGATGAATTGATATATGTGTCTCATTGTCTTATGTATTCTCATTTATTAATTGCACAAACGAGTATATTGAATTGAAATTGAATCATAAGTGTGAGCACCTGAGAAGTTCGATAACTGCTCGTATGGACGTGAGTTTGAGGTGCACACTGACCATGAGCCTTCGTGTGCGTTTAAAGGGAAGAAGTTTGAAAATGAAAGAATCATGGGATAGAACATGATGGTCCAAGATTACAGGGATAGGTTTGTATCATCGAAGGTTGGGATTTGGCTCAGTCGGTAGCGCGCATGCCTCCAGCCCTAAATGCATAACACTTTTTGATCCTAAATGTAATATCAACCCTAACTGCAATACATGTACATCTTAACCCTAAATATAGGACTAATATCGACCCTAAATGTAATACTGGAGACAATCCTAAATGTAATGCATGTCTACTCTGAATGTACTACCAGCCCCATACTTAATACATCTTAACCCTAAATTTAACAACCACCTTGACCATCTAAATGTAATATATCTTGACCCTAAATCTATTACAAAAATGTCGGAAACACTTTTCTTTAATTGCAGAGAGCTGGTTTATGTGTATACATGAATAATGCAGTTTCCGAGGTACATACTGTAAATCAACGATTTATAGACAGCCTTTACGTCATGAACGATTTGGTGTGTGCTGAAAATGAGACTCGGTGATAACGCATTGATCACATTTTAGTGGTATCTATATGAAATTAAACTTACGAACACACTATTCAAACTGCTGATATTTTCTATGATATGTATCAAAATAACCTCAGAGACAGGTGTATAGTGCCTCACGTTCCTTCTTCTGCAGTGAATTTCCTTTTCTTATTACAATGCATCATTCGTTTGTGCTCCAGATAATTTTGACGAGAATCAATCTTCTATAATTATGTCAGAGCTACGGAAACAAATTTCAACGATAGTTCCAAGAGGCTTTCATTGTTTTCGGTTGTTATTATTGTCACTGATCTACGTATATTCATGATTTAAAATTTTCAATATGTTTACATCATTTCTATTCGATGGAATAAATAAGTTTTCATTTGCTTTTCATAATTTCAAAGTTTTGTGATGTTATCATTTTGCGGGTTTCTGTGGTCTCAGAAGTTTGTTGTCTGAATCATTGTTGACAGAAATCCTTTTTCGTAATACATCAAGAGACCAGATTTCTTTGCTTGTTTGTGATTTACGTGTATGTGAAGCGAAGACAGAGAAAGTGTGAGGGAGACGTAATTTGAGAGCTGGGATGAAAGAAAGATACCCAATTTCACCCAATGCTTTCTGTAATGAAAACTATTACTTTTCAGTAGTGTTTTAAATTGTTATTTATATTTTCATAGTGACAGCAAATGACTTAAACACAACATGGCGGGGCGGTGCAAGGACAGTTAATGTATTGGCAGCAAACAAAAAATTCATATATATATATATATATATATATATATATATATATATATAATATTCATATTCATATATTATATTTCATTTCCAAATATGCAAAACATTTTCATACACAAAATAACACAATATCAATACAATGTACCTACAAAGAAAAATACATGAAGGTAACAATACTACGCATCACAAAAGCAGATGAAATTGAATTAAAATTAAAACTTTAGGAAATGGAGGAGACATGCTGAAAAGCTAAGCTTGCATTTTGCAGTCTCCTCGTGGGCAAAATGACTATTTTCGTATATATACATATATATATATGTACATGTTTTTGCGTGCATCGTATATAAAGTCCATGTACAAAACATCGTTTTGTTCGTTTGATTAAAAAAAAAAAATGAAAATGAAGAACCGAACTGTGATGTGGTGGATTAATCGTGTAAGATTGTTTTTGTTTTGTTTTCTTTACTTTTCTACAAACATCATGAGAGGGCATGAATGTGTTTGTGTCTAGGTGTTTTACGTGTGTCGGAATTGGAAAGAGGGAGAGAGAAAGAAAGAGAGAGAGAGAGAGAGAGAGGTGATAAAAGAAACAGGGGAAGAGGAAAGAGACAAAAAAATAAAGTAGAAATAAAAGAAGAAGAAAGGTGTCCATATTTCTATAAGTCCATTGACAGTGCATTGTATTATCTCAGACGTCATTGTAAGCTTAAAGCTGATATCTGACATGAACAGAAATCAATGAGTGCTGTTACGTGTTGAGGTCTTTCATCGGGGCTCTTGTTTTTATTATCTATTTATCATTTATTATCATTATTATTATCTTTTTATCTATTTATTTATCTATTCTTTCATTTATTTATTCATTTATTTATTTATTTCATTTCATTTATTTATTTATTTATTATTATTATTATTATTTTTTTTTTTGGGGGGGGGTCTATCCTCCTATTTGAAATTATTCCAAGCCTTTACAATAAAAATGATATTTTGAAATTCTGACATTTCAACCGTCATAATATGATGCATGATATATCATGTCAAGAGCAACTAAATCAAGTAGAATCAAGACGTCTTTTATTGGCCTCTGATACCAATCACTTTACTGAAAAGCTCCAGAACAAACACACACACGCACACACACATACACACGCACACACACATACATTTTGAGCCTTGAAAGCATTTGAACTGATAAAAACGCATGTTCTTAACTTAACAACGCAGTAGTTGCGTTCATTCATGTTATTATGCTTCAGAGGTGTAAGTTAAGGAAATAAAATAGTATCTTAACAGAAAATTAGTTCGGAAATCGAAGTCCCCATAATCTGAAACGCCATAATGGACATATCTCAATACGCGTTGATAATCACGGGTCACACTGAAGCTCACAATATAAGACAAACGTTGATCAAATCCAAAAATGGTTACAGGGACAAGTAATTTAGCTTCACTTTAATCTATTAATCCACTTGTACACATGAAATCAGTATGACAAAATCAACACTGTATAACATCAAAATATATTATATTAGTAATGAAAAGAAAAAGACATAACTACGTGTATTAACACGAACATACAGAAAAGATGTTAATAACTAATTTGTTTGACTATGAGACTAGTAGTATAAAATATAGAAATAAAGAAAATGCCAATGTACAATGTTTTCATTGCGATGGATGATCAATAGAACAAACAAACAAACAAACAAACAAACAAACTAAAAGACAGATATTTTTTTTTTCTGATCTGCTTCATCTACGTCATAGGTAATATTAAACTCATACGCATTTCATTGTTTATTTTCGTATGCTGAACGTATTAAAACAAGTATTATGGCGCCGTGTTTCGATGTACAAATATAGAGCCTACTACGTCATGTATCAAAATCAAAATCTCAATTTCATTTCACTCTCTCTCTGAGTATAAATGTTGATTAACCAACAACCAATTGGTCAACTTGTAAACAGATTTAATCAGTTTTTAAAGTCTTGATATTCATAATTTAGCAATTTATGCTCAAGTGATATTTCTCTTATGATTACTTAACCTAGAGGATTTTGGTGAATTCATAATCTAATTTATTTCATGTTTACACAAACAGCTGTACAGGAGGAGCCCAAACTTACGTAATCAATTATTAGATTAGCCAAGAAATCAATTGATCAATCAGTCAATCAATTGTATCATGCCATCAATTACAAAATGAGTAATTACATGAATATATACAGAGTTAATAGCCGAATAAGTTGACGCAATAAGTGTTGATTTGAGGTACGTTGTATTTGTGATTAAAGCTGCTAAAAATAAGAAAATATGAGACATATTAAATCATATTCAAGAATATTCCTTGTTATGTAAAAAGTGAAATGTCACCGGAGAAGTTTTATTCCTTGAATCATTGTTTAAAATCAAGAAAAAAAAAAATACGCTTGACGTACTTTGCGATCAAAACTCTTCAATGTATCAGACAGCCGTCATGGGATCCATGTCCACTTGTAGACCTCAATCCTGTTAAACTAACGACCCGAGAGGGCGCTATCCGCAGTCACAATAACGCACCGTAACAACGCCGTGAATGAGAACCCCTTGAAAGTCTAAAAAAGTAAAGAAATCCGGATAGTCACGATTGTTAACCAGATATCTATATAACTGAATAAGACAGACGATCCATTATTGGATATATGATTGTATAAACTTATACTAATATTATCAGTCTTGGTTATGACACTCACTAAACAAACGCAGGTCTCATACAATGCAGAACAGAGGATGGTGTACCTGTAACATTATCCCAGTGAGACCCAATATGAATTTTGATTAATCAACGATTTCAAAACAACTTTAGAAAGAAGATACATACACTTAATTTTGTATGACTATGACCATTTCTTAGATTTAAGAATAACGCTGTTTTGGTGTCGACGCCATCATGGGATATAATAATATGGTGTACATTAAATCTGACTGCATGAAATCCTTTTTGAGTACGAAGGTTGAAGATGTAAGTCTTCAAAATGTTTTGGTGGAAGTATCTAATACGGTCAACTACCTATACTCCAACCAAACGAATATCACACAAAGCATCGACAGGAAAAGAGAATATCAAAATGTTATAGCTGTAATAGAGAAGGGGTAAGCACAACTTTGATAACTAAGAGATGAAGGTTGGGATGTTCATTGTACCCGAGTATTCTGAATCATTACATTATCTTTTCATACGACACGCACATCTGACATTGTCTGATATTTCTGAGAAATAACTCATCCAGCAAGTAACACGAATTTCTTGTCTCCCGTTGTACAGGAAGACACACTGTTATGAATAACTTTATGTGATTGTTCCCGATTCCCGATAAAATGATAGTTTTCATTTATTAACAGTTATTGATTGATGAGAGTTAACAATTGCGTTGAAAATTAAAATAAAACAAAATGTTAAAGTTAAAGAACTCATAACTTATCTCTTGCAGTTCACGATTACTGCTGCTGGGGCTACTTCAGTAATTATACATTATGATAGGGCCTTTTCCGCTAAGAGATTGCTCTTTTCTTGTTTGACCACTTGTCTTTCAATGACTTCTGGTCATTACTCATACACGTTATTACCAAGTCCAATGGCAGGTACCAATTATTACTTTAAAAAAACCCAATTTTAAGGAGGTTGAGTTTACAGAGGACATTGCTCAATGATGTATGCACTTGGTAAGATGCCAACGTAAAATACCCTGTGCACGAATCTAGGAACTCATGCATCATAACAATACAGTTGTCTCCCGTCATAACCGGCAGTTTTCTTTCGTTGTAGGCCGCCTGATCTTATCGAAATTTCGTTATAACCGAACAAAATTAACAATAGAAAAAGTCATCTAGAGCTGACAATGTTGGGGCTTGAATTTTTACTTTGTCGTAAGCGTAACTTCGTTATAATTGTGTTCGTTACAACGGGAGTGCACTGTAGAGGTAACAGGTGCTCCCTCAGTGTTCTATCAGCAAATGATCAGGCAAACCTTGGAACCTGTAAAGACAGATCTGATGACTGATATGATTTCATTGTTGACCATCCATACACTGGATCTATGTAATGATGCAATGGCTTAATTTCCATTTAGATTTATACTTGGTGATGAATGATGTGACAGCGGGGTCTCGATAATGATAATGGCATCTAATAAAGCAAGATGGCTGATTAATGATTAATAGCAAAGTCTGTTTTCCTCCAAATTTCTCTAAATCTTAAATGGTGTGGCCAGTAAAATAACAATAAGTTGATGCCGTAATCGCCTCCAGCGACCAACACTTTGCACCGAATATTTGCTGTAATTTATACGTGATTCTTCTTTGTTGGACGAACTCACCTAATTCAGGTATGAAGTTCTTTTCTTCAAGACTACCATGGCACCTGTTACCATCGACAGGACAAAAATGACGACGAGCAGGGAATAGGTGGTGGACGACCGCTGGAGGGCGCCCTGGCGGTAACCTGCTGTCGGACCAGCTTTAGTGAAACAACAATATCATAATGGGAAATTGTCTCGAATGCACTGTTGCAGATAACATCAATTCAATAATGCAATTTAATTCATCGAGGCCGTAGGAGAGTAAAGGGAATAATTATCTTTTATTGTTATATCATTGCCCCATCAAGCACTATATCTGATATATTAATGAGTGGGAAGGGATGCTCAGAATCAGCCATTCACAAATAATTCTATTTGCTCCATAAAGAGAGCAAGTGAACTTTATTCTTACTTAGATAATATATGACACATTATAATGTTTAACTTGGCAACGTCATCCATTGACTAAATTATGGGACACTGACAATATTTTACATCCTAGGTTAATCATACTGACGTTTATATTATATTGCAGACGATGGAAGAAAAAAATTATGTGAAAAAAATCTGAAGCTACAGGAAGGGGCAAAGATGAAATCAAGAGTATAAACAGAGTCTACAAATAATTCACTATCATAATTACATATCAATCCAATCTCTGGAAGAACAATCTGAAATCAGGAAAACCAAAACGTGACACTTAAATGACTTCATAAATGTTCAAAATGCATCTTTTTATTATTATCGTTATTATGCTGGCTTATTGTAGATGTGTGCCCACGTCGTCAATGCATACATGACATATTGTGCTTCGTGTGCATTGTGTATATTTGACAACTGTTCCTGTTATAAGAAAGTCTTCTCGATATCTACCTTGGACAGAATCCCCGATCGGACAGTATTCACGCCGGACAGATGTCGTTCCGAGTCCGTTGGTAGCAGCACAGGTGACATTGATGCAACGTTGTGGGCGCGCTCTAAGGATCGCCGATGCGCAGCTAGACGTGGATATGTTGGTGTTGTCCGCTCCTATAGTGTACGTGTGGAGGTGAGGGTAAGGCTGGTTGTCCAGTGTAACGTGACATGTAATGACAAGCGCTACCTGGTCATCTCTCTTCTTGATTTCTACGACCTCGATGGTTAGAATGTGGTCTGGCGGGGGTCTTGACTTTGTTGCTGTTAAAAAAAAATGAAAGCAATGTTTTGAAGAGCTGTTAAAAAGGTGCTTCATATGTATTCATTTTTGGAAGTCATGCACAGTCATCTCTTCAAAAATTGTAATTCTTGTGTGAAAAGGGCGAAGCCAGGCAATTGAAAATGAGTTTTGTTCCAAAATGTGCTGGATCAATTTCTGTTTAGCTACAAAAGGTGCTAAATCCAGCAGGATCCAATCAAAAAGGCCATGCTTGATCGCACTATGACCCCAGAGTAAAAAAGGCCAGGCTGGCAAGCTTTCCTGCCTATAGCTTTTCAGGTGACACACATGTTAGTAGCTGTTAGCTGTGAAATTTCATTTCTATGAATAAAATATAATTTTATGCCCTACACTTTTTGAGAAGGGGAAAAAACGGGAGGACGTTAATTCAGAGATGTCACATCATCTAAAGAAAATACACGTTCTGACAGGAAGTGCTAGGTCGGTCCCTTCTTGACCTGCGCATGCGATGCGCAATGAAGGAAATTAACCCGTTCCCTTCAGGAACCACCTGGTGGCCTGCATAAGTCTATGGACATTTTAGAATTCAGTAAGGAACAGGTTAACAACAAGTATGTAAGGATGATGATAGAATCGTAAGCTTTGAACATGAATATTACCTGGACAGTAGTTTTCTCTGGTTACAGTCTTTCCGTATCCATTTATACCAGTACAAGAGATTTTGCAGTATGGGATTCAGTGTTGCTGAAGGTGTGGAACGTCTGCGGTTATAACGAACGTGTTGATTGGCGGGTACATCGGCTGGATTCACGTGGCATGAAATATTCAGTAGCGCCCTCACCGTCCTGCTCCAGAGTTTCGTACTGAATGGCTACGATGTCCCGTGGTGGTGCGTCTACGGGATGTCACAAACAGACATGCACATAACAAGCAAATAATTTCAAATTTAATTAAAGTTAGCATTCCTTTGAAGTGAATCAGTTTTCATAAAGCAAAGACGCAAAACGAAACTAGGGTAAGATTGAAGGATAATGAGATAAAATTTAATGGAGTGCGTTTGTTTTCTTTTTCATCTTAACGATCGTTTGTATTTCGTTGCATTGTATTCGGTTCATCGGCTTACAAAATAGGTTTGTTTTTTTTTTTCCATAGAATGAATATTCTCCCTGATGAGAACAATAATGTGTTCCGTCAAAAAGTATCTTTTTTATTGTTTGTTTGTTCTTTTTTTTTTTTTTTGGGGGGGGGGGGGGATGGGTTGAAAAGCGAAACGACCTAGTCGTCTCATCAACCCCATAGCAGCATTCCTGCGTGTAGTGAGGCGGCGACTTGTGTCAGCTTGCCCAGATGCCTTGTTCAAAGTTAAAAATTCTTCTCGGTGTACGTTTATGAATGTTATTCTCCTTCTTGATTTCATGTCTTAAACAAATAAATCCACATTTTCCATCATGAAGTCTAAGTTTCAAAACGAAGGTCCATTTGGAAGAATGAAAAAAAAAATGGCCTACCCATGCTTCAAAGATTTGAGATTCAATTAACATTGATAAGATATTCTGAATCATTAAATCACAATTTGAAACGGGACATTTCTATGTGAAAAACACACCTCACAGTGTGAAAATATTTTTACACTGTTAAAGAGACTGGGAACAGTACTGGTAAAGGTGAGTATTCATCTTGTAACATATTGTGAGATATTAACCACTCTTTGAAATGTGAAAGAGCATTCAATTCTAAGAGTAATCAAACGTTTATTTGATGAAAATCAGTTTTGAAATGACTGAGATATCTAAAAGCAAAGTAAAACAAAGAGCTTCTAATAAAAGTCGTGGCCTGCCAATTCTATCAGGATTGCCTTTTTGGACATCTCAGCCATTTCAAGACCAATTTTCATCAAATGAACGTTGAATTCTTCTTGAAATTACATGCTCTTTCATATTTCATAAGAGGTTTCTCAATATCTCACAGAAAAAAAAATGTTATAAACCTCAATCCTCACCTCAACAAGTACTGTACATTTCCATTAAATTCAAGCGTTTTTACATAACCGACTATGTGAACACATTGCGAACACACTGTGGGTCACTGTGCCTTTTCAGCAAGGACGAAAGTTAACAGTAGCTGACATGTGATAACTGTTCCTGGACATGTACACTTCAATGATGCCACAAACACCTTTCAATAAAATGTTCATTATCTAAAAGGAAGTTCATCATTTCACTAAGACCGGACAAAAATTCGAGAATAAAGCATTTTGTGCTGTGAACGCGATTTAAGCTGTATCAGTAATAATCAGGTTAAACTACTCGAAATGCTATAAAAGATGATGGCGGGTCATCTGTATAAGAAAGATTTGTGAGATTTGGTTGAAAGGTTACCTTGAGGACAGTAGAAAAGCCAGGACGAGGTTACACCGACGCCATTGGTTGCCTCACACGTGACATTGATACATTTATTAGGGCGTGGCGTGAGTACCGCCGAGCCAGAGCTAGAAGAGGACAGCGTGGTGTCGTCTGCTCCAATGGTGTAGGTGTGGATGTATGGGTAAGGCTGGTCGGTCACATTCACATGACACGTGATCAATAGATTGATCTCTTTGTTTTCTCCTCGTATTTCCATGTTGTCGATTTTTAGGATGCCATCTGTTGGGAGTTCAGACTCCTCGCATTCTTTCAAAGTAAAATAAGCCAAAATATAAGAGATTTGTTGCTGTTTCCTCGTTTTGTTGTTGTTATTTGTGGATCGTTGTCTCTTAACACGTATAAAGTCGAAGATGTAATAATGATATACGTATATATATACACGAGAGAAAAATGAGCCTTCTGGCAACTTTGGCAATATGACCTTTGCGTTTTTTTCTAACTTTCAATTCTTCAAAAAAAGGACATCTTCCGTGCATGGAAGTAGGGCATATTAGATATTGACTGAGAGCCTAGCATCTAACAAATTTAGGTCTGTAAAAAAAGTGGAATACTTTCCCCACATTATATTCCTATATGCCTTTCGTAATAACGCGTCACATATTTTGGAGGGGCGACCAACAAGACGCAAACATTCCATTCAGTGTTATCTCTTAATATTGCACCAATTACGTCTCATTCAAAGTACATTTCTTTCTCTCACTCTCTCATTAAGAATCAAAGGGCATCATAAGTCAGATTTCTGGAATATCTGTTACTCCATGTGTCGTGTACATGGTGTGTGGAAAATATTTTGCTAGTGTTTCTGTCATATTTAGTTGAAGACGTTAGATAAGAAAGAAGATAAATTTCCTCGAAACTGATAGTTTACCGCTGAGGTGCAGGGTCTACTGGAGGTATAAAATCCTAGCAACCTGATACATAATCTGAAATGATATGGTACAGCGAGAGTAATGACTAAAAATGACAAATTGCAAGCAGTGCGTATACCAAGAATTATGAAGCTATTGACTATCGAGCTGTAATCAATTTAGTGAAGAACGAGACCTCATTTACTTTTATATTGTCGTATTTGATTGTCACGGTAAATTTCTTAAATTTAAACACTGCTCTCCCAACGTGTCTCATATAGGACTCTGTTGCTATCTGAAATTGATCTTTTGTTCCTTCACGAGGTGCATAAAAAGTAAAGAATGTCTGTACAGCGAGAGATTTAATTGTTTGTGTGCTTTGAGTACTAATTGGTGTTGAAATCCCATAGCATTGTACGCGTTATACAACCTTAGCACACAGTGCAGGTTACTTGAAAACATTGTATTAAACACATACGCTCATATATTTTTATCCCCATCACTGCTAATGCAAATTTTGTATGGTACATGTGATGTGTGATGCGCTAGTTTAAGAACATAGAATCTTACGCTCTATACTTCACTTAGCTTTAATACAAAGTTTTTTATTCCTGGGATCTCTTTTAACCTAACAATGACGACATGTGATGTGCACTCACCATAACAGGCATAACAAATAATTGTTTTCCAACATTTGCTTTTGTGAGAGTGATCTGAATTTATTTGTATTGTTAAATAGATAGGCCATATCGGGAATAAAAAAGACTTGTATCTATTTGACAGTCGGTATTTCGCAAAACGTAGAACACGTTAAAGTGGAAAACACTGGATTGAGAACGAAAGACACAGTTAGGTTGCTTGTGATTCTGCTTGCTTTATTTTGATATACCACTGTTTGGCACACTGAAGTGACTGTTTGAAAGTATAATAGAGTAAGAAAATATCATTTATTTTCAAACTCACAAGGACTGGAAATGGATATCACACACCTTAACAAAATAATGCAGTTAACATGCCTCTGTAAGTATATGAATAGAGCGGAACGAACTTTTAGCAAAAAATTATTTACTAACACGGCTAAACTGATTTGTGAACTCAATATGTACACTGTATAACACACGTTTGAATAATTGTTTTATATGAATGAAAGAGTAATTGCATCGTAACACTATTGCAATTCTTCAGAAACTCCGCGAACCAAACCACTATTGTTTAACAAATACATCGTGGTACTCTCCCGTCCCCCCCCCAAAAAAAAACCCCTAAAAGGCTGCCGATAAGCACTTATTTTTGAGACATACTGTACATGTTTGTATAGCATATCATGCTCATCTCACATGTACTGACAATAATATAAACGAATATTCTAGACAAGAAAACCCTATGAAAGAGGTTGATGAACGAAGTAAACCAAAGTGAAGAATAGTTTCACGCAAGCTCCAACTTTTCGATGTTATTTTAGGACTGCAAATCTCCTGCTATGCCGTTTGAATTTCAAAGAGGAACTTAGGTAAAGAGGAACTTCAAAAAAAAAAATAAGAGGAGATGGAAGTCAAAACTTTACACTCATCCGTCTCTTACCGTCCGTAGAAATTGTAAATATTTCACTTTGGTCGAAGAGTGCAACCAGACATCAGGGCAAAGAATTTTCCACTTGAAATAAATGTGGCTGTTTAAAGGTCATAGAACAGGGATAGCAGCATGCCTAACGCTTCCTGTTATACTTTAATGGGAAAGTAAAACCATCGGGTGCCGTGTACTTTAAAATAATTTTCGTTTGACCTTAATGCCTGGAAATTATATGTTGGAGGCTAGAATTCAGCATTCATAATTCAACAGCAAATGATGAACCCGATTATCACCTGATTATGATGAGCACTCAGTCACGAAAGTGTACCTATATTTTTGTTACACAGACATTAGTTCATCATAATACACTTTGCAAGCACGGAGACTTTTCGGTACTATACACTATGCCCAGAACAGTATACCATACTACATTCATTGCAGGTACACTGTATTATGATTCTTATATCTATCATTATCATTATTAATGTAACTCTTATTATCAACTTTTTCGTTGTTATTGTTTTCATTGCTGTTCATATTGGTATTAAGATCTCATTCACAGAGTGTGGATGCAATAGAAGGTAATGATGACGTCATCTGCATTTTATGTTCCAAGTAATCTCTGGAAGAACCCGGTTACTAGTATCCTTTAGCATGCTTGCAGACATCTACGACTCCTATTCAGATTCTTTCGAGAGAGGTCTGAAGAACTGCATATTTCTACATAATATTATCCGTCTCTTATGATTGCCAGACTTGTCTGTATATAAACCATGGAACGAATGTATGTTAGCTTCATGATGTAACCATTTGTTACTCGTTACTGTACCGCTTAGACACCTTCTACTTCCTTCCCGTCATACCTGTCCGGCGGGGTGGCGGGCAGTATGTCCTCGTACTCTCCGTCCGCCCGTGGTCGTTGATACCCGTACAGTTCACCTGCACGCAGCTGGCTGGCCTCGGACTGACCATCGCAGTAGGTGAGTTGGAAGACGACATGACGCGACCATCCACCGTGATGTCGAACCAACTGATGGGCGGAGAAGGCTGGTCGCACGAGTTAATGCGACAAGTTATCTTCAGCCTTCCGGGCTCGTTACCGAGCACGATGTCTTCGAATTCCACGGAAATGATGCGTTCCGCCGGGCGACCTTTCAGATGGTAAATGGAATGTTGAGCTCCACGTTACACATGAAAAATAATATTTTTTTTTCTTGGTGTTGGGGTCTACATTTGATTAATCTATGTGACTTGTAACTATTGGTACAGTTATGGTAAAACATTGAACGCACTTTTTGGATTGACCTTGAGACCCTGCAAAGGTATCTATGTAAGGAAGTTATAAGGAAATAAGGAAATGAAGAAATTCTATTAATTTTTTTTTTCTGCAAAACAGTTCTTGCATACAGTTGATATGAATATGCAAATGAGTGAGCTAACCATGTCATATCCTCACATACTTCCGTTGTTTGGGTACAAAAAAGGGACGAAAATTCAATGCTTCTGTCATTGAAGTTTGAAACATGATTTTATTCCTGGTTGAATAACTTTAGAATAGTGATCAGTTAGATATACGAGGATTTAAGCCTCGGACATAATTGCGTTTGAATTAGATACTGGATATTTCAAAGTTTCGTATACAAACTATTTGGCAAGTTGTGAGGGTATGACATACACACTTTGTCATCTGCATATTCATATTGACTGTTCCCCCCCCCCCCCAAAAAAAAAAAAATAGCTAAAACCTCAAAATGTCATATTATAAATCATTATTTTTCATCCGATTTCGATCAAAATTGTGCCGTTGAACTCGTAGTGGTTTGCTCTTTCTTATCAGACTAATCTATAATTGGGCTGAATTTCCTCTGCAATATTCCGTAGTGAACGTTGCTGTTATGACTAAATCAATTCTACTGACTTCTACGAAGGGATCATCAGGTTGTATGGTTTCCATGTAAGATTCCATGCACCACACTGCTTGAAAATAGATAGCCGGGGTCAAACCAAAAATATAATTTTACTTGAAATGCGAAGCACTGGCGTAGCCAGGGGGGGGGGGGGGGCGATGGGGGCGATCGCCCCCCCTAAGATTTGGACCGGGGATTTGGGAGGCGGAAAAAAAAAATGCGTGTATACTGTATATGCATGCACATGAAGCGGGTCTCCTTTGCAACCTTTCATCAAATAAGATATTTTTTGAATATTTCACTCAAAGTGTGCACCAGATCGTTGAATTTCAATTCAAAATATGCAAAATTTCTCGTGCTTGGGAGGGGATACCCCCTCCCAAACCCTCCCCCTCTGTGCCCCTTTCCCTAGCTTAGTACACTTTTAGATTTACAAAAAATTATGAATAATTCTGAGTGCACAAGACTTATCACTTACATTCCGAAAACTCAAGGTTCCTGTCATGTATAAGGGGAATTTCCCCTTTTAATCGACCCTTTCCTCCCTCAGCCCCCTCCCCCCAATCAGTTTTAACACTCGCCCACGCCTTCTCCCTGCTCCCCCGCCCCCTCCCCTTCCACCATGCATAGAAGTATAGACTGTGGCTATACCCAGATCGCTTTATTTCAATTCTAAAAACGCAAAAGCTCCGCGAGCGGGAGGAGGAATCCCCCTTCCTCTATATACCTCACTAGACCTTATACATACACACAGATGGTGCACATTCGGAATAAGAGCTAAATTCCGTGATTTTATCACTTCGATGAAAAAGTATTGCACCAAAAATTTGCAACAGATCGCTGAATTTCAGGTCTGAAAACGCAAAATCACCTTCGTGTGGGAGGGGATATGCCCCTATCTACACCCTCGTGTGCATGCTTTTTCTGTTTGACTGCTGAACAGACGGTATTCATGATATTCAGTGTAAGAATATTAATACAAGAAGATTATCTAAATGATACCATTTTATAGGCAAATTGTTCAATAATAATATACACTAAATTATACTGCAACTTTCAACAAGTGGGACTGTTTCATCACGTTAAAACACGCAAAAACATGCATCAAATTGCACCATTTGCAACATCAAAATGCAAAAAGTTCTCACCGTGGGAGGGGGTACACCCCCTCCCACACCCTCCCCTCCCCCCTCGCTCTCTCCGCTCTCTCGGGTTCAGTCGCGTTCATGATATTCAGTGAAAAAGAAGTAACACAAGAAGCGTATTTAAATGATAGCATTTTATAGGCATATTGTTCAATGATAATCTACATCAAAATATACTGCAACCTTAAACAAGTGGGACTGTTTCACGTCGATAAAACGCGCAAAAACATGCATCAAATTGCACCATTTGCAACATCGAAATGCAAAAAGTTCTCACCGTGGGAGGGGGGACACCCCCTCCCCTCCCCCCTCGCTCGCTCTGCTCGCTCGGGTTCAGTCGCGTTCATGATATTCAGTGAAAAGAATTGATACAAGAAGTGTATTTAAATTATACCATTATATAGGCAAATTGTTCAATAATAATATACATCAAAATATACTGCAACCTTAAACAAGTGGGACTGTTTCAACTCGTTAAAACACGCAAAAACATGCATCAAATTGCACCATTTGCAACATCAAAATGCAAAAAGCTCTCACCGTGGGAGGGGGGACACCCCCCTCCCACACCCTCCCCTCCCCCTTCACTCGCTCCACTCGCTCGGATTCAGTCGCGTTCATGATATTCAGTGAAAAGAATTAATACAAGAAGTGTATTTAACGTATACCATTTTATAGGCAAATTGTTCAATAATAATCTACACTAAAATATAATGCTACCTTAAACAAGTGGGACTGTTTCACGTCGATAAAACACGCAAAAACATGCATCAAATTGCACCATTTGCAACATCAAAATGCAAAAAGCTCTCACGTGGGAGGGGGGACACCCCCCTCCCACACCCTCCCCTCCCCCTTCACTCGCTCCACTCGCTCGGATTCAGTCGCGTTCATGATATTCAGTGAAAAGAATTAATACAAGAAGTGTATTTAACGTATACCATTTTATAGGCAAATTGTTCAATAATAATCTACACTAAAATATAATGCTACCTTAAACAAGTGGGACTGTTTCACGTCGATAAAACGCGCAAAAACATGCATCTAATTGCACCATTTGCAACATCAAAATGCAAAAAGTTCTTACCGTGGGAGGGGGACACCCCCTCCCACACCCTCCCCTCCCCCCTCGCTCGCTACGCTCGCTCGGGTTCAGTCGCGTTCATGATATTCAGTGAAAAGAAGTAATACAAGAAGTGTATTTAAATTATACCATATTATAGGCATATTATTCAATGATAATCTACATCAAAATATACTGCAACCTTAAACAAGTGGGACTGTTTCAACTCGTTAAAACACGCAAAAACTTGCATCAAATTGCACCATTTGCAACATCAAAATGCAAAAGGTTCTCACCGTGGGAGGGGGGACACCCCCCTCCCACACCCTCCCCTCCCCCTTCACTCGCTCCGCTCTCTCGGGTTCAGTCGCGTTCATGATATTCAGTGAAAAAGAGTTAATACAAGAAGTGTATTTAACTGATAGCATTTTATAGGCAAATTGTTCAATAATTATCTACATCAAAATAAACTGCTACCTTAAACAAGTGGGATTGTTTCACGTCGATATAACGCGCAAAAACATGCATCAAATTGCACCATTTACAACATCAAAATGCAAAAAGTTCTTACCGTGGGAGGGGGGACACCACCCTCCCACACCCTCCCCCCCTCGCTCGCTCCGCTCGCTCGGGCTCGGTCGCTTCGCTCCCTCGCAGACTAACCGCCCCCCCCTAAGATGAAATCCTGGCTACGCCGTTGATGCGAAGAAATATCTCATACCAGTAGTTCGCTCTATTATTCACAACTTTAAAATGATGGTACAGTTTCGGTTGAGGTGGGGCTTCAGGTATCCACTACTTAATGATTTTGTTGTTGTTGAGATAATGAGGAATCTCTTATGAAATGATGAAGAGCATGTAATTCTAAGAGGAATTCAAAGGTGAGACCCCCTTTTGTTCGAATCCCTTTGTTTTTGGATATCTCAGGCATTTCAGAACCAATATTCATCAAAACTTAGAATTCTTCTTAGACTTATATACTCTTTAATATTTCATACAGTGGTTTCTAAGTATCTCGCAAAAAGTTAAAAGCTGCGTGATCCTCACCTCAGCCAATAATATACAATTCCTTAAAATATTGAAATAAGAAGAACAACTTCTTTTCAATACTGCAAAAAACAAAAATTGCGCTTGTTGGCTTAAAGCACATGATCCTTGAAAATTCAAAGTCACGTGACCAATTAGTGCTTTGATAAAACCTGAAAGTTCCCACAATATTCATGAATATCTAACTAATTTATTAGCTTGTTTTAATGAAGTCAGCTTGTAAGGTACATACGGGGTTTGATTTCCTGATCATTATGACGTCATACTTACCGGAGACCTGTAAGGTTGTAGATCGCAGCAGTCCAAGCACGTGACACTGAAGGAGATCACCGTTGTTGGTGGCTGTAGGGGTGAAAGTCAACTCGCTTCTCATGTTGTAGTAGACATAGTTGGTAAGCCCATAGTTGAGACCCAGGGTTCTGGTGCCTTCGGCGTACAATCTTGCAGGAGCGCTGCTGTCCGCTGGGAAATATGAATACTCAAACGTCATGAATTACGAACAAAACATTACGAAAAACATTACGAAACAAGAAGAGTGTGCGATACTTCTGAAGACATACAGAAACCAATAATATATCGTGGAACAGATATCAATTTGATTTGAAAAAGAGCACTATTAATGCACGATTTAACAAGCTTTACTGCAAAGGGCTAGTATACTAACCACTCCCTGCGTCTATCGGCATGCATGATAACTTCTCATTCATGAGTATAGACTTACTTGGGCAGTGGCGTATCTAGGGGGGGGGGGGCAAGGGGGGCACGTGCCCCGGACGCCACTCCTTGGGGGCGCAAAAAACGAAAAAAAAAAAGCGAAGAAAAGAAAAAAAAACGAAGAAGAAGAAGAAAAAAAAAACGAAGAAGAAGAAGAAGAAGAAAAAAAAAACTCGCCCGGAAAGGGGGGGGGGGGGGGCAGAAAACCAAATCAAACAAGGTAAAAACAAAACGTGACGACGCGGACAAAATGACAATGTCTATTGTGTTCACACAGTCATGTCATCTAATATTTAGCAGGCAAAATGTTTCACTGAGCAGCGGCTGCAATTTCTTTCGTTCTGAAGGCGATCGCCGATTGGATCAAAAGAGGACGCTAACGGTTTCGAACATACGGGGGGGGGGGGCGCAAAAAAAATCAAAAAAGATAAGAACAAAACGTAATGATGACGCGGAAATATACAAATTTCGGCTTCACTTTGTTGGTATAAATCGTTATCTATAAGGTCGTCACTATATCTTGATTAGAATTGTAAGATTTAATAAGCAAATAATGACAAGAATTCCATGTTTTGTAAGCTGAAATACAAAAATTTTCGGCTCGCTCGCTGCGCTCGCTCGCCAAAATTTATATATATTATTATAAAAAAAGAGAGATAAGAACAAAACGTGATGATGACGCAGAAATATACAAATTTCGGCTCACTCGCGCGCACTAATTCAGAGTATTTTTTTAAAGTCCTCAGTTTGTTGGTATAAATTGTTATCTATAAGGCCGTCACTATATCTTGATTAGAATTGTAAGATTTAATAAGCAAAAAATGACTAGAATTCCATGTTTTGTAAGGTGAAATACAAAAATTTTCGGCTCGCTCTCTGCGCTCGCTCGCCAAAATTTATATATATATATATATATATATATATATATATAAAAGAGAGATAAGAATAAAACGTGATGATGACGCAGAAATATACAAATTTCGGCTCACTCGCGCGCACTAATTTAGAGTATTTTTTAAAGTCCTCAGTTTGTTGGTAAAAATCGTTATCTATAAGGCCGTCACTATATCTTGATTAGAATTGTAAGATTTAATAAGCAAAAAATGACAAAAATTCCATGTTTTGTAAGCTGAAATACAAAAATTTTGGGCTCGCTCGCTACGCTCGCTCGCCAAATTTTATATATATTATTATAAAAAAAGAGAGATAAGAACAAAACGTGATGATGACGCAGAAATATACAAACTTCGGCTCACTCGCGCGCACTAATTCAGAGTATTTTTTAAAGTCCTCAGTTTGTTGGTATAAATCGTTATCTATAAGGCCGTCACTATATCTTGATTAGAATTGTAAGATTTGATAAGCAAAAAATGGCAAGAATTCCATGTTTTGTAAGCTGAAATACAAAAAATTTCGGCTCGCTCGCTGCGCTCGCCCTTCAAAATTTATCAAAATTCGCTACATTTAAATCACCCTCAAAAGACCCCTTTTAAGTGCTTGAAAAAAGCATATCATGTAGACTTTGTTTAAAGTCCCTACCGGGATGGGGTTGGGGTTGAACACTTTTTCAGAAATTAGGGGCGCAATTTTCGCGCTTGCCCCGGGCGCCGTTTCCCCTAGATACGCCACTGTACTTGGGTGTGGCATTGACAACGAAATAATTAATTTGTGATATGTTTTAAGGTATGCACTATTCAGACAAATTGTGTTCCAATTCTTTTTCTTTTTCTTCTTCTTCTTCTTCTTCTTCTTGTTCTTCTTCTTCTTATTGTTATCATTATTATTATCATTATCATTACTATCGTTATCATTCCATTTTTTTTTCATGGGGAGGCGGATATTAGTGGAAGCAAGAAAATGAACAAATATCAGGATGAGAAGTTCTGTTTTTTTCATCTAACCATGATCAAACAATTCCGTTATTATGTGAGAACCTAGAATGACTAAGTCAGCATCGAATCGTATTTTAGGTAGCTTCAAACAACATGCGTCAGAGTTACATCAGATGTTTATCAGTTTATGTCTTGTTTTGTGTTTGTTTTCAGCGAAATGCGTGTGTGTTTGTGTGTGTGTGTGTGTGTAAGTGTGTGTGTAGGGGGGGGGGGGTAGGAAGGTGATACAAACTTGCGACTTGCGACAAGCGCCGAAACTGAAATAGAGGGATGATTATAGTATTGGTTGAGGTGTGATTTCAACTTTTAAGTTTATGTGAGATGATTAGAAATTTATTTATGAAACGTTTTAGAGCATACAATTCTAAAGGAATTCAAAGTTTATTTATGAAAATCGTTTTAAATGGAGCAATATCAAAAACACAATAAAACAAACAGATCTAAATAAATGGTGGGTCCCTTCTTTAATTAGGATCGCTTTGTTTTGAATATCTCAGCCATTTCAATTTTTTATCGAAAAAACCCTGGACTCCTCTTGGAATTTATGCTCTTTCATATATTTAATGAGAATTTCCTTATCAGCCCCCAAAATTCATCAATAAGTGGTGGACACCTGAATCCCCATCTCAAACGAAACTGTGGCAGCACCATCCTTTTAAATGTGAATCTAATGATTCATTTGGGTAACTCACAATGACCTTTAGATTAAGTGAAAAGTTTATGTGGGTGACAACTTTGTACAATTCTTCGATCTTTAAATTGATACACAGTTAAAAACGATAATATTATAGATGCAATCAGGGAATTTGTAGAGATCGAGACCCTAATTACCTATATTCAGTTATCACATGAATACGTAAATAAGTTTACAATATGTGATTTGGGAGTGCTCTTTGGATCAGATCTCTTCGGTTCCATTATGGATTTTGGACGTTTGTCGTTGTTTAAAAAAAGTTGTTATTTCAAGGAATGCTATAGTATTGGTGGAGATTGGGTTTTTAACTTTTTGGGAGATACCAAGAAACCACTTAATGAATAATACAGCGCATACCATTCTAAGAGGATTTCAAAGTTTATTAGATGAAAATCGGCTCTGGAATGGGTGAAACATTAAAGAAACAAAGTAAAATAAAGCTATCCTAATAAAAGACGGTTCCCACCTGTTATTAGGATTGTTCTGTTTTGGCTATCACAGCCGTATGAAAACCAATTTTCATTGAATAAACGTTAAACCCCTCTGGGAATTATATGCTCTTTCATATTTCATAACAGATTGCTCATTATCTCACCAAAAAATGTTAGAAACCTGAAGTTAGGTTTCAAACAAAACTGTAACCTACATGGTTTAAATCTAGTGGGACATAGGGGCGAGGTTGGATCGGATGGATTCATTTGTTTGCTTACCTTGTCCTTGACAACGAACACCTACGTCATTGCCATGACCGCAACTGACCCAACTGGTGTCTGATCGACGAGAGAAACAACCCCACGGTAATCTCTGGCACTCCAAGAGGGAATTCTCGTTTCCCGTTGGGCAGTAAGTTTCGTCGTCAATCCAAATAGGTCCAGACCCTTGTCCGAAGTGGGCGTTGTGATGCACCGATGCCGCCGCCGTGTAACCAAGCTGCCTGCAAACGGCGTGTGCTTCCTTCATGTCCCATCCATCGTCACACACCGTGCCCCACTGACCGTCGCAGAATATCTCAACTCGTCCCTCGTGATCATCCGATCCTCCGACAAGACGCACTGAAAACAAGGAAACACAATACATGTATCAAACACAAATATAATTCAGTCAGCCCTGGTTCGACAGGTCTGTTGGAATTCTTAACGCTTTCTGTGTCAATGCGTCCAATGATAATGATAATGTTAATAAATAACATTTATTTAGCGCTTAATACTGATGTTTCTAAACGCATCATTCCGGGAAAAAAAGTATAATATTGTCCAATGAACACAAATTCCACGCACACAGCTATTAACATGGCACAAAAGAAGTTATGTTTTGTCATCTAGCATTGATTGTAGGTCACATCTATAGTAATAATGACAGTGGATAACCTAAGCGATTTATGACTACGTAATTAGGCCTAGAATATAACATTTAACAAACATTAGAATCTACCTATATTCCGTTACGGCGTTAGACACTGCACTGGGTCTACAAACACGTTAAATGTCAAATGATAAAAATTGCCCAGTATAGGCCATAACGTTAGACTTAAAGTTAGAATTGTTTTGTGAGTAGACCCTAAAACATCTGCTGATCTTTTGGACCTAGGCCTAAATTTACCTACAAAGGCAAAGCGTCGTTACTTGACTTGAGCCTAACGTTAACGTAGAGAAAAAGTAGGGCCTATAGGCTCCTACTGTCGTTAGAGGACATTAGAGCCTAACTAACGTTACACACTACACAGTCTAGTCGAGTGGCCGCTGTACAACAAAATCGCGACAGCGCGCACACACAGCGTCTGGGGGGCGTTTCATCAACGAGTTCGTCGGAGGTTTTCACCGACAAATTTGCTATCAGCCAATCAGACGCAAGGATTTCAGTAGCTTTTAACAGTTGTCAGTGTAAATCACTGACAAAAAGTTTCATGAAACGGTCCCCTGGTCGGGCTAACATGAGCGTATAAGCGGTTAGGTTATGCGTCGTTAGTGTAGGCTCTTCTGTAAAGCATAATCAAGGGCAAGGCCATCTAATATAACAGATATCGACTGGTAGGGGGTGGAATGTTACAATCTTTGGAACGCCAGGGAGTTATATTTTCCCTCGTGATCATATTTTCCCTCAGCGGTGCGCGCTTCGGGAAAATATGATCCCTTGGGAAATTATAACTCCCTGGCGGTCCAAAGAATGTTATATTCCACCCCGTACCACTCAATATCTGTATAATATTTATATATGTAAATATAACATAATTATATACAAACACACACACATTTATATATAATATATATTTGTATGTCGTAATATAGAAACAAGACTGATTGTATATGTGCAACAGTTCCAAAAATCAGATAGAAAATATACAAGAAGTAAGAGAGAGAGAGAGAGAGAGAGGGGGGGGGGGGGGAAGAGGAAATCTTTTCAATCATATTTCGAACTTGGTTTCAATTAACCTTGCAAATTTCTAAATAATGCTTGAGCAATGTTATTGTGCCTTCTTTTTTTTGGAACGAGTTCAATAAATCATCTGTTTGTGCAACACTCACCAGTTCTGCCGTCACACGAACGAGCGCACTGATCTCCCAGGAGTTGGTAGTAATAGTTTTAGTGATCCCATCATGGAGAATCTCTTTTCTGCTTTTGTTAGAGTTAGTCGAAAAATGTCTTTTATGTTTTCTAACCCTGTTGCATCCAAGCCAATGTTCAATTTAGCTGTTCTAGAAGGCTGGCACGGAGAATCTAAACGCTGCAAGCCTGAAGTTACTATCTGAAAATCGACTGTATACTGATGAATTAAAGATTTAATGTATGATCATTTGGTCTCACATCCGTCTTTATCTCCAGATCTTTGTCGAAGTCGTTTTCAATTTTCCAAGAATGGTACAATCGTCAATCTCACAAAGAACACAAAACGATTCGAACATGTCCATAATACCGCAACATGCTTCAACAGAGCTCGTGGAAACAAACCACGGAAGTGATTTTTGTCTTTCGCATAATTCGAAATTTAATGTCAAATATAAGTAAAATGGTTGACTTAAAAGTATTATGTTGTGTCTGTCGGACACAAGAAAACTGTTGCGTAGTCCTTGGCTACTGTTTATGGTTTTCACGACATCCTTTTGAGACAAAAGGGGGTGAATTCTAGATCGAGGTGGAATAAGGACAACTTTTAAGTTATGACCAGTTTGCCGCTATTGGATGTGTATTAAGTCGCTGGAAGAAAACGATGTCAATGGTTCGTTCAAATGTCCATCTTGTGTTGAGATATGCAACTCAGGCTTATCTAAAAGATGGATTGTTATTCTTTTTAGCATGGCATATTTCACAGAACCCGTATACCATTAGCGAATTCTTACTCTGTAATTTTTGTCGGACATCTCTAGTATATGATAGAGAGTCCGCTAGAAGACATGATGTTTCTGCTTTATGTCGCTGCAAAATACAGACACAAACCTCACTCTCTCTAAGAGTATAAATCCAGACTTTACTTGGATATTTCGCTGATTGTTGCTGTTTCTGCTGCTTAATATAACCACCTCTTAGAAGACCTCACTGCGGTCCAGTTGCAAGTTGTAAGTAATGTAAAATGCCTCCTTCTTGTTGAATTGACAGATATATAGGTGAGAGGTTATCTGTGTCCAAACCACATCAATAGTGTATCGTATACCACTGGGTGTAAAACAAATGCAAACTTCTCCCTATACTATTTTTATTGTTAGATTATTCCTGTAAGGTACCAAAACTTGTCTTCTTTTTACTACGTGAAAGGTATCATGATAATTTGCTAAGCTTACCTTGCGTTCATACCTGTAATATTTTTCGTGATTTGCAGTTATCAGGAACGTGTTTCGAAGGAAACTCCGAGTGATTCCAGCAGTGCTCATCAATGTGACGAAATATGACGAAATTTTCTTCCACTGGGCTTCATGAAATTCTGTTTTTGCACGAGTGAGGACACCGATACTGAAACAGAAACATACTCTTAGAATAAATTGACATTTTGTCATTAATTTTAAGAGGCTTTTTGTTTTCAAATCGACTGCTAATATTTTTCTGCGTTTTGTCTACTCCCACTAGACAGACCGTTGTTCATTCAAGCGATTCTGTGAGACAAGGGGTATTCGATCGTGAAAACATATTTCGACAATTTGCATCATTTTAGAGATAGTCTGTACTCCTAGTAAATATCAGCGAAGAGAACAATAACTCTTCATTTGTCTGACAGTTGTTAAACAAAAATGGAAGGTGTTTTGTCAACGAAAATGGAGCCAAACGATACGAACCAGTCTTGTAAGTTACAGTTCATTTCCGTCTTCATTGTCTAGTCAGTCAGTCGTGGAGTCTGGCCTTTAAAAACTTACGTAAAATTCATCTTTTGGGGAAAAATCAAAGCGTACTACCAAAAGTATTGAACTTAAATTGCATCTTTATGAAGAAAAGTTGGTAAGAGTGATGCCAAGCATTAAAGACGGCCATATTGGTGCGTTCAGGGCGCTGATGAACGAACCGTGTTGTCAAATCGGTTTTGCTCGATATGCTATGGGGATATGGTATTTTCACTGGCATTGTCTTTTGGTGCAGCCTGCGTCGCATTACACGACAGAAAGCATGAGCAGAAAAATACACTTTCATCACCGAATGATAACAGCTTTTACCTTTAGATACTTTGAGAATTTCCTTGATTGCCTCATGATTTTTGATTTAATAGTAAAAGATTCTTCTATATGGAACATTATTACCATTCATGTGCTCATCTTGAAATATCTCCGTCTTTCCTATAGATATCCTAGGGTGTCCGTTGAGAGGCAAAACATTTTCTTCCTTATTGCGGTTCTCCCAATCTAAGCTGAAGCAGCATTTTGTGGGGGACATTGTGGTTCAGATATGCCTGTTTTATCCTATTTATCGTTCCTGTAAGAAAAAGAAGTTATTACTTTGTATATACTCACAATTATAATAGCATATCATTATATTTTGATGGAATCATTTCCATGTGGACAAGCGATGTAAGTATTCTGGGTGAAAGTTCACTTCCGTCTTGGAGTAAGAAGTGAAAGCGTCACTGTGTTATGTTTCGGAAGGTGTATGTTTTGCAATGTCTGCGTCATTTCCCGATAAGTACACGTGAATTAGGAGCTCGATGTTTTAAACTCATTTTTTATCCATAACTTTATTCACTATGTTTCAATGGAGCATTTGGGATGGACATACAATTATTTTGTTCACGTGAATTAATTTAAAGTACCTTGTGCTTCATTTATTATGATAGCTTTTACCTGTTTCAGGTGGCAACGATTCCTTGCAAATGGTATTCATTGTGAAAATAATTGAATAACATTATGTTTCTATCGTGAAGCTAAAAATCTCATTTAGAAAAATGGGTGTTAGTCTATGTTTTTTGATGCCCGGTGCAATCACTTCAGTTTTTTCTTTTTTCGTCCATCGAGAGTTTTCATGTTTACTTATATGTAAATATCGTCATTTCTAATGTTCTTTTCTGTTCAATGAATACTTGCCAGAAGTGTACATAGGTATGCCTCAAAACTAATTTTAACAAAGGGGAGGAACGAATTGTAAACAGTTCATAAGTGGCAACATTTATTTACTTATTTATTTATTTATTTTTTCTGGGGGGGATTGTCGCTTCGAAAATTTGAATGATAACGTTCATTAACGACAATAATCATGATCAATTAAGACATGTGAATATGAACCTTAACGCCATGAGTTGGTATCTGCAGGGGGAAATGTCTCTTCAAGTTTTGCCAAAACCAGTATATAGTTTCATAAATTCTTCTGTTTTTTGTATGATATTATTATTTCCACCAAAATATTTAGTTGATGCAAAAGACGTACAATTATCACGAAAGAAGTGTGCTGAAGCAAGAATTTTGAAGCTATAAGAACCCAAAGAAAGTCATGTTGAGTCATTATTGATCATCATGGTAAAGGTACTGTAGTTGCTACCAGGGACGGTGGTGAAAATTATGATGATCAGTGTTCCACGACCTTAATGATGTCAAAGTATAGTTGCAAGTATGCAGTATTCCAATAGTCAAGAATACCCCTAATAATTTTCTTGTATTGGCGAAAACAACCATCATAATATTCTCTGCTTGAATTCATTCCTGTTTTTTTTTTCTTCTCGTAAGGGGGAATCCAATTCATCTTGAATGACGTCAAATGTTTCAAGGACAATAAAGTGATCACTGGGTACGTTCCAAGTTCTACCAGTGGCAGAAAATGGTTGTGAATTTGAGGTTAATTTGTCAAAAAATCACATCAGGTTATAGATATTTGATAAGATAGCCTTTTCAAGTTTTCTTGTCATGAAAAGGGACTGTCGAATCTCGAGTGACGTGACCGTTCAGCCATTTTTAGATTTTGTTTCAAACACCCTAGCAATGCGTGTTACTCGGTTCACTTCGCTCGTAGTTTGTATGCCCTCAGTAATTTGGACGCCATTCAAGTACCATTCTACTCTGTCTGATCCGTAGATTTCCTGTGCAGAACAGACTGCAGTGAACGAGTCGTCGTCTTGGACAGAACTGGGTACTTCCAATGTAACACTCGTTGCAGCTGGATGTGAAAAGAAAAAAATAAGGAGAGATGGATTTACACTTATAGATTGATGGACAGATGGATAAAGTGAGTGTGTGTGGGTGTGTGTGTGAGGGAGAGAGAGAGAGAGAGAGATAGAGAGAGAAAACAGAGAGGAGGGAGAGATGTAAGTGCAATATATCCTTCAGTTTTTATTGGTATTGCTGTCATTACGACATCACAATATGCAGTGTACATTATGTGTATAAAAAGCTTTTTGGACTGTATAGGACTTTGTTTTAACTTTTCACCGTCTATCTTCTTACCAGTCACCGAAAATGAGTGTGTCGTATGAACTCTGATTTGATATTAAAACGATAGTTTACCGATTGTATATTATATATAATTGTGACTTTAAAGATTCAATGAATTCTGAATGAGAGACAAATGTTCCAGTAGACAGTAGACACGCACAATGACACGCTTGAAAAGCATCTGCAATGTTGAAAGGAAATAGATTTTTTGTGATGTTTCTTTAAATCCTGCCTTACCGCATACGTTGATTGCTATGAAAAGAGTCCACAGGTGCGCTAAATTTTCGCTGCCATTCATTGTGATTAACAGATCCTCGTCAACCGAAAGCCGATGAACCTATAGTTGGAGAAAGACGTGAAAGTAAAAATTATTACCAGCTATGATAGAATAACATGTAAACCTATTTGGCGTGATTTAAACGCATCTTCAAAGAGTTGAAGGAATCGTTCTATATGGCTATTTTTATACCGTACAAAAGAGCAAAGGGTCTTAACAGTGTATTCATTATAATAATCATATCTAATTATTATTTGATATATATATACAAACCTGTCCTTTTTGGAAAATTGTACTCTACTATCTGGAAGATAAATTTGCAGACCAATGTTCTATGAAGTCCAGTCTGGATTCGGACGGAAGAGTAGGTCTGAGATTTATGAATCTCTTGTGTGCCCTATATGCAGTGTAGGGTGTGCCCACTATCTTATCACACAACGGACGCAATAATATCCTTCCGCGTGCGAGCCAGTGTCGAATGTCATAATTCAGTTTAGGAAGAAGATTCGAGATTTGGAGATCACATTTCAGACTAGATTTCTGAGTATGTAGTTTGTTTACACCATGTAAATATATGTAGTGTCAATTAAAAAAGTAAAACAATTTTCTCCAATGAAGGAAAGAGGCTCGTGTAGCCTATCTATGGTCAGCCATTAACAATTGGTGGTTCATGACTTTGCCCCGCCCCCTAATAAAAACACAACCCAATACTAAATTTTGTATCCTCCTTCACTTTAAAGGACAAGTTCACCTTCATAGACATGTCGGTTGAGTGAATGCAACAATATTAGTACAACACATCGGTGAGAGATTGAGGAATATTAGACAATCCGTTAAAAAGTTATGAATTTTTGAAGTTTCTGCTCAGTCACGGCTTGATGAGAAGACGTATAGCTTGTGATGTCACATGAGTACAACGATAGAAAGAAAGAATAAAGAAATTTCAACATATTTTCACTTTTCTCTCATAACAGAATACTCAACTTCTCTCTTTCAGAAGGCAAGGGGCATGATATTACCCTTAACATACGTCAGTAACAAGTCAAAGAAATGTGCACTTTGTACAAAAAGTAAAGTTTTGTGAAATTCTCTTTTTGTTTTCCTTATATCGTTGTACGCATGTGATTATACACTATAGTCAGTAGTCTTCTCATCCATCATGCAGTGACTGCGCAGATACTTTAAAAATTCACAACTTTTGAACGGATTGTCCGATTTTCCCCAAACTTTCACTGATGTGTTCTACTAATATTGTTGCATTCCCTCAAACCACATGTAAAGGCCTATGAAGGTGGACTTTTCCTTTAAAGAAGACTACTTTGCGAAGCGAAATGCATTATTCTCAGTGATTCTTGATATCTATTCGGGTTCATGCAACTCTTATAAGCATTCCTTCATACGATTCCAAACAGTGATACACGTGCAAAGCCGTTTGGATGTTGACAATTAATTTCCCTGGACTACTCATTGTGGCATATTTTCTGATGATTTTTATCTCTGTTTGTCCCCTCCCCTATCTCTGGATAACATTTATATGCATGCATGTTTACTATTTATCATGATGATAACAGTGTTCTCTCAAAATTACTGACCACACACAAATATTTACAATAAATTGTAAAACTGATGTTTATCTTATTCGCATTCTTAATTATACCGACTTTGCTTAGGCCTAACTCCTGAATTAACCCAGTCTTTACGCGATTTATACATAATATTATTCCTGAACACAACTACGCACATGAAATGTGTAATCTACGATCACGTTGTGTTTATGAAGGAAAAAGAATGGGACATCTCTGGCCTTAGTTTTCTAAAACACCCCGAATTTCCTCAGGTAAATTAGTGTTTGAAATTTATGTTGAAATCAACATCATGAAACAGTGAGGAAATTACAATGTTTAACTTATTCCATTCCCTTCATTCACAAAAAAAAAAACCCAGCAATATATTTACCTCGCGGTATGTGTGTACATCGTCACTCTTTGATGAAAATAGAATAAACGATACGAAAATAACATTGTAATTACTCTTTCTTTACGTAGTGTAATAACACTTTCTATTTCTTTTTCTGTAAGACTTTCAGTATGCTTGATGTGGGATGAATGTGACATCGTGAACTTATTTCCTCTTCTTAACATAACACACAAAATCATCTGAGAGCGTGTATCCGAAATTTTAATCTTGTCAAAACATCGGGAAATTCAAGCCATGTTACTTCCTGGTTCTTAGATAAGCTTTGCGGCTGCCTAATGATGACACTAGAACCAAGTATGCGGTAATACGACTCTGATTTAGGCTTATTGAAAAAAAGAACACTTTACCACTCTTGAGTGTCCATGACTGCTCTACACAAAACAAGTATTTCATCGTATGTATTTATTCATTTCAGCACGGGATGAAAAAAAAGATGCCGAAGAGCTGGTTTTCAGCAACTCTGAATCTACAACCGATAAGTTAGTTACTCTTAAGAAAAAAAGAAATGCATCATGTGAAAGGCATATACGAAGCATTTTGCAGATTGTTTAGACAAACTAGGACATTAATCGTTTAAAGAGAGCGTACAAATAGATAGTATTAATGCAGTGTAGTAGAAGCTGAAATATACCAATTGATCTTATTGAAGAAATGACAATGTATTGTACGCATACTGATCGGCTTTCGTTTTAGTTTAAAGGTAGGGGATACCTTTTACAGACCTCCCAAAATGCAGCAAAATATTAAATATGAACCTCAGGGGACTTGCTTAGGCCACTGCTTAGAAATTTGGAAGTCAACAGTTATCTAAAATTTGAATAATGCACAAAACTCAACTACTCAGTAGTTCTGTGTGTCAGCCACACTTAAGCCTTTTTGTTGCATTCTTCTGTATTTGTGATCTATAAACACAAATCTAAAAGTACAAGAGCTGATGTAATAACATATAGAGTGACTGGTAAGAATGTATATAGAAATGTTTGTAAGTGTTGATGAACTTTCTTCACAAAATATACATGATGGACACACATGCAGTACATGGGTCTGCAAAGGTAGCCTAGTAATGTACTGGAATTTACGGTGAGCCCCAAAAACAATTCAATTCAAAATCTAACCGTCAAAAAAATGTACTAAATGTTACCTTCCACTTTCAATACTTTATGGGAGTTTCTAAAATGATATTCTCTTCAACATACCACTGTATCTATACAACTCTTCATTTAAGGCGTGCAAATGGGATTCCCTACCTTTAAGGGTAATATTCTTGATCTATAGATGATTTAAATTAATGAACTAAGGAGTTTTGATGTACAGATGGATCATTTGACATTGTGAATTGCCTACATTTTGGAGTTTTATTTGTAAAAGCAAGAATACATTATCATTAAACTATATAGGCAGGGTGTTATGTACCATAATTATAAATAAAGGTTAGCACAATATCGCAACATGCTTATATTTGTAATGGTCCAATTTAAATTCTTAATTTACAACGGACATACGGGTTTCATACATTCAATTAGATGAAAGCTTAAAAAACATTTTGCAGTACTTGAACTCTATAGGTGACAACATAAATCAATAGAAAATTTGAAATAAGTAAAATTGATTTACGCTGCTCGGCATGGTTGTGGAACAGGTCTTCATGGTCTAAGCTCAAACTTCTAGTTTTGTAATATTCTTTTTTCTAGCAGCTGCAGGCATCCACATTATTTTCTACTTAACACTGGCCCTATGATGGTCTTTTTCTCTTTCTTTTGTCTTTGTTGTGTGCCTTTGTGTGTGTACGCATGCTTGTCCTGGTGAACTTGCGTGTATGCAGTATGTATAATATATGTGTTTGTAAGCGATTGTATTATTTTGACTTTTTCTTCGGGGGGGGGGGGGGCCTACACCCCCACAACAATGTGATTTTTTATAGACTTTCCCGCACATTATCTAATATGAGTATGACGTACACTAGAGTGTAGCATGAAAATTATTAAAAGTTCGCATACTTTTGAATTGTCAAGTATTTGACAATCGTTGATCTGATTTTAAAAATGTAATTTGCTTGGAAACTAATTAAATGGAATTAATGGAATGATATAAAATGACTTTATAATGAGGCATTTTTTCGTTGTATATATACGAACTGTAAATATATGTATGTATATAATCATATATATATATATATATACATGAATACGTAGGCATATATGTTTATCATAATGTATACACACAGCAAAAAAAAAAGTGAACGCTTTTTTCAAAGTTTATATTTTTCATGGTATATTCGGCTGAAAATTAATGCATTGTATACAATCAATCAAATGTAATTTAACTGGAAATCAAACTGGTTGGTCAATTGAAAGGAAACTTTACGCATTGATTATCACACTTATTTTTCCCTTCCAAGGCATATGGACATATATATGTATATATATATATATATACATATATATATTTATTTATTTATTTACAGTTCTTGCATTAGTAGAGAAGTATTACAACAGGATAAATTGTAATATATACCTTTCGAAAGCTCTTTAACATCTGGGATATCTATGATTACATTATCCACGTTTAAAAATCCATGCCGGGCATTTCAGAACACGGGTAAAAACTCGAGTCAGATGGATATACAATGTACTATAGTTCTACTTAGTCAATTTACTACTTAGTATCTACATTTTAATTATTCTACATTATAACACAACAAAATTTAGAAATTTGGTATGTTGATTCTCTACAGGTAGACACAGATCATTCTTATTTTCATGTCAGAAATGTTTAATTGACAATAATATCAAGATAATTTAAGTCCGTTTTTAGTCCATACCCGCAAGCAAGTATACACCTTTACGTGAGATTATGAAAATTCACACCCATTGTGTTATTCATTTTCAGATGAGGGCTTGATTTCTAGCTGCTGCGAAGAGTAATGACACGATTTATCCTTTCCAGAGATGGAGTTCTACCTGACTAAAAGTATTCAAACAGCCATCAGTTTTCTTTTAATGCACAATAAAATTACATAGGTGCCTATGTGCCTTTCATGATCTGGTTTCGATGCCACCAGGAAGATTTATTTCAATGCTAATACAATGTCGGGTATATTTTGCTTTTATCAATTCATATATCAAATGAAATGAAATTTCACCGACATAGCATATGGATACGAAAGCCCGCTCGTCCAGAATTAAGTAGACATGTGCTAAAACAACAAGAACAACGAAAAAAGTGTTTGCATGTGTATCCTCCTGGAAAACAGATTTTATCAACTTACGATTAATGCGGTATGAAACAAAGGTTCAAATGGAATAAGACTGTTGTGGATCCTTGTCTTGAATCGTCTTGATAGTACCTCTGGAGGACATTGTCTCTTTTTTGTGTGTCGGTCTGTTGTCTTGTCATGTTACTCTTGTTTCATTTTGTCTATTCACTATCAATCTTGTATCAAGTAGTCTTGATATTGTGCTTGTCTTGTCCAATTTTGTTTTTTTATGTTTCTTACCTTGTCTTTTAGTGGGTTTTTGAACCTATTTCAGTGTTGAATAACTTCTGTGTGGATTTTCGCCCTCGGGAGCCTAAATATTATACCAGCATTGTCTCTCCATAACTCCCTTTATTTCCATACATCACATAAAGCAATACCTGGTTTCGAACCCATGGGCCTCATTTGCCGAGTGTCTAGCTCATGGACCGTATAACTCTTGGGGCTGGTTTAGTTGATGTCGAGCTCATGAGCCCTTTTCATTCGGTGTCTACCTCGTGGGCAGTATGACTGTTGGACTTCAAGACTGTAAGACTGACACAATGGAAGTGCTACTTTATGTACAGATATTGACATATATAGTTTATGGGATGTGGGGTAGAAAACCTGCCTGTCATGGTAAGTAAATTTACATTTTCTTGACCCTGGCAGCTCTGTTTACTATGTCACAATCTAGGGTTCTATTTTGTTTTTGTTTTTTTCTCATTTGTGTTCTGTCTCTGTGTTACAATTCATCTTATCTTTGCTATGCTGAATGAAATGTGTTTGTGTTTACCTATGTACACATGTCTGAAATGCTGAATAGATAATGAATAAAATGATAATAGCAATAGTAATGATAATAAGAATAATAATGATTCAATAATAACAATAATAATAGTATTAATAATGATGATAATTATTTTGATAATAATGATAATCACAATTATCATAATGATAATGATAATAATAATACTCGTTGGTGTCGAGCCCATCACACTCACCTTTGCTGCCGTGGTGGAGTAATCCAACCTAAAAGTGTTTACCTTGATTTACATGACTCCTGAACCATTGCAAATGATTTCAAGGACGCGGTAGCAGCTGGCTTGGGTTTGTTCCCACGATCATATTTGGCATTCATATATCACTTCAACTCCAAGTTTTGAATAGCAGTATTTATCTCCTTTACATACATCACTTTACGGTTACCTAAATTCATATCTCTAAAATGCCTCAATTTCTTCACGTTACAATCAGCTGACAATGATAAAACCATTTTTATAGCTTCAGCGCAACATGCGGATTACATAGCTATTCTGTGTTAATTTTGAGAATTATACTCTTCCATGTGCAAGCATTATAATTTCTATTTAGATTTAGTTGAAATATTTTTTTTTGACTAGGTATGATTTGCTAGATCTATTTCCCAATAGTGATTTTAACTGATATTAGATACCAACATTGAAATAGAAAATACACAACTTTAACAAAATGAAATAAACCGTTCTGTTTCTCTTGCATTGTCAAAAAATAAAAGATAATTATCATGATGAAGGTAAACCTATAGTGTACCGTGAGGTTACCCACAAATGACGTAATTGCCAAAATTTGGCCGACGTGAAATGCCAATGATGATAATTCCTTCAAAACTTTATTCTTATATATTACATGAATTAAATTCAAGCCACTACATATTTTACACCCAGTGAAAGGACAATTTTCAATTAAGATATCTACAGCAGTCTACCACAAGATATTTAAAAAGATTATGAATATGATGGTACATTGCATGACATGCACGACAACTAGAAAGAAGGAGTGTTTGTATAAGAGAGAGAGAGAGAGAGAGAGAGGAAGAATGAATGAGAGAGAGAGCAAAAGAGGGAAAGTTTTCCACGTCTACACATGAAATAACCCTTTAAAGAGATTGATGGAGCTTTTCCCTTGTTGCTAGAGATTATGAAGCAACTTATGATATGCTATTGAGCGTAGTATTCTAAGACGAAATCCAATTTTGTTTGATGAAAATTGGTTTGTAGATGGTTGAGATATCCCCCCCCCAAAAAAAAAAAAAAAATAAATAAATCAAAGCTATCCTAAAAACAGGACCGGGTGTGTCCTACCATCTATACGTATCACGTTATTTCAGATACCACGGTCATTTAAAAACAATTTAAGCATATGTAGTAAACATTGAATACCTCTGGGAATTACATGCTCCATCATAATTATTTCGCAAGATGATTCTCATTATCTCAAACACACACATTTAAAAAAACAGAGAAAAAACAATAGAAACCTGAAGCCAGGGCCCCATTTCATAAATAGTTGATGTGATAGCAACTCTTGCTGGAATGACAATTGTCATAGTAACGACAAGATCCAGCTTCCTGATTGGCTGTTGCTATTGGAAGTTGTCAATTCCACCTAGAGCTACCATCCTAACATCTTTTATGAAATAGGGCCCAAGTCTTAACCAAAGCTAAACCATCGAGATGCTTTTGATTTACCATTGGATGAGAACATGCTTGGTGATTTTTTTTTGTTTAATAGAAGGTAAGGGATTTGCAGATAAGGGAGCAGTATAAACTATTTTTTTTTTGCATGAGGTGTATTCTCAACAGAGGTGAATGGAGAGATGAGGATTGTCTTGTTGTGTAATTATGAAAATTGTCATTTCTGAGAAACAAAGAAGATTGCTGGACGTTGCTGGAAGGTCTTGTGTTTGATTTTTTTTTTTACCCTTCAGGCCCCCGGGGTAGGCAGGGTTGGGTATGGTGGGGAAACACAATTTCCCCTTGTATAATGTCCTTATTATTTGATGCATCACTGTCATATCCGGCCCATATAAGGTAAAATAGCTCAAACTTCACATGACTCCTCAATCTAACTTTTTAAAAACAGTATCCTATTATACGTGTCAACATAGTTTACGAGGTGCATAGTTCGAGGTAAAGGTGTGGCTTTGGACTTGCCGGATAACGATTGGCTTGCTTTTGCTGTTTATGGGTTCTACGCTCCGCCTCTCCTAACTCAACCTGGTACTGTCATTCGTTAGAATGCCTTACACATTGATGATCTAGTTTCACAATTCTGAGTTCATAATCATTTTTTTTATGAAGCATTGATGATCTACTTTCCTAATTCTAAGTTGATATCAATACATATCTTTTCTTGCTTAATCACTCTGTTGTTTCTGTAACGCTTTGATCTACTTTTATAATTCTAAGCTCATACCATTATTTTTTGTGTGCATATAACTTCTTTGGTTTGCTTTGAATTCAACATGTCAACCTTTTGATTACAGAATATCTAGCGCCATTACTTCGCTTGTAAACACGTCGGCTTGGATTAATAATTCATGATGAGTAATTCATTTATATACGACTTCTATTTGGGTCTTTTCGTTCAGTGCGATTGCATCGATTAGCGAGTCAGCAGCTTTCCACTTGAACCTCTTCTTCGAAGAAGTGTCATTGTTTTAAAAAGGATCTGGTCACACCGAGCTTGAGGTAGAATTAACTGTGTTTGAATTTTCCTCAGCTGTATTGGTTGTCTCAGTAGTCATATCAAAACCGGAATGATTATTATTTCCATTTTTTTTCGTTACCAAATTTTACGAAAATATGGTTTAGAGCTGCTGTGAGTGATGGTCTTAAGCAATTTCATCCTTCACATTCTTATATAAGGGAAATATATATATAAATTTTTTTTTGCACCTTCACGCAAATTATTTTAAAGGGGCAAGTTGTGGAATATATTTTGCATCGTTTTATAGTATCAAAGTTATAGTCCAGGCTAGGCTCCATAGAAAGTGCACCTAACCTTGTTTTTTGATATATACAATGTATTTTGATGGTTTCTTGTCAATTCGAGGGTGCTGATTCCAAATCCGATTGATGCCACTCGCGTAACCTTGAGTATTTTCGGCAAAATGCAAAAATAAAAAATGGCCGCCAAATATGCTAATTTGGCCGTGATAATCACAATAATGTGCATTCTGTGACCAATTATTCCACTAAACTTTGTACATTTCTGTTCCGAGAGCTACTTTAAGTGCATTTACAAGAGAATTTTCATTTCATATAGTTTCATTTGGCATTTAAAGCTCATTTCCCATTCAAAATGGCCGCCATTTCTATGCTCATGTACAATATGAATGGCAAACAGTATGCATGGAAATATATACCAAATTTACTGTATTTCCAGTTCCGTACCTATGCTGTTATAAAGTGTTGCATGTGCAATGCAAATCTGATGAGTGCCACCAGCAAAACAAGCAAGCAAGCAAACAAACAAACAGAAAATATATTGTTTTTAGGCTTATATATTCTTCTTAAAACAAATCTTCAAAATGGATCTAGGAATGAAATCACTTAAGGTTGTAATGGAATTGACGCATATTATGATGCTGCCACTGTAAAAGGGACTCATTTTCTGTCTGGAGAAGTACTTTGCTCACACCTTTCCTTCAATGATGAGTTGTGGAATCATGGAATATTTACCAATGTTAATAAACGCAGAAGATTCATGATGAATATATACGTGTAATGGGTCCATTTCAGTCAAGGGGCTTGTTTTACACATGCTTGCCCCCACCTCTGTTGCTGCCCAACCCTCGGTTCCGCGACCCCTGCAATCCTGCAATTGCCTTTGGGGAAACGTTTTGTCTGACAAGTTTGTCTGAGAAATTTGCTCTCAGCCAATCAGATACAAGGATTTTATTAGCTTATAACAGCTTGTTTAAAAAAAAAAAACTGACAAAACGCTTCATTGCATGCCCCCCCCCCCGAACAACCTGCCATCAATGCGTTTGAAATCCCACAAACCAACCTACAGATTTCCCTCCTTCGCTTCAAAGCTTTGACCCCAAAACAGGGTGGTGCAGATGCTGGGCTGATGTCATCTCTGATACCACCCAAGTTACCTACAACACTGTCTCTTGCCTGGCGACAAAGCCAAAGGGCTTCGAACGGTGGTGAAGCAAGTCTTTGATGTCTTCATCCTGTTTCCATGGCAAAAAAAAAAATAACCCTCTGACCCCTGACGAAGTACTGAACATAATCAGATTTGGTTGCAATTAAGGCGATTGCAGGACTGATATGTATCTTTAGCCTGAGAATCTTGCAAATTTGGGACTGATGTCACCTGCTGCCAAATATCCAATTAAAGAGATCTTTAAAGACAATAAAAATGAAGAAAATCAAGTTTGCTCGATAATATCAAGGCGTTACTCCTAAATTATATCATAACAAAGCGATGGAGGTTATTATCCATTTAAAACTTGCCTCAGGATTCCCCTTTCCCCAACTTCTAGCTGAAAAAAAGCTACATTGTAAAGGGTTGTTAGTTTTGTCATTAATGTTTTTGTCCGCAATCATGTATTTCTACAGTACTGTATATGATTTTTCGTATATTTTGTATATGATTTACCTTATTAATAATTGTTTTAGGGGAATGCATAGAAGCTTTGCTTTCTAGCTTCCACTCCCTTTTTTAACACTTGACAAATGATATGCATCTAGGCTTCTTGATATATATAAAATTGTTAGTATTAGTGGAGCGGCATAGCTTGAAAAATTAGAGGAATTGTGCATTTTATGATAAAAGCACCAAATTTCGCACACATGTTGACAATTACATTTGAAATAAATTCAGATATTGGGCCATCGTAAATAGCGCCCTCAACGGCGATGGCAGCCATTTTTCAAAATGGCCGCCATAAATGCCATTTTTCGTAAAGATTTACAAATTTCAGAAGGGAAAAATCAATAAGATTTTGCAAACGAGTGGGAAGTAACATTTAGAATAAATTAAGATATCGGGCCACCGCAAATTGCACCCTTAACGGCCATGGCAGCCATTTTTCAAAATGGCCGCCATAAATGCAATTTTTCGCAAAAATTTACAAATTTCAGTAGGCAAAATCAATAAGATTTTGCAAACCTGTCGGAAATAGCATTCAAAATAAATTCAGATATTGGGCCATCGCAAATTGCGCCCTCAACGGGCGTGGCAGCCATTTTTTTCAAAATGGCCGCCATAAATGCCAGTTTTCGTAAAATTTGACAAATTTCAGAAGGGAAAGTCGATGTTAAGATTTTGCAAACGAGTGGGAAATAACATTCAAAATGAATTTAGATATTGGGCCATCGCAAATTGCGCCCTCAACGGCCGTGGCAGCCATTTTTTTTTCAAAATGGCCACCATAAATGCCAGTTTTCGTAAAATTTGACAAATTTCAGAAGGGAAAGTCAATAAGATTTTGCAAACGAGTGGGATATAACATTTAAAATGAATTTAGGTATTGGGTCATTGCAAATTGCGCCCCCTAACGGTCATGGCAGCCATTTTTTTCAAAAGTTAATGGTCGCCATAAATGCGATATTTCTTTTTCTTTTATGAAGATGTCCTAATGGATGAAGAAGACAATATTAAACATTTTTTTTTTGCGCAAGTTGACAGTTACATACAAAGCAGTTTAGACATTGAGATATCATAAGCTGTGTTCTCAATGGCTATTTCAGCTATTTGTCAAAATTGCTACAATACACTCTTCTTTTTTTGTCTTGAAAATTTGCTTAACTTCAGAAGGAGAAGAAAGTAGAATACTCACAGAGACATTATATAAATTGAAATATGGTGTTAAAGAAATCATTTGAGGAACAATTAGAATAAACAAGGCAAATGCTTAGTGATTATATCTCACCAATGATGAATGCATATTTTAGGTGGCAAACATAAAAAATTTCCGAAAAAGAGTAATATGTATATCCAGGGATAATGGCGCAATGTATTAACTTTGACAGTAACACCATATCTTTGAATATATATGACTATATGACGTGTATTTATTCTAAAATGTAACTTCCTATATATTCTTAAGACATATACGAAAAAATGGCCTTTCATTTTACGAAAAAAAGTTAATTCACTCGCTATGCTTCCATAAAACACATACCTTTGATATCCATACTGTTAGCCGTCAAACGCGAAATACTGCAATTAGAACTAAACTGAAAACATGAATTTAGAACTTACCCATCAATGAAACTTTTTTTAAAATTCAAATTTCTTTGAACACCAGATTGCATTAGATATTATTTCTGTTTAGCAGTATTCTATTGCTTTCTCCGTCTGGAGTAAGCAAATAAAAAAAAAGGAGTGTGTGGAAGCCATTTTGACAAAGAGCTGCCATAGCCGTTGGGGACGATGTTTAAATGGTGGCTCAATATCTTCATTTCAAATTCAAATTCAAATTCAAACTTGAATTTATTTGAATGTCTTTTGTCAATTTGCACAAGAAATTGTATTGTCTTCTTCTGGCATTATCATATTTTCAAGAAATAAATAACATCTATAGTGGCCATTTGGAAATTGGCTGCCATGGTCGTTGATGGTGTCATTTGTAATGACCTTATATATTATTTTCTTTTGAGTGTGATTTTCAAGATATGTAGGCCTACAAATTTCATTGATTTTCTCTCTTAAATTACCGAATCTTTCCACAAAAAAAGAAAAAAGAAAAAGAAAAAAGAAGCAGACATCCATGGCGGCCAGCATGGCCCTTGAGGGCGCCTTCTAAGAAGACCTTATACTTGAATTTATTTTTTAGCATAATTTTCAACTTGTTTGCAAAGTCTTATTGACTTTTTCTTCTGACATCAGCAAATTTTTGCCAAACAAAAGGGGGGGGGGGGCATCCATGACAGCTGTTTTGGAACTTGGCTGCTATGGCTGTTCAAGGCGCACTTTTGGATGGCCTATTATCAAATTCAGTTTGAATGTAATTTTCCACCTTTGTGGAAATTCTGATTGACGTCTGCAACACTTTACGAAAAAAAGACATTCATGGTGGCCATTTTGAAAAATGGCTGGAATGGCCATTGAGGCGGCAATTTGCACTAGCCCAATAAGTTTACTTTTGAATGTAATTTCCCACCTGTTTGTAAAATCTCGTTGGCTTTCCCTTCTGATTTTAGTAAATCTTTTCGAAAATATAGAATTTATGGGGGCCATTTTGAAAAATGGCTGTCATGACCGTTGAGGGCGCAATTTCCGATGGCCCATTATCTGGATTTATTTTGGATGTAATTTCCCGCTTGTTTGCAAAAAAGGAAAAAAAATTGGCTTTCCCTTCTGGAATTTGCATTTTTTAACAATAAATGGCATTTATGGCGGCCATTTTGAAAAAAAATGGCTACCATGGCCATTGAGGGCGCAATTTCCGATGGCCCAATTAGATTTATTTTGAATGTAATTAACATTCATGGGCAAAATCTTATTAACTTTTCCCTTCTGTAATTTGCAAAATCATTGAAGGAGTGGCACATTAGACAACCATTTTGAAAAATGGCTGTCATGGACGTTGAGGGCGCAATTAACAATGGCTAAATATTTAAATTTATTTTGAATGTAAATTCCCAGTTGTTTGCAAAATCTTACAAGCTTTCCCTTCTGAAGTTAGCAAATATTTTGAAAAAATGGCATTTATGGCGGCCATTTTGAAAAATGGCTGCCATGGCCGTTGAGGGCGCTATTTCCGATGGCCCGATATCTAGATTTAATTTTTATGTAATTTCCCATTTGTAACCAAAATCTTATTGACTTTTCTCTCCTAAAATTAGCAAATTTTACGAAAACGTGGCATTTATGGCAGCCATTTTTCAAAATGGATGCCATGGACGTTGAGGGCGCTTTTTACGATGGCCCAATATCTAAATTTAATCTGAACGTGATTGTCAACCTGTGTACGAAATCTGGTGCTTTTATCACAAAATGCACAATTGTTCGGCTATGCTGCTCCACTATATTACACTTTTATATTCAAGCTGCTTGTAGAATATGATGGTACATTATTGATTTTTTTTTTTTTTTGCGTGGTCTTTGGTGCACTTAGTATATACACTAGATATCATATTTTTTGTTGAAAAAAATAAAAGATTTGAAATAGTGTTAAACATCGCAAGGTGTGTGATTGTTAAATGCTCGAAACTCCATCCGTAATTCCGAGTGAAAATTCTAATTCATGTGGTAAATTGGGACTTTTGCATCACAAAAGAAAATCTTTCTGTTAAGAACATCCTTCAGATAATGATCAGCACTAAATTTTAACAAACTATGTAGCTGCATGTCAGAAAAAACAGCAAATTAATTTTCTATTTCCACGTATATTTTTGCTATTCATATTGTACAGGAGAAAAAGAGTGGCGACCATTTTGAATTTTTTTGCATTTAGAAGAATAAAAATGCATGAAGGCTTCCTATATTGTAAGTGGCACCCATCATATTAGTATTGCACATGCAACATTTTATAACAGCATAGGTACGGAACTGGAAATACAGTAAATTTGTTATATATTTCAATGCATACTTTTTGCCATTCATATTGTACACTAGGAATGGCGGCTATTTTGAATTGAAAATGATCTTTAAATACCAAATGAAACTATATGAAATGAACATTTTCTTGCAGATGCACATGAAGTAACTCTAGGAACAGAAATGTACAAAGTTTGGTGGAATAATTGGTCACAGAATGCACATGATTGTGATTATCACGGCCAAATTAGCATATTTGGCGGCCATTTTGGATTTTTGCAATTTACCGAAAATGCTCAAGGTTACGCGAGTGGCATCAATCGGATTTGGAATCAGCACCCTCGAATTAACAAGAAACCATCAAAAAGCATTGTATATATCAAAAAACAAGGTTAGGTGCCTTCTAGCCTGGACTATTAGTATTACATATCATATCCTTATCTTAAAGGTGAAAGATATAAAAGGATAAAAACAGTGATAATATTTGCGTATTTGCTAGTTTACGACAGATGTGGTATAGGGTCCTATCATGGTATTTATTCAAGCATATTTTAGCTGGTATTGTCCAGACGCATAACCACATCTTACAATGGAGACTGCCTTATAATCATATAAGATATATAAAGATACAATATAATCATTCAGAACTGTACTAAATAATGTTATTAGTTAAAATATATTTGATATTGACTTTAATACTTGTTCGTCGTTTATATTTTCTTTTGTTTTTGTTTGAAATTTATAATAAATCAAGATGTTTCTTTACTTAGCTGCCTCTTGTCTGAATGAGCCATTTCTGTTCTTTTTAAATCATGCAGATTTAGAAAATTTGATATATAATAAATAACTAAATTCTTCTCCTACAAGTTTGAGTATATTTCACTCCCAAAGTTGCTATTCTGAAAGCTGCGTTCATGTGGTATAACCGATTTTGGTTGCCATTGTTGTGATAAAGGTGACATAAGACATATTACTCTATACAAATTGACTTTCTGACCCATTTGGATAATGGAAAGAAATAACAACCCTGGGAACGCGTTAACTCAATAAAAAGAGGTTTGAATCTCAGAGTCTATTTAGGCCCTATGTGCTTAATCTCATGCGATGGATTGCAGTGAACAATAATTGCAATTAAAAGAACAATGAAAGGATTTAGGATGGTTTTGTTACGCATACACTTTTCTTTCATAGATGATAATAGGACATATAAGACATCACTGAAAGGTATAATGCTTTTTAGAATATAAGATATACCCCAAATCAGGGATTAAGCATTTCGCAACGCCGTTATGCTATTTTTCCATGCTTTGTTTCATTATATCAATATAGGAAACTGAGATAGCATCACGACACGGGTCGTGATCATGTGTTTCCTGATCCTAAATCTCCTATTGGTCGTCACTGCGACCACTGGGCTTCTGAACACAGTAACTGATAAGCTTGCAGCCATTGAGGACCGCTACTTTGTCGTGTTCGAGGTACTTATTTATCCATCTCTTTTAATGATTTATTAGTTTTATTGACAAAAAACAAACAAAACAAAAATAAAAAACAATGAACATGAACAATTTAATTTTCTTAGAAAAAAAATGAATATTGGTAACAAAGGCTTGTCAAAATAATCATAATCAAAGCCGAAACATAACTGTTATCATTGCTCTATTCAAACCGTATGCATAAAGAAATGAGTGAAATAAGGCTGTAATAACATGATTTCAGTTGGGTAAAGATGAAAATGCAAAATATTAGCCTAAAAGTTTGGCAGGAAGTCAAAATCTCAGAGCTCGGAAACCTTGCAGAGTAAATTTGTCTCAGCGACTTCTCCGTGCTATTGCAACGTCACCGTTACCAGCTGGAGAAAAAAAGAAAGAAAAAGAGGAGAAGGTCTCCCAAATTCGAACATGATCGATTCTCCCGCAACTCCTCCGAAAACCGGCTAATTCCAGGATACGTCGTGGAGACATTGGGAAGACGGGTCCGTGAAAATAGGGAGACTCGAGTTGCTTCCAGGTAGCCAATTATTCTGATGAGATACTAAATTAAATGTCCTCTTTTTTTTTCTCGACAGCTCAAACGGGTGCCAGGAGTCAAGTACATCGAGAGTGATGCCCTCGCCACAGTCCAAGCCGTCAGTCCGTGTCATCTTGGGGACTTGATCGCATTGACCAGCGCGACCTGCCTATCGACGACTCATTTTAAAGCGAAGGTAGGCTTTTTAGGTTTAAATGTGGTTAGACTGACCGCCAAAACTGATACGTTGAAACTGCAATACAAACACACACATATACGCACACGAAGACACAATATTGTCTAAGGTCATTAGTAAAATAACACCGAGAGAGTACTCTAAAAACATCCGGGTCAGGACTGACCCGGAAAGGGTCCGTTCTTCTTCTTCTTCTTCTGATTAAGTCTGCCTCCTTCAATAGACTGAAGATTCTTGCAGACTGGTGCTATTTACATTATAATACAATTTATTTACAGATATTTACAAGCACATAGACAATTTGACGAAAATACTAGCCACTGTGATCAACCGTTAGACGGTTTCGAAATGATCCCACAGATGGCGCTGAAACAATTTCTGACGACAGGTAATTCCAGTTCCTTACAGTTCTTGGGAAGAACGAATGGCGATGCGATTCAGTTCTCGAATATGGTACCTGATAGGAGTGTGGTCACATCCGGTTCCGGGTCAAAAATGACTTGGAATTTGGTCATGAAGATCCGGAATGGGGTCACCCTGACCCAATACATGACTGTGAATGGGGTCATATCTGACCCCATTTCTGACCCGGAACGGAATGCGACTCCAACGGACCGGGTCCTGACCCGGATGTTTTTTTAGTGTATGAAAGTTTCATGTGGAAACAGAGACAATGTTGGAGGGAGGTATTCAGGAGTAGGTTGACCTATATAATGCAGGATATTGCATCTGATTGTCAAGTTAACAGGACAAGCTTTGGATGCTGTGAATAGAATGTCGACTGAGGATCGCAGTAGCATGAATTGATGGGGTTCTTCTCTAATATTCGACTGCTGGCTGGTACAGGCGGAGGTTATCAAGTTCAAGTTTCAATTTTCAAGTTTATTTTCCACATCTCATAAAAAGAAAGAAACCGTTCTGCTAGTGGGAAAAGGAAACTGGCGGCCTCTTCCAAATAGTCTTTGACATAATTATGTAATGGATACTTTTTGAAGTTGTTAGATATTGTCCTCAGATGAGGAGGATTATGTCTCCCTTCTTGATTTAATTTGATCTGCAGTTTTTGTCCTATGGGAATAGAAAAAAAATTGCCGAGGAGTGACAATGAAGTCGTATTGCCGAATTCGTGGAGAGAGCTACAATTATCTAAGGACTCATTGACACAGGGCTGCATACATTCTGTACTCCTTGCAAACAAGGAAGATTAAAAACCCATTGCTTCTGGTAAAACTTGGTGGGATAAGTTCCAAAGAGCCATCAGGGTTCAGCAAAAGTAAACTCTAACATAAGGAAACATTGGTTACGTTCACCAGGAACGGGGGGGGGGGGGGGGGAATCAAGTGGTACCGGTGTACGGGCTGGTGCACAGATTGCTACTGTGGCAGCCAATCGCGCGAGATAACTGCATACAATGTCCTTGGCGGGGACTAATGGCGGACAGTCACGACCAGCGCAGACAGCAGCGTTTCCGCGGATCATATATGCCCATTGAGGAACACATCCGAAATCATAAATAAGAAAAAAAAAAACTATGAAGATGTTGGGGATGGGTTATAGTAAAGTGAGTGTTATGATGAACCGTTTATAGAAGGTTGTATGCTAGCTTTTTCTGCATGACAGGTTATATCTAGGGAAAGTCCGGGGTCGGTACTTTTGTCATAAAAGATCGATGTAGTGCATGTAAGTAAAAGTCGGGAACTGAATGAGAGATGCTAGCTGACAGGGAAACGTCAGATGATGAGGCTGATTGACGGAACAATCAAGCAATATCCGGTTGCAAAGGTGGAGTTCAAAGGCAAATTCAAAGCATCGCGTATGTCAGATTGCTGGTATAAAGTGATTGTATGCAATGTAAATTGTTTAATTGCATGAGGTCAGTGATCCATATTTGAAGAGGGTGCCAGAAGGAGGCAAAGCATTGAGCGATGATGCTGACCATGACAATAATGGTGGTAGGAATGCCATTGGAGATGGTGAGCAGACTAAGATTCGCATGTCATTGACGTTGAAGAGCAGGAGGATGAAACTCTTTCTGAGGTGAAAGCAGATGATACACAGGTGATATTGGTAGTTGAAGCACGATCTCAGAAGGAGGCTTGGATCAAATCGCTTAAGATTTTGAAAACTGGTGATCACGTTTCCTGCGTGGAGCCTGTTGATTTTTTTTTTATAAAAAGAACCGTCATTCAACAAAATCACGAAACAGAAGAGATGTGTACGTAGTGTACACTGCGTGCGCCTCCATAGTCTTTGGTCACGGGTAGAGATGAAAGTCAAAATACCCGTTTGTATCGGAAGGGCATTGTTTGAGAACAATCTTAAGCTTGCTGTCGAACACAAGTTCGTACAACAGCAGTACATCTTGTAGGTAACAAAGCGTGAAGGTTTTAAAGGTGGTGCAGGAGTCTGAATGTCCGAGAACCTTGCAAATTTTTGTAGGTCATGTTACATCTACTGACGAACAGTCAGCGAAGATAATGATGCCTTTCAGACGATAAGTATATGAATTAAGCAGGTCCCTTCGCAAGATCAATGAGACCATACACTTAAATCAATTGGGGAAGATGAAAATCGGTTTTGAAATGGCCGAGATATCCAAAAACAAGGTGAAACAAAGAGTTCCTAATAAAAGGCGTGGCCTGTCGTCTTTTATTATTATCACTTTTTTTTGGATATCTCACCCATTTGAAAACCAATTTTCGTCAAATAAACGTTGAATCCTCACGAAACCATGAATCCCCACCTCAACCAGTACATGGCAGCAACAATCTGTGTAGCTATATAGAAAACTCTAAAAAAAAAGTTCACCAAAGAAAGATTTCATGCTTTTATGGGTATACACAAACTGAAAATGACATTATCTGTTGCTGTTGCTGAATTATACCAAAGTGAACCAAAATGGGTTTAATTTAAAAAAAAAAAAACCCAAACAAACCAGTCAACAGACAGAAAGACAAACAGACAAACAAAGTATTTTGCTCTGTAGTTGTCCAAAGCGGACGAAACTAAGCGAGTTGTAAAGTTGTGTGTATAATAGTGTCAAAGATTTGGTAGACGTAGTGTCTTACATACAGAGGAAAGACGTAAACAGCCGACAGGGGCGGTCACCTGAACACAACGTGTGTCCAAGGTCAAAAGCTATTGTTTTATAGAGTATAACACACGGCCAGATATCGTATCGGGTCCATAAGGAATTAAAACCGTATCGACCCGGTTCAAGCCGCAGAGACCCGCATTGACCCGCATTGATCCGCATCGCAACCCGTGTCAATTCTTGATGGATTCCGGGGCTACGATACGGCGGTGAAATATTTTTGGTCATGTTCAAAGTCTTCTCACGGATTTCAATTCCGTATTGATATCCGAATTGACCCGGTTCGAACGGCATTGACTCGCATCGACCCGCTGCAACCCGCAAAGTAAAACCGTGTGGACCCTTGCCGTATACCGCATTGCCTTCATGCAACGGATGATGACAAGGTTTACATCCGGGTCGGTACGGGTCGAAGCGGGTTGACACGGGTCGATAGGGGTCGAAAAGGATTCAGTTTAAAGAATTTTAAAGCGGATTTTTATACGGTTCGATACGGGTCAATGCAGGTCTCGACGGCTCGAACCGGGAGAATACGGTCTTAATTCCTTATGGACCTGGTTCGAAATCCGGCCGTGTGTGACGGTAACTTATAGCATAGCCTAAATTGCCCTCCATTCCGGGACTAGTCCGGCTCATTTTCACCCGGATCAAATCCGTTTTGTGACCCGGCCGTGTGTGACTCTATAGCAATAGGGTATGAAGGCGTATAACTAACAACAATTAGGTGTAGTATAAGTGATTTCGACAGCCCGAATAGCTCATTCAACCTGTAGGGTCTGTTTACTTACTTGTTTGTTCGTAAATGCTCCTTTCTTATATTTTGACATGTTTGGAGGAAATCTCACCTGGGTGGTGTTTCACCAAAGCTGAGAACAACTTTAAGAACGACTGGTGACCAGTTCTTGTGCCGAATCACTGGAATTCTGATAAGTAAAGTACATCAGAACGTGTTCCAGTCGTTCTTAAGTCGTTCGTAGCTTTAAGAACAGCTTTATGAAACACCCCCGGGTCAACTGTTTTAGATGAGGGACTACAATATCGTCATAAAAGAATTGCGCTTCGTGTTCGTTTAACAGTAAGGGCGGCAGTAAAATACTTACTTTTGTTAGCCCAGGCCCATGTATTGCTTCCCAGTTCATACTTTGTGTCAGACGTAAACTGTGTATTTATTTTGCATCAACTGTGTTAGTTCCATGTGATTGTGTGTTGTTACTGTCATTGTCATTCTCATTTGGCTGAATTAACAATAGTAATAATAATCATAATAATAATAATAACTAGAAATGTCGCTACAGCGACTGGTATGCCTCCGCCATAATGCATGATTCTCCTCATAGGTCTATAGTACATGTTTACAATGTGTGATTACATTTTCACAAAATTGGCAAAATATTCAAATGACATGTTTGTCACAAATGTGTTGAATGGTTCACCTTCCTTGACCTAGGTTTAATTGGATGAATATATAGGAGAGCATGTATTTGGGGATTTAAGGACTTTAACTTCACTTTGACCCATTCATAAGTTTATGTATTGAGTAATTTTCAAGGTATGGAAAAAAAGTGCAATTTCTGTATTGAAAAGTACATTGTTACCGTTTTCATCTGGCCTTTGACCCTAAAATTCATAGGATAATCACTGTCAGGCAGAAAATGCATAAACATAAGTAGTAAGTTTCAAGATCTAACTTTAGCCACTTCCGAGATATGGAGGAAAAAGTTAGTTCAGCACTTTCCCTTGATCTTTGACCTTTTGACCTTTGAGGCAAAAAAAAAAAAGAAAAAAAAGTTTCCAGAGAATCTCTATTAGGTTATACATGCATACACCAAGTGTAAAAGAAAATAATCCTGCTGGCATTGCATAAATATGAAGGAAAAAGTAAAATTTTGAAGTGTTGCCCTTGACCTTTGACCCTTGGCTTTTGACCCCATGAACCCTAAATTCATTAGATAATCACTGCCAGTCAGTACATGTTATATACTCTGTTCAATGACGATACCTTGAACAATTTCCAAGGTACAGAGAAAAAAGTGAAGTTTTAATATTTCTACTTGACCTTTTGACCTTTGACCTCATGAACCCAAACTTTCACCAGAGAATCTTAATTGGGTAATACATGTATACACTAGGTTTCAAGAAAATATCTTCAGGCATTGCATAGATATGGTGGAAATAGTGAAATTTAATGTATTTGAAATTGACCTTTTGACCTTTGACCTTGAGCATGTGCAGCCAAAAGTTGACAGGCACAACTTCACCCCCTAATACACAAATATGTCAAGTTTCATTAGGATACCTTGAAAGGTTTTTTTATTTACGCTGTCCATAAAATTCATTACGGACGGAAGGACGGACGGACGGACAACCCGAAAACATAATGCCTCCGGCACCACTTCGTGGCGGAGGCATAAATATGATAATGAACGCCCTGTACTGCGTGAGACACCGGCGCCCTGACTGAGGTCAAAAGTCGTGCAGTCCTGTGTATCCTGACCAAAAGAGGAATAACTTCTCTTTGACCAATGACCTAAAACCTATTAGAATAAATTGATCTCATTTTGTTTGACAGCAGGCCTGCATAGATAGCTTTTAAAGAATATTTGTCTCTTCCCTGCAAGAAACCTCTGTAGGCTGTACCATATTCAATAGGATTCAATTGAAATGGCATTAAAACGCATTGATGCATTAATATCTCCTTTTCATCTTTATAATGTATACACATAAATAGAGATGTTGCAATAGCAACATACAGTTGCAATATTTTTGCGTGGTGCCAACGTGATTCGGGAAATTCGTGATAGTTATATACAATGTAGTAGCTTTTACAGTATATAACTGAACAAGAGGGCATGATATTTTTTCTTTCTTCCTTTCTATGTTTTTTTCTTGGTTTGTTTCTTTTTTCTTTCTTTTTTTTTCTCTCTCTCTATGGCAACGTTGAAGAAACATCCCATGATTACCAATGGTACAGCCGAGCCCGAGTTCTTTTTGTCATTATGAGCTTGTGTTTGCCTTCTGTGATTCCTTTTTTAATTCACATCAATGAGACAGTGTATTGACCGATTCGGGTTCGTTGAGGGCAGCAGACATTTTGTGGCACTGGGCGCAGCCATTAGCTCAAATTGCGGTGTCCCAGCCGACCCCCCTCCTCTCCCCCACCCCACGGGCAACATGTTTATCGCGCACTTGTAACAAAAGTTCGCGCACTAAGAAAGCATTCGCGCACTCAGTACGAGACGCCTATTGGCTAAAGCAACCAGGGGGGGGGGGGGGGGGGGTGGGAGGGGGGGGGGGGGTCGGCTGAGACACCGCAGTAATGGCGCTGCCCATGCCAAAAATACACATAGCGCGTCACAGAATCGGTCAATAGATGAAAAAAATAAAAACAGTTTAACGGTACGAAAGTTAATTATAATTTATCATTGATCAAAACAACCATTTTGCATTTTACACAACGGGACAGTAACTTCATAATGCAATTCACGTATCACAATAATGAGGAGCATAAGAATACAATAACGTCGGAACATAAAACAAATTTGTCAGGTTGGTAAATATACAAACGAAAAAATATACAAATTGACTGCAGATCAAAAACTTCAGAAGACTACTGTTGGCCTTTATACCAGTTTGGTTTCTGGGTAAAACGCTTCCTCCCTCTCCTATAAATGCATCATTTTCACGTAAATTATTTAAGGTAACGCTGAATCAAGTAAGTTCACCACTTTATAGTCAACCGCAAGAAACTTATTTTCAAGGCATTATTTTCCATTTGCAGATGAAGCAAAAAAAAAAACAAGTTTAATGATTCAAAATAATTCTAAAATGTATGTTAGAAATACAAACACCCAATGTAAAAGTGTTAATCAGTATAATCTATGATAAGTAAACTGGTTAAAATAAATGTACAAAATGTAGACAATAGTTATAATAAAATTGTTTCTAGAATAAACCGCCTTCACAGTTATGGTTTATTGATAAAATAGTGATATCTCCTTATATTTTAGGCTTTATTGTGATTTTTTTTTTTATAAGGCAGCATGTTTTGTGATACAACAGACCTACACATATGCATCAGATGTAATAACTCGAATATTTTCTTTTAAATTCACTGCTCCGAATGGGAAACGATACCTTTAAATAGCATTCGACGTGTTTCATGTACCTTAATTTTATCAAAACTAATTAAAAGGTGCAAAATGTCACAATGTTATAATGTACACAAGAGATTGAGAGAATTAGAGAGGCTAAGAGAGAAAGAACGAGGCTCAAGTGTGAGAGGAGGAGATAGATAGATAGAGTTACATGTCTTCAAACAATGGTCTTGTCCCTCTCAAAAACATCTTTGTTCTTATAATAACAGAAGTGAGGTGAGAATGATTAAAAAAACGTACGATACACCCAGTTAATAATTTATACATGTAAGAAAGTAAAATGGGTAACATGAATCATCATCTCTCCAATCATTTGATACACACACGTTAAGTTCAACCTAAATTTCAATCCATGTTCATATACTGTAAGACTGTCAAGAAGATATCATACCACAAATATACAAATATTACACCTACAAACGTCATAAGAATAAAGGTACAAAATCAAATCTATTCATCTGGACTTATACTGTTTTGATTCCGAGGCAGTTTCTCGTCTGCGCAACGGCACCTCCCCGCCATCAAATCAGACGAGCTGCTGAAGCTCACAGGGTCGGACGAGAAACCGTTTTCGGAATCAAAACAGTAAGTCCAGATAAACTGATTTAATTTTGTACCTTTTTGAACGTTACCTGGATGAATCTGAACTTACACCAAAAGTCATAACAGTTTTATATACGTGAGAAAATCCACAAGAATGTAAAAAACTATAAATACAATAATCATATGATTACAATCTTCCGCGAACACTCGACGGCTGCATAGTCCATAAGTTAGGGGTAAAACATTAACCTTTAAAATAATGACAGACATGAAAATGACTGATCCATGTAACAAGAAGACATCTTAGTTTAAACGATAGAAAATAAACAAGAACAACGAATAACTAATAGAATTTATAGTAAAATACTTATTGTGTGTGTCGCTGTTAATAAATATATACGTGTGTAGTATACTTTAACTAACGGGTTCTTAGATTTGAGCTTAAGTAAAAACGAAACAAACATGAATCATGAAACAAAAAGTTTATCTAATCAGAAGTGAGAATATTTGTAAGCATTGTTCGAAATGTAGGGTAAATACCCTCTTGTTTTACTTAGCATTTAACTGAAAATTCTAAATAAATTAAGCCTGACACCATAATGCAGAGAAATCGAGCTTTATACAACATAATACCATTAACCCAATACCCCCAATATTATGATAAAGCCTTTCTGGTTCACAGCAAACGACTTTAATATAGTGTAATAGACATGACTGTCCTTCCATGCTCTTCTTTTGAAATACTCAATAATCGTATGTCTATGTGACAGAAGCTAAAAACAACAAAAACACAAATAACCAGAACAGACAAACAAACAAAACAGATAACGCTTTCTACAAACTATTAAACCCGTGAAGGTCCCCCCCTTATACATGTACCATATTTTCAGCAACTTCTTGGAAACTTTTACGTTGTTACAGTTATAGGCCAACGACGTTCCTTTGTGTTGACAGGGACTGATATAGGAATTTTGTAAGGGGGGGGGGGCGCAAAGTTGTTATTTTGCCACTTCCGGGGTATTAAAATCAGTTGATAAGCAAACACAAAAAAGAACGAAAGGAAAGGCCTCAAAAAGGTATTCTTGTACCACTGCCGGGTTTCTTCAGCTGACAGGCAGAAAAAAAAGGTTCAATACTATATAGCTGTCAAGGATGGTTCCTTAAAGGGGGGGGGGGGGTGCCCGGTGCACCCCCTCCTGGATCCTGGTACCTCCTTGATGGTACCTCCTGGTGCCTCGCCTGATACCTCCTTGATACACAAAGTGAGGGGATCTTTGGCCAAAAGAGAGAGTTACTCATTGAGACCATTAATGAAAAAAAAAATAATGAGAGATGAGCGCAACTGCACTTTATAGTCTCCATTTTTTCCCCTTGCCTGTCAGAGCAAGCTGTGACGATATTGAACAAGTGGAAAGCGTTGAATTAGCGGATTAGTCAAGGAAAAAGGCTGTTTTTCATGACACTCCCATTTTGGTTACCACAAAATTTCAGTAGGCATATTCCCTTTTTTTAACCGTAATTATCACGTATTATTAGACTGATGCCGTGGATGATGGATATATCATTGTTTAATTGCCATTTTAATGCAGTGATATCAAGTTATAGATATTTGAGAGCACAATTATAAAGTGTGACTTATACACTGTATGCGTAATTTGTGTTGTAGTAATGTCTAACAGTAAACTTCCAACAGTTAATATAAAGTGCTTTGTACTTTACTTACGTGTTTTAACCAGCCTTCGTTTTGGCATGAAACGGTGGACCTTTTCTTTTTTTTTTCTATTCACACTGGCTTGGACTTGAATAAAGCCATTGATAAACAAACAAGGGCAATGCCATGCCGCGTCCAAGAAATCCGTCGAATAGAATTCGTCGAGGCGACTCCTATATACATTATAATAGGGAATGTTACGGAATTTTAAGCATATCATATATATCTTAACATACCAGTGATGTAAGTATAATTATACCACGTATACTGAAAGTGGCGGCAGTGTGTGATGTTCCATCAACACACAAGAGTTTGTAAAAACTCACACACAAATCTGCATTAAATTCAATGGTTGATATTTGGAATTATATAAAGCTGTATCCTTCACATCAAAGTAATTGTCTTGAATATTATAACAACAATGACCCTTCTTTTTATTTCAATTTCTTTTCTTGCTTTTTTTTTTTTTGGGGGGGGGGATATTAAAGAGGCCTGCAATTGGAACACAATAATATGTTGTTATTTTCGAACCAAGAAGAAAGTCCACATATGACTTATATTGTTTTTGTTTTGTCTTTAAATAGAATACAATGTATATGACGTGTCTCGAGGTGTGTGTGTTTATTGTGACTTATTGACAAGAATATGTTTTATTTTTGCATAGAATTGCAATATTATGATAAGCCTGCTCAAAATATATGTGTATATTGCTTTTCTGTCTGTTGCTGGCGGAAGTGAAATAAAATTCAAATTCAAATTCAATTTAATACACAAGAAGAACGACCAGAAGAATACTAGCCAGGACGCATCCGCTCATCAACCCTATCAACGACCAACTGCGGGCTGATTTCGCGTCTCTCTCCGCACCTTCGAAATCGCCAAGCATGTACCGCTGCCTCGCCTGCGGGTAAGAACAGAGAAAATCACCGAAATGAACATGAAATAACAATCTATTGCTTGTTTGTTTGTTTGATTTATTTTCATCAACATGATCCAATGTATAGATCCAGTATTCCTTTCAGTAATTACTCAGAAAACAACAACTTATGCCTACAAATTACAATAGATTCGTACAATGCAAATAAGTGTGTATAATAATTGGAATAACAAAATGTATATTATACTACCAAATTTACGAGAATTACTTAAGAAATTCTGAAGTATAAGATCGGATGGTCATCATACTTCAAAAGGAAATTGTAAGGTTAGTCACTGAGCATATAATGTTGTATCATTGAGGCAAGAGAATAAAATTAATGAAGATTTCTAAATTAGAAAACAAAACCCTATTCCTGAGCGAAGGACAAACAGAATTGATATCACAAGAAAAAAAAAAAAGATGTCTAATGCAACCTCGTTGAATATCGTTCAGGAATACAGGGGAATCGGCGTAATAGATTCGTATAATATAGTGGAGATGGGAAACTATAGCAGATGCCCAATGAAAATGGTCTAACGTTATCATAATAACACCTCTCGCTTAACCCACTCGCTACCACCATGCCAGAAATTCATTGATATTGCGTACAATTGGGCAATACTGACAGTACTCAAAGAGTTAACAGGTCTGACTTACATTTGAGGCCCTAATGACGCCAATAATTCCGAATGGTAGGCAGAAGAATACAGTAACTAAAACAGCGAACACTGTGTAGTCTGGAGGTGGACGGGGAGCCTGCCTCACGATCACACGTGCGTTGGAAATCGCCTCTCCAGCCTCCTAGAATAGAAGGAACACGAATTGGAGGAATTTGTTTCGCACCTGCTGATTGCAACAGTTTCTCTTTTTTTTTTCATTTGCCTTTCTTTCGACATACTACCTTTGCGAACTAAGCAATCAGGTTCAATTGACCCAAATATTGAAATGATCGACTTCCCCTCAAAAAAAAAAGAAACCCCCAAAACAAAACAAAACAAAACAAAACAAAACAAAACAAAACAAAACAAAACAAAAACAAAACAAAACAAAACAAAACAAAACAAAAACCAGCAAAATACTTTGAATTTATTCAACAGCTAGCCGAAACAACATGAGGTCTATGCAAGTTTAATCGTCAATTTTTCATTATCAGAATACTTCTGCAGTGTATTTGGCCAAGACACTCATATCCGTTCCTCGTAACTCTCACACGTAAGAATTTTTGGACATGTTATTTCATAACATACAAGTTATAGCTTTTATGCATAATCTCTATAAAATGAAATTGTTACTTCTTTATGACAACTATAACACAACAAATATAATTTTGTGTTCAGTAGAGAATTCTTTATTTTGCAATGTGCGCTGTGAGGAAATGGTTGTATAAACATATATTATTATTGTGCTTTTATCATTTTGTTGTAACAATGACAAATTATTTGTTATTCCCTTGAGGTATATATGGAAATATGAAATGAAATTAACCTGAACTAAACTTGATAATGGAACAATTTTTCTTTCCTTTTTTATTGTAATATAACTATTTTTCTTTCATTTTATTGGTGATTGTCTTTGCTGGTAATGGTGTTTAATCCATCGTATGGCAACTCATATAGAATGGGCAGACTGTTCTCAGTGCAAATGGTATAGGACGGGAAGTTCGTTTCAATGGTAGTATTGTCACTTTAATCAATATAATGTATAAAGATATATAAGCATCACATACACGATAAACTATTACTAATGAACAAATGAATAATCTAATGAAAAACCTTTTCTTCTTTGAAGGCATCGTTGCGATGTAATTCAACACACACAATTTAAAACGAAGAATTGGTCTATCTCTTCTTGACCGTATTTTTCGTGTTTAAATGGGTGTGCTTCGAGGCATTACAACACCGATGTACGCATGGGATTCCTATTATCATTATCAGTGCCGTGTGAAAATGCAAAAAACCTCATTTTCATGAATTTCCAAGCCCCCTAATTTTCTTGTTAATAGCCACATAACCAACTAAAACTGGTGTGCATGGCTTTACAATATTTATCAGTATACAATTCAGTTATTGTTGAGTTCCGTGTTTGGGAACAGAAAGAATCTATCACTGTACTTATTAACATAATTATGAAACTTTGTAATACCAGAACATCATAATTTCGGGTCCGATTTTAATCAAACAAGTATGATGAAGTTCAAATGACACCAAGCTTGCAGGATAAAATGTGGCATCTAAAAAACAATATTACGAGTTAAGTGGGAAATAACCCCCAAAACACATGTTGATTGAGTGAAGGGTGCAATATTACATCCGTCAAAGTTTGAGGAAAATCCATTCAAAAGTTATGAATTCTTAAAGTTTTGGTGACGAGATCGCTGGATCAGAAGACTACTACGGATCATGACATCACATTTGGACTACCATACAAAGAAAATAAAAATAAAATTAAAAATTTTCACTTTTAATGAAAGAGCACTAGACTTAACTTTTTCAGAAAGCAGGGGGAATAATATTACCCTTGACATATGTCCGTGACAAGTTCAGGGAATGTGTGCTTTTCATATAAAATTATATTTTGTGGAATTTTCGTTATACTTTCTTTTGCGTGAATATCAAAGTGCAGATACCGGAACAGACCAGCCAGGCAACCGCCTAAGAGTCAGTCTGCCTGAAGATCGCCCTGGTATAACGTGAAACCGGCGCGCCGATAGGGTAGCAGACAAGGCACTCAACCACAGGTGCGCCTATATCGTTATTATAATTATATTCCCAAATAGGAAATTGGGATCTGCACTTAGCAAAGTACTCTGCAATGAGGCAAACTGAAGCGGCATGCATCATCATTACACAAAATGATGCACTGGACAGAGTGGATCGGTGAGAATTGGGTGCACGAGTTTATCTTTATAGCTGTTTAAACCCACGAGCGCAGCGAATGGGTTTTAGACTGTTCAAAAATGGAACGAGAGCATCCAATCCCCACTGATCCACGAAATAGGCCTGGTCATTATTTGTGTTATAAAATGGGCCCGTAAATTAATGAATAACCATTTTCCCCATTATGTGTCCGGTACAACTACAACACTGTACAAGACTTGAGCCATGTGTTGGGATCTTACCAGTGTGGATCAGTAAAAATCAATGCATGACAATTGACCAATCTGATTGCAGGGACTCTAAAGCCCATTTTATAATTAATACTTACAGTTATGATCACCGGCCGAACAGGAGCTGTTGGTGTTGCACCGTAGTTGCTCGGCTGATAAGCAGGTGGTGCCTCTTCGTATGGCGGTACTGCACTCTGCAGAAGGGATTTTTCGTCAACACCTGCCAAGAACAGTTAAGCATTTTTGGGGGGATGTTTGTCACCATGACAAAGAGATTAATCCACGCTCATAGAAAATTGAAATCAATAAGTTATGTTGTTAATTGCCTCTAACCTGCTACCAATGTGAAGTCTAATCGTTTCATTATTTTTTTTTTAAATATATTGATTGAAATGAACTGAAGAGATTTCATTTATTGTCCTATACCATGTCTACAGAGAACATAGTATTACGGAAATACAGAAATTAATTTCTTGAGAGTAGAACCAGCATAAACTTGAAGAGGAAGTACGGCGAGTTTAATTCTTATCAAAGCAAGATGCATGTAGTGATCTGTTCGTTCGCTCTCAAATTTAGACACCCGCATGGTGCACGAAATGGTCCAAAAGATCTATTGATTCTTAGCCGTGATCGTTGAGCTACATCCTGCTACAATGATTGTCTTTTGTGTGCAGGTGCATTAGAAATAAGGGTGTCATGCCAAGTAAAGCAGTAACGAGATTAATTTGTGTTATTATTATCTGTTCTTTACAGGAGTTTCAAGTACGTTGTTATAATATGAAGACAACAATCATTTCTCTAAATGGCCATTATAGACTGTACCAGTGTAGGACACAAGGTCTTGTTTTGGTTTAAAATAATCATTCCTACACCACAATCAAGCTGACTATCATAAAAGGGTTTAAGATTTAGACAAATAGAATGGCAAAGGTTACAGAGAAGTCGAAACCGTGAGGAAAAAAAAAAACGCCAAGCACTTGAAAAACAACGCAAAACAAAACATATAAGGAAAGAATCAAGGTTTTCCAACCTTTCCAACGCTGACGATCATGACGATAGTGACGTTGCCTATACTATATATCACCGCTATATATCATTGATAGACCACTGCTATCATTACGTTTGTGATGTAGGCCTATATAGTGTAGGCACTCTACTGGTGAGCAACAGTGGTCCCTCGGTACAGTGTGTTATGACTGATGGCAATTGTTTCAGTGGACATAATAAGCATAAAGTATCGGGGTCATCCCACAAGACCGACACCCACGAGTAATGCAGCCCACGAGTTTGACATTGAAAACGGGTTCATGAGACATACAGCTCACGAGTCATATAGCGAATGAGTTGGAAATTATAGGCAAATAAAGCCCATGACTTCGACACTAAGTAAAAACAACCCAAGAGTTCGACAGATACAACACGGGGCTTAATGTGTCGGTCTCGTGGGCCTTTAACAGTGTCGAACTAATGGGTTGTACATAACTCATGGGGTGCATGACTTGTGAGTTGTGTGACTCGTGGGCTGTATGACTCGTGGATGTTGGTCTTGTGACTCGCGCCCAAAGTATCATTATAAATGTAGTAATCATTTGAAAATGGATGTAGAGTAGTAATAATGGAGTGACAGTGTAGAGCTGCCCCCGTTTTATCGTATTGTTATCATTCTAATCGTTTAAGTGTTATGACATTCCATTAAATCCTCGTAATCCTAACTTTTTCAACTAGTCCATGAATTAACAAGGAAAAGGAAAAATCAAACAAACAAACAAACAAACAAACGAAAAAACAACATGCTAAACCAAAAGCATATTCTGTTCAAGCTACCCAGCTTGCTTCTTAACACTTTTTTGTACAGCTAGATCATCGAATAACGTCTGCTAATTCAGTGCAGTAATAGTCTTATGTTAAAAAAAGGTGATATGTTTGAAAACTACCAAGAATGTCCTTACCCGACATTATTTCTTGTGTGTACGGCACAGATGTCAGAAGCAGCAAGGAAGTAACACTCTATACAGCACAAATCGCTCACTCTTTTCTTTTCCAGTAATCATTAATGTACAGCGTTGTTTCTAATGTCTTTCTTGTACATGGGTGTTATAGGGATGCGCCGTCTTGATAAGAATCAATTTTGACAATCGGTACTCAGTGTAGTTACGATCTCATGGACTTCCGACTTTGCCCTATATTGTGTGCAGAATAAATTATTGATGAACTTGGTACCACTATCATTGTTTGAATACTATCAAAACAGAGTCGTAAATAACGTAATTGGTATACTGTGTTGTGTTCCGAACTTTTACGTGTATGACGCCCACGATGCCTTCGTGGAACACGCAATGCTTATAGTGAGAGACAGCTGTTGACTTTAAATTTCCAGGCGCCCTTTTGATTTTTAGCAGTCTGAACAATCTACTTTCTATCTTTTTCTTTTCTTTTTTTTACCTGCTTCCTATACCCATTCCGGTTTGGAAATAAGGTTAATTCTTTGGCTCAGCAAATTTTAAGTTTGACATTCATTATTTTTTTTTTTATTGAAGAGGGGGGGGGGGGGGGGCTATTCCGAGTTGAGATCCAAATAGAACTTTATAATGTGTGGTATTTTTCGTAAGGCTTCCTATTACATGTCTGTTTATGTATATTCTGTGATTTGTCCTGCGTGTTTATCTACACTTATTGTCCTGGGCAACGTATTGATATAGTGAGTTCGCTGTGTATATTGTGTTACATGCATGTATTACCTCTTCCAATGTTTCCTATAACTTCAATAAAGTGATAATGAGAGTAGTGTGGATAATACAAGCTTTATTTGTTATTCAGAATGTGTGCGTGTATTTGAGTGTGAATATAGAATATTATGTGTGTGTGTGTGTGTGTGTGTGTGTGAGTGTGTGTGTGAATGGTTTTTGTATGATTTTTCTTTGCTTTTGTTCCATATTCCAGGTTTTCAAGTAAACCATGAAATAGCCAGAGGTTCTTTGCTGGCTGTATATTCTTTCTTGAGATTGCCATACTGAAATTTTGGAATGTTAGCATGGGAAACACCCATCAACATTGTTAAACCTTTGTAATAACAAAAGAAAGGATTAAAAATTATTTGCTCGCACACGTTCCCACTTAGATTAATCTCTAAATGTATACTCTTTTGAAGGCTAGTTAAAATTGTGTTTGTTGGAATCCCACTTAAATGATAATTTGAATATCATCATCCTCAAATAATGAAACGTATACTCTAATATTTTGTAAGTACAGCTTTACAGCCTTTCAAGCAACGTTCTTGATTAACCCTGTTCCGATTCTCTATAGCAGCTTGTAGACATTGCAGTCATGTTGTATTTTTGGAATTTTGTAGTTGTTGCTTTTTCTTCTGCAACGTGACGAAAAAGAAGCTTTTTTTCCTTCTGCCACGTCTGTCCTGTAATGTCTGTTTCGTTTAGATTAACTTAATAATTTTTCTTTTGTAGGTTTTGAGTCGATTGTATGAATTGTCCATAATTTACAAGCTCTGCTTTCCAATGGACTCAGAGCATGGATAATGAAACATATAACAAGGTTGATTTGTAACTTTGATGATATGCTTTTGATTCATATTTACCTCTAATTTTCATGGTAAAGTCAAATCTCATGTACCATGTGTACTCAAGATCATTGTGATTTTTCCGTGTATTACATTATGTTTGAAGAAAATAAATGAATTTAATTGAAATACTGAATTATAAAATATAACGTATATTATGATAATTAATACACGTGAAATTTGAGCCCGGTTAGACGCAACATGATCATATTTATTGTGTTTTGAGTAATCTGCACAGATTCCTGTATGTGTTTCTGCCTGATGGGTCTGTGTATATGAATATGAGAGATACATGTGAAATTAAATCTGCACAGATTCCTGTGTTTGTTTTTATGCATGGATGGGTATATGTATGTGTAGGAGCAGGGGAGGGTAAACTACAAAAGTCACGCAAGCTGCATTTTGGTGTGTTTTGGAAAAAAATGACACCATTGGACAAAAAAAGGGTAAGAACACAATAATCTTAATATTGCGTCTAACCCGGCTGAAATCAGGCTTAGTAACCACACGAAAACACACACACACACACACACACACACAGAACATTGTTATAGTATTCTCATTACGTCCCCTCCCCTCCCCCTCCCTCATGTTCTTTCTTTGTTCTCTCCCATGTCTCTTGCACATGTAATTTCTCTATATCTTTCTTTCTTTCTTTCTCTCTCCCCACCTTGTTCAATGGCTCCTTTTCAATCCTCATCATTTCTTGTTCCATCAGACTCCATGACAGTTTTATGGTTAGTAAACAGTCACCCTGCTTCTGTCATTTGCCTTGAAACAGACACGAACAATCATCCACAATCGGCATCTTGTTAATAGAGGGCTAAATTCATTCTCTTTATTGACTCTGCGATACACTTTGATATGACTAGGTAAGCAACAAATTTGGTAATAAGTGAGACAAAAGACAATAAATATGTTATGCCTATTTGCTTGTATCATCGAATGATTAAGTCAAAAAGGCTTCCATTTGTGTGTATTGTCACGGAAAACGGAATGTGATGATGAATGGTACGCAGTTTTCGTAGGCTTTTTCCTCTTCGGTGATATATTACCATGAAGTATTCGGATAATTAAAAACAGATCCACCTCACATATCTCCTCAATGCTTTGAATACAAAATACTTATCACATAATCACGTCAAAGCCACATTCTATCAAACCAACAAAATACCCAAAATACAAGATGCGTGTCATTGAACATGAGTAAAAGATAGAAAACTCTGATTGCAATCCAAACTCACTACGCAAAGAAATGTCTCTGTCCCATGAAAGAGGTGTATTTCATTGTTTTTCGCAATGCTTTTTAAAAACATTTTGATTACTAAAACGCCCGGCTGAAAGCCGCGAGGATTACGACGTAGTAGACGACGACAAAGATAATCCACGCGAGGTTGAGAATGATGCCCGTGATAAGACCGATCGTTGCCCACTTCTTCGCCGAGCGAGAAGACTCTTGAGCGCCCACTACGTCGCCGGTTGCAAACCGTGAATTGACCTGTAGATAAAAGAGATGCACAGAGCCCTGCATAATATAGAGTACGTACTAAAATAACAAAGTACTGCAACCTCTTAGAGAGGATGCATATAATATCTGGATTTTACAGAGCAATCATGTGCATTCTTGTCATCGCAATTGTTTTTGTTTTTGATGTTGTCTGTTCTTTCAATTTTTGGGAAACTGAAATCAATGAACATTTTCATTAAGAGGTGCATATCATGCATCTGTTGCTCTCTGAATTTCTTGGGCTAATATCACACTTCGATGTATGTAGAAAAAGTATACCCGGTACTGTATTTCAAAGATAATATGTCTTGCGTACTGGTATTTGTTGCTGAAAATGAAATAAATGAAATGAACTCAAATAAGATCAATTCGTATCTTGAACAAGTTTGATTAAAAATTACGGTGTTTGCTCAATGTCTATAAATGTACAATTAAGAGGGAGAAATGTTTGTGGTATTAACGCCACGTGTACAAAGTCCTTGTAGGGAATGTTGCTTGGCAGAGGAAGAGCCTATATAGAAAGAGGAGAGTAGTGGAGGGAAGTGCGCAGGGATAGTGTAAGGAAGGACGATGATGACAAGTGGAGAGACTGTAAGTTCGAGTTGCACTATAGTGGAGACTATTAGTTTCTCTTTTTCTATCTTATCTAGCTCTCTGCAGTCACTTTCATTCCACTCCTTTCTTTCTCTTTAATATACTGTAGTCTGTTTCTACTCCATGTATCTTTTTCTTTCTTTTATTTATGCTTCTTTACACCCCGAACCATTCTTTTCAGGACACACCAATATTTTAGAGTTTCTTTACAGGTTATTCGTCAGTGCCTTCCCCCCTCATGTCTACACTCTTCCTTTCCCTTTCTTCCACAGGAACCTTTTTCATAACGTAAACTCTAATAGTTTTTTTTTCTCTCTCCTATAGATTCATTCCTAACATCAACTCACCCCCATCACTGTTTTAGCTTTCATTCCTCTTTTTTTTTCCCTCTCTCTCTTTCCTTTTTCTTTGTGCTAATCTATAGTCTCGTCTCTCAGTGGCGGATCCAGGGGGGGGGGGGGGGCCAACGGCGTAGCCAGGATTTCATCTTAGGGGGGGGGGGCGGTTAGTCTGCGAGGGAGCGAAGCGACCGATCCCGAGCGAGCGGAGCGAGCGAGGGGGGGAGGGTGTGGGAGGGAGGTCCCCCCTCCCACGGTAAGAACTTTTTGCATTTTGATGTTGTAAATGGTGCAATTTGATGCATGTTTTTGCGCGTTTTATCGACGTGAAACACTCCCACTTGTTTATGGTAGCAGTTTATTTTGATGTAGATTATTATTGAACAATTTGCCTATAAAATGGTATAATTTAGATACACTTCTTGTATTAATTCTTTTCACTAAATATCATGAACGCGACTGAACCCGAGCGAGCGGAGCGAGCGAGGGGGTAGGGGAGGGTGTGGGAGGGGGGGGTGTCCCCCCTCCCACGGTAAGAACTTTTTGCATTTTGACGTTGCAAATGGTGCAATTTGATGCATGTTTTTGCGTGTTTTATCGACGTGAAACAGTCCCACTTGTTTAAGGTATATAGCAGTATATTTTAGTGTAGATTATTATGGAAGAATTTGCCTATAAAATGGTGTAATTTAAACACACTTCTTGTATTAATTCTTTTCACTGAATATCATGAACGCGACTGAACCTGGGCGAGCGGAGCGAGAGGGGGGAGGGGAGGGTGTGGGAGGGGGGTGTCCCCCATCCCACGGTAAGAACTTTTTGCATTTTGATATTGCAAATGGTGCATTTTGATGCATGTTTTTGCGCGTTTTATCGACGTGAAACAGTCCCACTTGTTCAAGGTAGCAGTACATTTTAGTGTAGATTATTATGGAACAATTTGCCTTTAAAATGGTGTAATCTAAATGCACTTCTTGTATTAATTCTTTTCACTGAATATCATGAACGCGACTGAACCCGAGCAAGTGGAGCGAGCGAGGGGGGAGGGGAGGGTGTGGGGGGTGTCCCCCCTCCCACGGTAAGAACTTTTTGCATTTTGACGTTGCAAATGGTGCAATTTGATGCATGTTTTTGCGTGTTTTATCGACGTGAAACAGTCCCACTTGTTTAAGGTATATAGCAGTATATTTTAGTGTAGATTATTATGGAAGAATTTGCCTATAAAATGGTGTAATTTAAACACACTTCTTGTATTAATTCTTTTCACTGAATATCATGAACGCGACTGAACCTGGGCGAGCGGAGCGAGAGGGGGGAGGGGAGGGTGTGGGAGGGGGGTGTCCCCCCTCCCACGGTGAGAACTTTTTGCATTTTGACGTTGCAAATGGTGCAATTTGATGCATGTTTTTGCGTGTTTTAACGAGTTGAAACAGTCCCACTTGTTTATGGTTGCAGTATATTTTAGTGTAGATTATCATTGAACAATTTGCCTATAAAATGGTATAATTTAAATACACTAGTCTTCTTGTATTAATTCTTACACTGAATATCATGAACGCTGTCTGTTCAGCAATCAAGCAGAAAAAGCATGCACACGAGGGTGTAGATAGGGGCATATCCCCTGCTACACGAAGGTGATTTTGCGTTTTCAGACCTGAAATTCAGCGATCTGGTGCAAAGTTTTGGTGCAATACTTTTTCATCGAAGTGTTAAAATCACGGAATTTAGCTCTTATTCCGAATGTGCACCATCTGTGTGTATGTATAAAGTCTAGTGAGGTAGAGCTTAGGGGAAGGGGGATTCCCCCTCCCGCACGCGGAGCTTTTGCGTTTTTAGAATTGAAATAAAGCGATCTGGGTATAGCCACAGTCTACTTCTATGCATGGCGGGGGGGGGGGGGGGGGGGGGCGAGCAGGGAGAAGGCGTTGGCGAGTGTTATCTCCACCCTTCCCTTCCGATGGAGCTTTTGCCTTTTTAAGGTTGAAATTGAGATATCTATCGTATACGCATATTTGAAGGAATCAACATTTGGGAAATCACCAAAAAAAAAAAAAAAAAAAAGAATGGGGGGGGGGGCTGAGGGAGGAAAGTGTCGATTAAAAGGGGAAATTCCCCTTATACATGAGGGAACCTTGAGTTTTCGGAATATAAGTGATAAGTCTTGTGCACTCAGAATTATTCATAATATTTTGTAAATCTAAAAAGTGTACTTAGCTAGGGAAAGAGGTACAGAGGGGGGGGGGGGGGGTTTGGGAGGGGGACACCCCTCCCAAGCACGAGAGATTTTGCATATTTTGAATTGAAATTCAACGATCTGGTGCACACTTTGAGTGAAATATTTAAAAAATATATATCTTGGGGGGGGGGGCACAACCGGTGCACGCCCCCTTTATTTTTCGTTGAAAACAAAAGAAAAAAAATGAAATGAAAGCCGGAAGTGGCACCAGAAATATTAGTTGCACCCCTCCCCCTTTACAGAATTCCTGGATCCGCCCCTGTCTCTCCTCGACTTTTATGATACCTCTTTCCTTCCCGATATACCCCACTTTTGCTGTTTTGATTCCGCGTTCCATATACTTGTACCAGGTCCAGATCGTTTACCGACTTCCGTTTCTCTCCCCTTTTATGGTGTCACGAATCTTCACTTCTCTCTCCCATCTCCATGATTTTTCAACCGTCAACTCCTCCCTCTAACCCCCCCCCCTTCCCGTCTATTTCAACTCTCATCCCAACGCTGTCCGAACTTTTTACCTAATGTTCACCATGTTCTCAATTACGACTCTCTCTGACCCCTTTATCCCGTCTCCACTAGTGCAACTTCGACTATATAGCTCAGTGCTAAACGTATTTGTTTCTTTTCACGCTCTCTATATGTCGTTTCCCTCCTAACTCTGCTCTTTCGAAGTTGTTGTTGTTTTATAGAAAGAAAGAAGAGAGAGAAAAAGCTTTTTTTCTGCCAAGCAACGATCCCCACAAGGACTACGCAGACATGGTGTTACCAATCGCAAACTTTGCCCCTCATTTACGCAAACCTTCATGCAACATATTCTAATATCATTTGTTGGGCAAGGAGCATTGTAATGTAAAGTGAAATGATCATACTGTGGGTAATCAGTATTAGTTAGTATGCGTGCATAATCAGTAAATTCTTCTTTCATCATGTTTCATTATGATTTAGGCGAGCCTATGTTTATCTCTCTGTCACCGAGGATATCCGTACACATAAACAACGTTCTGAATTTCAATCAAAGCAGTTGTTCTTTGCTCTTTGGCACAATGATTAAGCATAATTATGATATAGAGTAGACACATTCAATGTATCAGTGGCGGATCCAGAGGGGATCGCACCGGGCGCGCGCCCCCTCTTTATTTTTTATTTTTGCGTTAAAACAAACCCCCCCCCAAAAAAAAAAAAAAAAAAAGGCAGAAAAAGAAAAAATGGGGGGGGGGGGGGGTGCGCCCCCCTTTAATTTTGTAAAGGCGCCTCCCCTTTACGGAATTTCTGGATCCGCCCCTGAATGTATACACATCTATGCAAACATAAATGCATTCATACATACATAAGTTGCCGTACCTAAAGAGACAAACATTGATTATAAAATCAACACTGTTATTATCATTTTTTATTTATTTTTTTCCAAGGAATGAACAAAAAATGATAACAAAATACTACTTATCAGTTGTAAAGAAACGCATAATCATATAAGATGCACATACGGTAACAAAATCATACAACTGTACAAACATTTCATTATTCACGTGATTTAAATAGTATTATCAACATAATCATCAAGTAGCCTATTCACAACCTGTAGAGTATGGGAAAAGTGAAATATCCTGCCTTTTTAAAAACAAGGGATGAGCATATTTGCATTGTTTTGTATATTGTCTCCAAACCGGAAAATTATGCATTCTTTGAAAAACGTATGTTGAAACGATGCAATGAAAATAAGAAGATACGGGCAAGAGAAAGATACACACACACACACAAAAAAAAAATGGACGGAAAAACAAGGAGGAAGGGAAGATAGAGAGAAACAAAGAGAGAGTGAGGGGTACAAAAGAAAACAGGAAAACAGCACTGCACCCTGAATCAATCAAATATGTGCTCGACGAAGGTGTGGTGTTTGAGATAAACATAGCCTATAATTATACTAGGTTTTACATGATTACGGTACCGGCTTTGGGAGGTATAGGGTCTACCCATACGTTGAACACAATCGTGGAAAGAAACAGTTTTTTGTTTTGTTTTTGTTTGTTTGTTTGTTTGCAGGTTTTTTGTTTGTTTGTTTGTTTGTTTTTTGTTTGGGGGGGGGGGAATCTTGTCCATTATAGGCACATCACCGAATTCAAACTCAGAACCTGTCTGGAAGTAGAATACCCCTATAACAGAGTATTAGTAATCTATTGCCCCCTGCACAACAGCGCCACTTTACGATGCTGCACTTACTTCCGTAGCCTTCACGATAGCCACGATGCCGAATGGTAGACAGCAGAAGATAGTGACGAGGATGGCCTGCACCATATAGTTACTGGGGGTCACCTGGGCATCCCGCACGATGACCGTTGTATGGGTCGGAGGGGGAGGTACCGCGGGCTGAGCAGCCATTGGCTGCTAACAATTAAAGTGGGTGAAACGGGAAAAATAAAATAAAAATACAGGTATACAAAGTTAAATAATGTCTCCACATCACGACAAAGGTAGGGAATTCATAATATTTTTTTTTTTTCAGAAAATACTAGTTTGCTCGCATTCCATAATTTTGTTCATATAATATCATCGTTATCAATTGTCATGATTAATATTCTGGTAATATGTTGCGCATGCACCAGTACCGGACTATATATCGATCAATTATGCTAAACTTCATTGCTTCCGCCCACCCATCAAAACGTATCGGATCGCAGTCTGATAAATCCGAACTGGTTGGTCGACTATCAGGTGAGTGTCAGACATGTGGCGCGTGATCCTTTAATCGGACGATCTTGACTTATCGGATCACCACCCGACATGTCTGACAATGGCCTGACAATGTAAGTCATATAAGTAATTTTGTTTTAAAGGGCATTATATCTGTAATTGCGGATCCACTTGTACATACTTTTAATAAGTCTACATTACGCGCGCGCGCGCGCACGCACACACACATACACACCCTGATTTTTTGTGAGGACAAGAAAATGGGGAAAGGGTCAACCAAGTCAATCTTGAGCTTTGTATACTATTATCTAAGAGAGCTATTCTTCTACATTATTCCTAACTTTGGGATCATAAAATAAATGGGAAAGTGTGCTTCAGCAGTTTTTCTCCATTTTTTTTTCAATGAACTGTCCTTTTCAGTTGGATGAAAGCCAAACTGACTCATATGCATTTGAATCATTCTTTTTTTTAAGGAAATAAATACACTATTGAAACTGAAATTGAAAAAAAAAGAACATCAAAATTATGTTACACCAATAAAGCAACATATGAATGTGTAATATATAGCAATGTAACACATCCTGCTGTAAGAGCAAAGAAGAATGCTTGGATAAAATTCACGAGGCGACCATGCGAGAAATTAAATAGAGAGTGTGAAAATCAAAACAAAAAACAAAACAAAACCAAAAACCGAAAACATAATGCATGACTCAGAGTCGTTTTTAAAATACATTCGGTCCAAATCTAAGTCATTACACTAAGTAAGTTATACTAAGTATACTGCAAGCATAACCATTTACCATTCAGTGACTCTGCTGTTTCATGGACAGATGAAGTTTTATCTGTTGAAAAAGTGCAAACCTTGCCTATTGACGCTAAAGCCTTCTTCTACAGTTTGGTCAAGTTTCGTGAAAATTGCATGAGTTTTAAATGTACAGCGTGAGATTAATGAACTCACCCTGTTAGGGCATCCCTGCATAGGTTCCTGACCAGATTTTGGGGACTTACGATGATATATGTAGCATGGGGGCGCTGTTAGCACAAAAAAAGGAGCACGTGAACCTCCACTTTTTATTATTTTTCTGGAATTAATAAGCCTTCTTTTACAATTTGGTCATGTTTCGTGAAAATGACATGGGTCTTGAATGTACAGCATAACTTTTATGAACCTTGTCCTTTAGTTCACCCCTAACAGAAAACGTCCCTGTTTGTTTGTTCATTTCCATCTGAGAAGATGGCTGGATAGCCCATATTCAGCTACGTTATTAAGCTGGCCTTCCATGAGGTCCAGTTGGATGTGAGATGGGACCACTTCACCGGGTTAAACACCCTGCTCTTTGCGATGAATCTGGATGAATGAATGAAGCGGGATCTTTTACGTGCGTGAGTTGTTACTCTCTCATACACGGGACCTCCATTTTATGTCCTATCCGAGGGACAGTGTTTTGCCTCTTGCTAGAGGGGACGGTATGCTTACACACAACATTGCTCAGTCCAGACTCGGATTCGAACCCGGGCCGCGTGATCGTGAGGCAGACGCGCTACCGACTGAGCCAACTCACCGCCCTGACAAGGATTTGAGAGATTTCGGTGTTTTCTGCCGTGTGAGGGCGCTGCTTGCTCAAGAATGAGAATGTAAACCCTAACTTTAAAACCTTTTCCTCGTTTTGGGTACCTTTCTCTGCAATTCTTGCAAATTTTGAGAGAATAACGTGGATTTTGAAAGAAGTATGGGGATTTAAGTTTGTCATTGCAGATTTTGTTGCCAATCATGGTCTTGATCCTGTAACGCTATCAGTTTGGTACTGGACTTCAGATTGTCACATTCTTCAAAGTCCCGTAGAAGAAAAACAAGCACAAGAACCTATGGTTTTATTTACATATTTGGGCGTCGGATGGATCAAAGTTAAGGTATGGAAAGTTTGAAGAAAATGACATGGACTTCACTTTCACTGAGGAACGTCCTTAAACTATTTCAGCCAAGAAAGCAATACATTATTGGATTTTTTAATAGCTGTTGTGCTGATGCTGTCCAGGTGGCATCAGTTCACGCCTTCAAAGTCTTAAAGGGGCCCTGGAATCCAAATGCATGTTGATTTGTGTTGATTTCAGATACCCTCAACATCACTTTGCGTTGAAACGAATATCTAGAAACATTCCATATATTTTTAACAATTTTTTCTTCTATTTTTCTTCAGATTACTTGGGAACGCCCACAAACAATCCTTCCAAACCAATATTCTTGAGATGACCTCATCTGTCAATCATTGCTAAAGTACTGAAATGTTTAACAAAAGACCTTGGAATGCACCTTCCTTTCGACTCAGCATAACTTGCATGTTTCTGTGATATTAATGTGACTAACAAAAGATATAGCGAGGGAACATGCCGAGTATACTAGGACCCCACGAAAGACCACTGTCGCCCAGCCATCTTCTCAGGTGAAGAATCCCGGAAACAAACAAACAGAACCTAGAACATGAAAAGAACCCGCTCTTTGTAGATTAGCTGTGCAACCGCTGGCTACTTCTGTCTGCATTTCTCATGTTGTCATCGGCTACTCTTTGTGAATTGTATTATCTGAATTCTAATTTGAATAATCAATAGATAATTTACTAATGATACTTGCACCTGATTGATTCCTTCGTTGACCATGATTTGTAATGAAATTAGATTCTAGATATCCCTCAGTCGTCAAGTTCCTTGCAGCTCCGGAAGGGAAAAGCGACTGCACCTGGACTGGGTATGGAAAAACAAACAAACAAACAAACAAACAAACAAACAAACAAACAAACAAACAAAACAAACAAACAAACAAACATTGCATCAGAAACGGTCCAGCTAGTAGCTAGGGGGAACATGTAATGTCATGTAGATCTAACGTTAGACGTCTATACCATACGGTCTAGATGTAGATCTAGGTACCTGTATCTGGTACGCCTTATACATGTAGGAAAAAGGCAGCCTACAGGAATAACGTTAGTCTAATCAAATAAAGTTTTCACATCAACACAGAGATTCGTAATGTAGAGTAGCACCTAGGCTATAGTGTCTAACGTTAGATACTCTCCAAGGGTAGACACTAGATAGAGTGTGGAAGGTAGTTAAGAGTTTTAGAACAGTAGGACCTACTAACAGTTACGAGTTAGAGGCCAATCTAACTTTTGTTAGATTTCTACTAGGCCCTACTAACACTAAACAGTAACAGTTAGGGACCTAACAGGTTTTAGTACTTTTACTAAAGCAGTACCGTAGTAAAAATCCCCCCCCCCTTCCCGGTGATTTTATTTCTAGGCCCTGCCTAGCAGAGATCCTGCCGATCTTTGGCCCCAACATTAACATTATAACAATTGAAAAAAAATAGAGCCAGTGAAAGAAATTACGAACTTTCTTCTGATATTCATTGAAGAGTCTAACTTGGAACAGTCTGAAACCTGCTTCGTCATGTTGCAATCTGCTGACTCTGGTAGAACCCATGGCCGGCGCAGCCGTGGGGGCCGTGGGGGCTGGCCCCCACACTTTTTGTGCACCATACAAAGGAATACTAGTACATAAGGTGTCATCACTTTGGGCCCCCACACTTTTTTCAACCCGGAGGCGGAAGTACGTAAGTGGCACTAAAATAGAAATAGATAGATATATTTTTTTTTGTTTATAACACCCGGAAATGGGAGGGGAGAGAATGAGCTGAGGCCCTTTTGTTGTTGTTGTTGTTGTTGCTTGTTAGCTGAGGAAACCCGGAAGTGGGCCCCACACTTTTGAAAATGCTGCGCCGGCCCTGGAACCTAACGTTAGTGTCGCACTTTGGCTTTGCTATGTGAGACGGAGTGCCGTACAAAATGTCAATTTGTCAGGCAGTTTATGTATGTGGATAATGTAGATATGGTCTAACAGTAAACATGTCGTTAGAAAAGTGATCATAAATTCATAGATGGGTGTTCTAAATATTGCTATTCAATTTACTACTGCTATCCTCGGACGTGATACTGATACTTTTATAGGCCTACTCTACCCTGGCCTAGGCTAGGGCCTACCTGCAGCATTTGAAGTGTGCATCTAACGTTAGACCGTAGACGTAATGCTAACAAAGTTAAAATAGGACTAGTAACGTTAGAGAGGTCTAACCCGTTTATGTATTAGATCTAGCATTGTTAGTTGCGTTAGTCTAATCCAGGGGTGTTTCATAAAGCTGCTCGTAAAGTTACGAACAACTTACGAGCGACTGGTAATCAGTTTTGATGTGCTAATACTGCTATATTAATGGGTCCTACTTAGAATTTCCATAGATACTATTACTAACTGTTAGGCCTAATTTAGCACAAGAACTGATCACCAGTCGCTCGTAAGTTGTTCGAAAGTTTACGGACAGCTTTATGAAACACCCCCCTGATTGCATAAACCGTCCTCCCCGTGGATACATCAAATTGAACTCTTCACTCATCTCGGGCTCAGGATTAAATTCTTTGATGGCTCTAACGTTATATAACATGTTACAAGTCTTCGACTTACTGGGCGTCATCATACATAGGTAATTCGGTGTTTACAAAATACTATCGACTAACCTTGTTATAGATCTACACCTTGCTACTTACCAAGTATGGAAGCGGTTTCCCCCACGTAGGCGCCTACCAAATATCATTCACGTGCAAATAGATGTTTATACGCTGAATTCAAAGCAACTTGTAGTTGTATGCTCTTCAATTTTCAACAGAAAATACTCGCTATCATCATCAAACAAAGAACACACTAGCAACATCGCGTGCTCTCTCTCGTATGCGTCTCGTCTTGTTTACGCGGAGCGAGTTTAATTGCGCGCATCACCTTGGAAAAGGTGACGACATGAATGGCTTCCCACGTGCACCACTGTCATTATTCTGCGCTTGTCTCATGACGTAACAAAGCAATGGCCTGAAAAAAAAAAAGTTGTAGTAGGCCTACATACTAGTAACTCTAATATAGAGTCCGAAACACGGCCCACTTTTTGTTTTCTTTACATAATACGCAACATAAATTACACCGCCGACTCTACCATTTTGTCTACGTTTTCAAAAATGTGTGTGTACATAATAAAATACATCTTCTACTTTATACCAACAAACACATAACGTTTTCAGAACGTTTCCTAAACGTTCTTTTTTTTTAAGGTTCCGTATATCACTCTCTCTCTCTGTTCTGCCATGGACGTCACTGCCCGTTGGCGATCACTGATGCAGTATGTTTCCGCCATCTCCCTAGATATCGTCGCACGAATGCAGCAATGTAGATCCTCTCTCGCCGACTAATCCAGCCATTGCAGAAAGGAAAGTGAGTCGCTGTCGTCCACGTGATCTCTTCCCATTCACAAATCCAGACAGGACTAGATGTTCAGTTTGCCTCTTCCTCACGACATGGCCCAAAAACTGCATCTGGCGTTTCTTGATGGTCGAGAGCAGCTCACATTCAGCCGACACCATTTCTAGTACTTCTGTGTTTGATTTTCTTTCCGTCCATGATATTTTCAACATTCGCCTGTAGCACCACATCTCGAAACTTTCTATTCTGTGTCTCATCGACTTATTAACTGTCCATGTCTCGGCGCCGTATGTCATAGCTGACCATAATGTATGTCTTCAAGAACCGTTTCCTTGTGGCGATGGACAAGTGCGGTTCGTCATCACCTTGCGCATGTTCTGAAACGCTGTCTTTCCAATGCCAATTCTACGCTTGATTTCTTGTTCTGAGCGGCTGTCTGAAGTCAGCAGGCTACCGAGGTAATTGAAAGATGACACCTGCTTCAGCTCTTGTCCATTTATCATTATCGAACATCGAGGTGGCTGCGCAGTTTTGCTGAAGACCATGGTATATCACGTCCTCGTATAAATGGACGTACAACGTCAAAGTTGGGCATTTACCGCAGCTAGACCACAGGTTCTTTGGAAAACGTTTTAAAAACGTCAATGGACTTTACAAAACGTTTTGATTTTGTCTGCTACGTCTCCGTCGTTTATGAACGTCCACAAAACATTTTTATCAGGTCTCCTAAGTCGACTTCGTCTTTCATGAACTTTTTAAAAAGTTTTAATTTGGAGACGATCCGCTACGTGTTCGTCATTGGTTTCTTTACCATGAATAGTCATGCTTTATGAATACTCAAATAAGAAAATATAAGATTTCAAAACTAGTGGAAATAGATAGAAGATTTATGCCGGGTTCAAAATTTCTGTGTTAAAAATTATACCTACGTTATCCAATTTCAAATTGTCTATACATGAAGAGATATTTTCATATGGTAATAGGCCTAACTAAGGTGTGTATGATTTAATTTGAGTTGCCATGTTTTCATGCGTTCAACATTGGCTGGTAAAGAATGTGAATACATCAAATGGGAATAGGATGTATTATAGGTATAGATTAATTTCATTGTTTTTTTAAACGTTAAAAAAACGTTTTTATAACATCTATTTGAAACTTTTTGAATACGTCGAAAGCCTTCCACAAAAAGACGTTGTGAAAGCGTTTTGACAAAACGTTAAAAATAACAAAATTGGAACGTTTCAAGAACGTTCAGAAAACGTCGAAATATTAGCTGGGATGGTATTTCCTCGGATGGTATACTATACAACAGGCGCGCCAGAAGTAGTTTTGGATTGGGGGGCAAATATTGGAGGGGGCTCACGATAGACATTATGTTACACAATATACACATACACACACACACACACACACACACACACACTCACACACGCACACGCACACACACACGTACACACACACACACACACACACACACACACATATATATATATATATATATATATATATATATATACAGTGGCGTACCGCGGGTCGAGACATGGGGGGGGGGACGCCTTGTGAAAAAGTAATTTTGAGGATGTGTATGCTTGTGCGTGCGTGCGCTGTCAGTCTGCAAACTTAACCCGTTCCTTCCGCAATTCTCTGAGTGCCTTTAATGCCCCCAAACGAGATTCTTTTCGCCCGTCGACAGAGAGGCACACAGGTTGGTAATCCAGCTGTGTGAAGGCAGTCAAGCGGTTCATTGTGTCCCCCTTTCTACGGTCAACTGTAATGTGCCCATGAACAATGGAAATATCGATCGGGTGCGAGGTATGAATAGAGAGTGCGCTGATGAGCTCTCAGAATCTTTTGTTCTACACAAAACCAGGTACCTGAATGAGGTGACTGGGGTCAGTGAACCCGCATTTCTAACTGATCTCGGCCTTGATCATTACGTACATGTTCGTACGAGTTTACAGCAGAACAAGCAAAAAACTAAATCAGGAAAAGGTACATAATACTGTAAAACCCCCTTTTTTAAACAGAAGGAGAACAAATCCTGATAGAATAAACTCTGATCTTTTTATCAAACCCACTTTTCTGAGCATTTTTACAAAAAGAAACATGAATTTAGGCCACTGAAGGAGGCACCCTTGTCTTCATTTTGGGAACCTGGCAGGTTCCCGTATATCAGTTGCTCACACGGGAACCTGGTAAACCAGGTTCCCGTAAGGAACGGGTTAATAATGGGACTACAATACGGAATGTGATACTTTCAACAGCGCAGTCATTGAGCAACATTGTAAGTTTTCCTTACATGGATTGTGGATTGACGGTGTGAAACGACAAATTATACTGTCAGCAACATCAGGAGAATTGCATAACAATAAAATGCGAGCGAGCGGAGCGAGCGAGCTTGAAAATGTTGACATTTTACAGTCCCCAAATTACAGTCCCCAATTACAAATTACAGTCCCCAAATTGTAGCTATATCTTTCGCTTTGGAAATTAAGGGGGCGCACCGGGCGCAACTGCTGGCAATCATAAACTGGCAGCAACATTAGGAGAATGGCATAACGATTCAATGCGAGCGAGCGAAGCGAGCGAGCTCGAAATTTTTGACATTCTACAGTCCAAAAAATGCCGTTTGTGGCTTTGTTTTTCGCTTTGGAAATTAAGGGGGATGCGCACCGGGCTCAACTGCTGGCAATTACTGGCAGCAACGTTAGGAGAATGGCATAACGATTGGAATTATGCGAGCGAGCAAAGCGAGCGAGCTTGAAAATTTTGACATTTAACAGTCCCAAAACTGCCATTTGTAGCTATATTTTTTAGCTTTGGAAACTAAGAAGGAGGGGGGGGGGGGGTGATGTGGGCGGGGGTTAAAGCTATTTTCCGGGTGCGCTACCTACGTCAGGTATCACGTTAGTAACAACTAGCGGTGGAAGAGGGACGTATGGAAGATTTTCCATGGCCAAAGGCCTCTAAAAACTGCAACGGTTACCGTTGATGCGGTTGAGATAATCTGCTCACACGCAACGAAAAAAGGAATGTCTAAACATTTATGAGAGTTAGAATTACTAGTCGTAACTAATATAATTTCCCTATTTGTATTTTATTCATATATACATATTTATTTTATTTTATTTATATTCATCTATTTTTATTTATTTATTTATTTATTTTTTTTGGAGGGGGTGGGCTTTTTTTTTTTGGGGGGGGGGGGGAGGGAATGCGTTTTGCCCCCCCCCCCCCCACTTTTTGCCCCCCACTTCCGGCGCCTAGTTCACCTCATGTCTGGTTTTCAATAAATTGAATTGAATTGAATTGATTTATAGGCCTATATACTTATACCCTATAATACACTGTATTTCTAAGTGTCAAATTCGGGGTTTTTTAATCGGTGCTGTGTATCTATTCCAACAGCCACTGATTGCCGTTATCTATCATAGCTGATATGTTTACAAGTCAATCTAAGTCTCTGACATTGTTCTTTAACTGCTCCATTAAGATTCAATGTGTTGGTTGAACAACCGCTATTTTCCTAATTCAGTCAGTGTTTCCGTGCTTTAGTCTACTGGTGCCGGTATGATTAACATCATAATTATGATTATCTATGTATTACGATGTATTGTCTTTGATTAAAGAAATATGAAATAAGTTGAGTTTAAAGAGAAAGTCATCTATACGTCACAAAAGTGCATGAGGACAGAAGGATGAATTTACTGCAGTTGCCAAAAGGCTTCTGAAATGTTAATTGACGTAATAAACACAAGCATTAATCACTATTATGGCATGCACTCTTAAATAATACATTATATCTTCTGCAAATTTTATATTGAAAACTTCTTATACACCTAAAGATGTATTAACACTTTTTCTTTAAAAAAAAGTATTTCAGGGCAGCATTCCCCGTCTATTAGACGTTCATTTCATGAAGGCGATCTCTGCAGATTTCAATGAAACGTAAACTTTATACGTAAATAATCATCATCAAACATCAGATAGAATATAATGCCCATTGAACATGCCTGCACTACTGTCATGACTGTGGAATAAATTGTGATTACTGTGTCAGTGAAACTCTTTCACCATACCAAAATTAGTATTCATTACGACTGAATCACATGCAGCATCAAGGGTTTACAAAACAACAACAATTCAGAACTATATAGGCCTAGAAGTATCTCAGAGACAGTCAGACTCACCCACGATTTGTTTGCTTTCATAGACCCTGTCTCTGGCATATTACACCATAACAGCTACTTTTGACGGAGTCATCCTACGAAATCTATATTATGCACCCACAAGTTATACGGCCACGAGTTCAACATTCAATAAAGGTCCACATGAGTCATACAGCCCACATATCTTATTATCATCATAATAGTCCATGAGTTCGACACTTGTTAAATAAGGCCCCCGAGTTGCGACATTATAAACGCAAAAGGATCACGAGTTCGACTCTATAAAAAACGACCCATGGGGCTTAATGTATATATCCGTCTCGTGCATGCATGGGCATTGCATGCTTTGATAGTGTCGAACCCGTGGGCCTCTTTTGCCTATAGATAGCGCCGGACCTTTGCTTAGCTTCGAACTCATTGGCTGTGTGACTCGTGGGCTGTGTGATTCGTGGGTATCGAACTCGTGACGTGCCCCCTTTTCGACTACCCTCAATTCAACCTATATACCAGTCACATTAATGAGTTGATATACTTGCTTCTGCATCAGTCATCGCTTCCATTTCTTAAAATACAATAACAAGAGCCATGTGTTTTAGTCAAATAGGTCTGTTTACAGGTCTTTTTATTTCGCTTGTAGAATGATTGAAAGCCTTTTTTTTATCGCTGAATTAATGGGACCGACCTTGATTCCTGATTTATCAAATTTACAAGGCAATCTAGAAGATTTGTTATTTTGTTTTGTCTACAATCTTAATATTGTGCGTATTGCATAACTTTTTTTTCAGATTCATTCTAATTTATCCAATCTTTCTCCAGAGGGTACATGCTGTCAACTGAAGATTTACCGATTTAATGATAACAAAATAATAATGCAGTTCAATTTTGGTATATATGCGCACAGTGTGTACTTTATTTCCATCAGACAAATAATGCAAAATACAAAGCCAAACATTAATTGTCACAGTGGTGGGCTCCGTAATATAAAGCGTATCCAAATTTATAGCATACGTTATTCGTGCGTTGACAGGAAAATGTGAACTTAGAATGACATAACAATAATCATTATGGTCACGTGACTGTTCATGCAGACAATATCCATTGAGCCGTGATGAGATGTGTAGACCTACCATGCATGCAGTAATGTCAAAATGGTCACAATTAACGAAATATTTTACATGTATATAGAACGAGAACAGAATGCCATTTTTCAGCACAGCGAATAACGAGGGGAAAGAGAAGGAGCAGAGAATAATGTTAAGATCAAAATTAGTCGCGTTGTCTAAAGCATTGTCGCATTTGAGTAATGTGTGTTGATTATCATAATGCATTTCAGCAAAGTGGCTAGATATAATTGTCAAGGCAGTGTCCCTTTTTGTCCCGTACTATTATAGGGCTCACACCTGTAGATATAATGGAATATCCCTGATCTCATCACAAAATCGTACCAAAATAAAGACACTAAGATAATGAAGGAAAAAATAATTAGAATTATAAAGGCAGTTTGGCAAAAAGTGAACAGCTGCAGATATTGAGTATGCATTCCTCTATAAACTGCATTTTGGTTGGAAGATGAAAGCTTTTCTAATGGTATATGAAGGGACTATTTTGATTGGGTGCATGTACAGAAAATTTGTGATTTTTTGAGTAAAAAGAACTCTTAGTCTGGCTTTGCGAACACTCGGTCTTGGAGAGCGTTTGAGCTGAAGAACCCCCTTGAAAATTTGATGGATGAAAGGTTATATCAAATTTTTTCATGTTAGTGAAGATGAATAACCTCATTTCTCCCAGCTATTTTACAGAATTTTTTTGAATTTTAAATTCTAATACACGTCTCTTATGGGGAAATATCTACCCGTGTGAGCCGTATATACCATGCATGTAATGCACACAAGTCAATGGAAAGTATTCATCCCATACAATTAAGCTCTGCTGGTTTATGTTGATCTGTTCTGTTAAATCCCACCCTCCCCTCCCCCTCCCCCCTCCCCCTCTCCCCACCCTCTCTCTCTAACTGCTTAACTACACTTTGTTTCCTTATGTTCTTGTGGTCATAGATCTTAGTACAAAGTAGTTGTATTCCTGAGTAATAAAGTATAGTAATTATATCACAGAACCTTGAATGATTGTGGTATTTTAATGCATATTTCTTTGTTTTGGATATTACTGAAACAGTTCAAAATAAATAAAGTTTGGGGCTGTTTCTTTTACAGTACTTTGTAGACAATAAGGTGATGATGATACCCCCGTATGCAAGGATAACTGCATATCTTTATATTCATCTTATGTAGAACTATATCAACACTGCAAGATTTATTTTTGAAAAACCTCAATTATTTTCAAAAGTGTCCCTTTGAGAAGTTTTACAACCCTTTAATGTGCAATTTCTCGTAATTACGATGTAGGGCTAAATATCATCAAAAACACATTTATGTTTTTAAAAAATCAATAAAGAATTGTGACCTCTACTCTACTCACATGCACGACATGGGGGGGGGGGGGAGAAGTTGTTCGCCTCAACCTTGGGCGGTACGCGGTATCCGGCCATTACGGACCTTGGTCAAAACCGCTGGACTGGACCTTAGACCAATCAGATATCGAGGCCAACACGTGGGAATACGTGTAGGCCCACATCCTTCATTTTCATCACCTTGATAACTCATTGTTTTTTAGGCGTATCTATTATGAGGCTTGCAAAACTGTTTATGTGACGTCACAGTTTGTGGGGTTGTTCGTTTCATGTTGATTACTATAACATTTCCAGAATCTTCAATTTTTTCTTGCTCGTCCTCCTCACCTGCATGATCCATGAAGTGCTGGTAATTCAGTCAGCAGTCTACTAATCACTAACATTATCATTATACATGCACATTCTTAAATCTACATTATACCATATACAAATCGTGCAGTAAACGGAACCGCGATGCTCACGAAAAGACGGGTTCATATTCAAACGTTGTTGGAAAGGGTCAAAATAATCAAATTACCCACAGCAGTGTAATTGTTGTGTTTTTGTATTCCTTTTTCTGTATTATCATGCTTCTTATACATTATTGTTTTGAATTATATAGGGCAAACATGTATGGAATAGATTCACATGCAACAGAGCTCTTTCAATAGATTTCGAATGAAGACGTATAAATGTACATGCAGGCCTAGTGTGTCTGTGTGTACAGCAGCTCTTTCTGATTTTTTTTTTTTTTTTTGGGTCCTTTTGGAAAGATGCAATTACGAAATTACCTTTGATTTGGCTCTGAATCATTGGTCTTGTGTCTGTTCTTTTTGATAAGCCATTAAAAAGGAAATGTTATGGATAATAATATAATGTTGATGTGATTGCGGATCTACGTACATTATTATAGATTTCTGTGTTATCAAGGTCACAGGGTTTAACATGCTCTGCATGTATAGTGCGACCGATAGAGCATGGGAATCACGTAGAAAACATAAAGAAGATAATCTTCAAGCCGTTCTAAATTAGAATCTGAAATCAGTACAGGCGTTGCTACCCCATCACATTTAACACAAATCAAATTCGAGTGAACAGTATGTATAGAAATTGATTAGCCCCCGGGATTGATAATTTCTTTTTTATTTTGTTCCAGATTCAAAGCACGCAGTATATTCATCGAAACATTATACGTGTTACTATAGCTTTTTGATATTAAAAGTATGTTGACCTACATGGTAAATCTGTCTTTTAAGATAAGGTAGCGTGTAATTCAGTGTGCTTAAACTTGAGAAGATGAATTATTAGCGTGTGTATCGGTCCGAATCAAAGGATAAAAGACTGAGCTCCTTCTCAGTGGTCGGCCATATTAAGGAAAAAATAATAACTTGTGCTGTCCGCAGAGCAAGATGTTTCAGCTCCAACTCAGTGTTGGAAAATACACAAACGGAACAAAAATATAAACAAAAGCTTGTACAGTTCCGCCGAAATTACGTGCATATATCGACAATTACCATTATTGTTGTCATCAATGTCGCAATATTTGTCTTGTTTGTGCGTATCTGTGTGTTTTTTGCAGAGCTCTCACAGCGGAAAAGAATACCGATGATAATACATGATTCAGCATTATCCCAAGGTGCAGGTGGAATTGATCCTTGATTCAGCCTGACACCAATTGCTCTCTCAAACAATGGAAAAAAAGTCCGAAAATAAGTAAATAAACAAGCAAACAATAAATGAAGGTAACAGACGAAAAGTGGGCGGATATTCATGTGCCACTCATTGAACTTGCTATACTGTTTCTTTTTTCATGAAGTATTTGTTGCTTTGAAATTCCTTTGCACGCTTTATTTGATATCAAGTTTGATTTTAATTTGTTATTTGCCAATGTTCACCTATCTATCTTTACAGGGAAAGAAGAAAGAACGAACTAACAAACAAACAAACAGAAATTGGAGGGGGACTCCTAAGAAACACAACACATTAAATCATGGAGCACTAGGGCAATTTGTACAATTGAAAATGTAGGCCTGTCTATAATTTCATCTGTATGAAAATTACATTGCAAGCAATATTGCATTTGTACATTTCATGATTGAACGCAAACTATAGTTAATTGACCATAGGATAACAACCCTAAAGTTATTCTTTTCGAAAGTGACTATATATGCTATCATACAGATATTCTTCTTCTTCTTCTTATGATATCATTATCATTATCATTATCATTTTCTTTATTATTACAATATCATTGTTATTGTTATCATTATTATTATCATTATTATTATTATTATTATTATTATTATTATTATTATTATTATCATTATCATTATTGTTATTTTCATTATCATCATTATTATTACAAATAATATAGGCCCCTTGACCATAACTGGCGTTGCATTAAAAAAAGCAAGGGTCAAAATTACCAATGCTACATACATTCTATTTTAATTAAGAAGTGAAATTGACTTGATAGAGGGAAGTCAACAAACGTATAGTGGGTGATTTTTCACTACGGTAGAGAGAAGTTAGTGAATTTCAAAGGGTCACAGATACTTCAAACGAATTATAGTCACAATGACATAGAATATTACAGGGCCTACATCTTCATACAACGTTACTGTTCTCCAACAGTATGTACAAAATGGTTTGGGCGTGTTTTTATTGTCTTTTGTTTGTATTTTAGCAAGTGCACTCCCTCTCACACGGCCAACATTTTCTACGGTCTCGCAGTACAACATTGGATACAAACTTCGTTCTGATCTGGTTTTGTTGTTGTTGTTGTTGTTGTTGTTGTTGTTGTTGTTGTCATTAATGTGTTATGCCAAAGAATATCAATTAAAAAGAACATCGATTCCAAGTTCAAGTCCTTTCATTTTAATCATCCAATGAAAGATATTACAAGAAATACAGTAAAGATCGAAGTGTCAGTCATGTATCCTTGGATGATTAATTTGTAACTTCATCTCCTAATAACTTGTAAATGCATGAGTTTCTCTTTGACACCAATGAATATCACTGCGCTTACAATAACTCTAATGTCATAAATTTCGAATTTCAATTTGTCTTATGATAATTGCAGTTCTACAGTTCCTCATTCAAAAGAGTTTACTCTCTATGATACAAAAGCTAACTTGAAGTTCTGTGCGATGAAATTACTTTCGAAACTCACAACAAAAAGAATAAATTACGGAAAAAGCCCAGTGAATGGCGGCTATATTGTGATTCAGCATTTTTAAACTCCTTTTACCTAATTCTTCTTCCATTTTGCCAGCTTCAAGTATAGCTCCTATAGAACATTGAATTCTTGTGACTTGTATTTCTATTTGTATTCTGTATATATATATATATATATATATATGAATATATATATATATATATATATAAATGCATATATATATGTAAATATATATACATATATGTATGTATATATGTATATATATGTATATATATATATATATATATATATATATATATATATATTAACAGGATATCACAGCTCTGAAAGATTTTGTGGAGTTCTTTCTGTGGTCAAAGCGCGCGGTATGCTCTGCATGGTTACAGCGCCCTTGGGCAAGTGTTGGGTCCAAATAAAACCCTATAAAGAAAAAAGTAAAATAAAACATAACAAAACGACCATAAGTTGAACGTTGTTTCAGGGTTCTCTATTACATCAAAAGGCTAGCACGTTTTTCCCGTTTGCTCTTTGTTTTGTTTTGCTTTAATTCTATAAACCCAGCGACAAATAAAGAAACAAACATTGTTACCATGATAAAAAAATCACCATAATCAATTATCTTCTAATCTGTAATACGTACACAAATATCCTTTGCTCTGGAAAATGTTTCATAACGTTGTGAAATTCTATTAGGTGTATTAAAGTCTTAACCATAGCATATTCAACTTAGCAGAGATTATAATGTCATTACGTAATTTAGTCTTCAATATGATGTATGCATTATCAACCAAAATCTTTTTTGACCTGGTATTGATAAAAGTATGAGTGATATACTTCTTGCATCAAATTAGTTGGGTTTTTTATTGATATTTCATCGTGTTGAAATTTTGATAATCTATGTAAACTAGTTGCAGATAATGATATACTGACTTCATTGTTTGTACTAATCCATGTCTTTGCTACAAAATAATACTTACTTTTACGTGAAAACACAAAATCCATGTAACTCATTTTATGTAGTACCTGATTTTGAAGATATATTTTTTTTTTTTGCATTGTGTCAGTCTGATTTTACTCTGTTAATCAAAAAGAACTTCTTATTGTGTTCCACACTATAGTCATTCATAAATATGGTATGTTCGGCAGTTGTATGAATTAAGGAAAATATAAAACCATGAGATGATAGGCGGGTGTAAGTAAAAATAATTCTGAACACACTTCAGTAAACGAAGAGTAAAAAAGAAAAAAAAAATGGAAAGATAGTGTACCCATCTATACTGGCTACGCAGGAGGTTCATTCTTGACGACAAACTGCAAATTAATCAGCAATTGTTTTTAATTTCTTTCCTAGACGTATGTCATGCACTGAACTTACCGGGATCTCTGATCATAAGTTCAATCGTCCTTTATTCTGATGCTTAATTTGTAACGCATCACGTTACGAGAATGATGCGTATGATAGAGCAAACTTTCCTTCATACAGGAATAAATTTAGGATACTTTTCATTGAGTATAACTCCATTCAGTTTTAAACATACGGCAACTGTAATCTAAAGAAACATTCAATTCCAAACGTATACGTATCTCTTCCTCTTAAAGCACTGAGGACTGTAACTGCAATCTATACACTGCAAAAAATCGGGTGTTATGAAACTCTGAGCTGGTGTTAAATTTCTAGTGCTCATTTAAACCTCGGGTGTCACTTCAAAATGTAAAACTAATGTTCAGATGGGTAATTAGTTACTGATTTCTTGTTGATTTGGAGCTTCAATGAGACGAACTTTTTGATAAAGTACACCACATCAGTAACACCAGTTGTTGTGATCTCCTATTGAAGCTGTGCTGGTGTTATACCATTGACATTAACACCAGAAATATCAAATCAACACCAAGTAGTGTCATTGTCATGATTGTTTAATCAACACCAGCGCAGTGCCAAAATAACACCAGCTACAGTGTCAAATTACCCCCAGGAAGGGTCAGGTGAACACTTTTTAACACAATCAAAACGTACTTTCTGTACACATGTCGGTGTGGTCCTCTATTGACAACTGATCGGTGTTAGATTCAACTACCGTGGTGTTAAATCTAACACAGCTCTTTTCACAGTGCATAGTGTTCGGAACAACTGTGTTCTTTATCTGGTATCTGTTCGTATGTTGTTTGTCATTTTCAAATTCTCTGTTGTCATCTTTGTACATAGATTATCTATCTTTTTTTTTTTCTTTTTGAAGCGCCATGAGTACCGCAAGATGGACTTGTGTGCTATAAGCATATTGATAGCCACTATTAAACTCGACAGAATCATGCCCTCGATATTTTGCCTTGGCCCAATTACTTAGAAATTACTGTTTCTTTTTGTTGTTGTTTTTTTTCACATGGAACTTCTTTTCTCATCGTTGTGGTGAAACTATAGTCACTAAAGAGGGAGTTAGGTGTGTAACTATTCTTTGTTTTGTTTTGTTTTTCTTTTCTAAAACTGGGACACCAACCGCTACAACCGGGAACAGTCGGAAGCTGGAAACCACGAAAAACTGGAAATCTGTTCGTCACGTTGTAAGCCCAAGGCGTAACTGTATATAAACCGGGAGAACTTAGTGAGTAATGTAAATCAGCATCTGTTAGCTTTTCTAGCAGTACCGCTTAGGCGTGCGAAAAGAAATCTTCTTTTCTCTTTCTCCGAAGGGCCTAATACTCTTGCCAAAGTAAGTTTCTATTTTCAAAGCTTATAGTACCTGTTTCAAGTTTCAGTTGTCATATTCAGTTTAATTTCATCAGTTGTTATTGCTGGATCCTTCTTTTCGTCTTTACTGTTCCTGATTACATGTTTTGTTTGTTCGATTTCATAGCAGTTTATGTGACGGTTCATCATAAATGTATTAGGCTTAAGTAAGTGCTGTTTTTAGTGCGTGTTTTTTTTTTCTTCTTAAGCTGTCCTTTCTTCAAAGAGTTCTGCTGATTTTTTTTTTTCACTGCTTCGGGCAAGTCTTATAAACATACATGCACAAAGACCTAACTGTTTCTTACTGATTTGTGTGTGTGTGTTTGTGTTCACCAATTCAAACGTTTCTCTGCCAGTGACTCTGTAGACCTATATGCTGTACGTCGGCTTGTGCAAAATCTATCATTCTATCAAAATGTAAAACTGTAAATTGTAAATGTTTTGTACCCTGACAGTAAGAAACCTGGCAAAAACCAAGTGCGTGATGTCATGGTTTTTATAGGTCCCTGTATTGGTACAATTGGTGGAAAATGATCGCGTTTGATCGTCGTTTAAAGTCGTTTTCACTCTTCATTTCTATCTTTCTTGCTGTCACAGATGAAGTCAATGCTAGCTGTTGGGTGTGTCCTCGGCGTCATGTTTCTGCTGGCTGCTGAAGGTAGGAGCATTTTGAATTAATCCGCTCTACGAGATTCTGAAATATCTGTAAAACCTATTACACAGTCTACTCTTCACGTATAGGTTTATTTTGCTTCATGTAAACAAGCAAAGTGGCTCGTTTGTCAGTCATGAAATTATCCAGTCAGTTCATTTAGATAATAATGCGGGGCTTTTTTGTCAATATTTTTGTGAAAATATGTAAAATTGACAGTCCATAACTCTCTTATTTCAGTTCCAGCTCTCCTGAAATCTCAAGTTGCCAGTCGTCTGATTTAATTTTTCACACTATTGAAAAAAAATAATAACTCTAGCTGCGAGAGAGAATTGGTCGAAAACAACAACAGCAGCAAATACGATGATACCCCGCGTGACAGTGGCACATGATATAACGGCCGTTATGACGGTGTATGCATGTAACTGAATTTTCAAAAGGAATCGCAAAACATATCAATATTTGGGGATGTCTTTATGGCTTGCTTACACTAAGGACTATCTGTAGTAAACGAACAAAGCCACTCATTCGGAGATTTGGATAAAACGCCGCAACCAGAGAAACTCGGTAGTCATCACGGTATGGTGTGAAAGGTTTCATTTCAGAGATTTTTTCATTTGACTAACATCAACTTCACTTTATAGGCACTGATTCTTTTTCTTTTTAATAATTATCAGGGGAAGACAGAAAACAGGTCAGTCTTTTCATTTCTTACATCAGCAGTGGTTCGAAAGAATGAGACAACAGTGATGTAGTCTTATGGACTGGTGTTGCCGGATCTTTAATTTCTTCTTCTTCTTCTTGTTCTTCTTTGGTTCTTATATAGAGAGCTCCTCGTTGAGATTGGACTAATTCGTAATATAAAGTACTGATGTGCAAAATAGAATGTTAACTGTTTATAATTAGGATTTATAAGGGAATTCAAAAAGATTGTCTGTGAGGTTGTGAATAATGAGGCAGGAAATTTATTTCAATAGGGGAAATCCAGTCTTAATATTAATTAGTCTGATAAAAAAGAGTAAAATCTTACGAGTTCAACAGAAAAAAAAAATGAGAGTGGATTCGCATGAAAAATAAAGAAGCTATGACATTTTCAAGTTCTTGTTATTTCTGCAAAACGGTACTTGTACAGTGGATATGAATATGCAAGTTAGTGACTGAGCTAAGCATGTCATAACCTCATAATTTTCCATTCATGGTATACAAAAAAAAAAATGACGAAAACCCGATGTTTCTGTCATTGAAACACAAGGTTATTACTCGTTGAATAACTTCAGAATAGTGATCACAAATGAGAAATCGGAAAGTTCACAATTTTATGCATACAAACTTATTTGTATATGGCAAGTATTGAGGGGATGACGTGCTCACTTCGCCATTTGCATATTCCTATTGGCCATTCTTGAATTGTTTCCTGAAAAATTAGCGAAACTTCAAACAGCGGTCAAAATGTCATAACTTCCTTATTTTTCATCCGATTTCGATCGAAATTTTACCGTTGAACTAGTAATATTTTACTTTTTCTTATCAGACTAACTTATATTTGGACTGAATTTTCCCTTTAAATTGTTGGAGTCAATGGCTCTAGCTGATATTTGCCCAAGTCTTCCAGTTTCGCAACATGCATTATCACCTTCTATGGAAGGCCTGAAGGGGCATCGCAAAAAAACTTTTCACTCATTCTCGCACAACTCCTCTTATCTTTAAGGTCATCCATGCGGGGGTGGTAAGGGCAATGGCGGACAAGGTAGCAGTGGTGGCCGTGGACGTGACACTGGGCTCATCGAAGGGGTCGTATCACGTTTGTCTGAAAAAGTGTGTCCAGCATACAACACGTCATCTGAGGAGGCGCGAGCAAACTGCACCGACGCGTTCCTCGAGGGACTGACGACACGGAACAAGAGCAGGCGTCGGCGTCCCATCACCATGTTGAGCAGTGTCGTGTGCCGCAGAGAGAATGGAACCTCATTCAACAACTCGTGCGAAATCCTAGACCAGATCTGCTTGATGGGAAACAGCAGCGGTCTAAAGAAATGCGAGGTCGAGGGCGGGCATGGATCTGGACATGGTCACCACCACGGTAAGACTGTACACACTACAAAACATTTTTTTTCAGCTTCAATTAATGTTCACCATTTAAAAACAAAATCCCGTACCATCCCTTATATCCGTGGCTAACTTCATGTATAAAATTGCCGGATAGTCATGGGTTTTGGGTTGCATTTAAGGTTTGTGATTAAATTCACACGTTAACGTTAGAGGAGTTTAGAATCAGGTGAAGGGTTTAGGGATAAGAGTCCAGGGGCCCGTTGCGTAAAAGTTACTATTATGGTAACTTTGCCATCCAATGGTAACTTCCATGGAATTCTTGATTTTGATTGGCCGTTGAGTATTGTAATAACAATTGCCATGGTTTGACCATTGGATGGCAAAGTTACCATAATAGTAACTTTTACGCAACGGGCCCCTGAAGGCATTTTAGCAAAATAGGAAAATTCACTTCTTCATCCGTCAGTACGCATAGATATCATGTCACTCCGTTCCTTGCAATATCCCTCTCTCGTGATCTTAATAATCTCATTTAGCTTTTTAGTGTTTGGTATCGGTTATTCATTCACAGGCACGACAGGAGAGCTAACTGAAAGTAGAGTTTCCCAATCCCTATGACACAGGTAGTTAAAGACGTCATGTGTCCACGCAAAGCAACATATAATTCGTCGGTCTGAGACGGGTGTGATTCTTCCAAGTGAAGTGAATGTGACCCTGCATCATAAAACCAATAAAAAGTAACTTCATGTGGAGTTTTAGTTCAGGGCATATTCTGAAAGAGTAGACAGTAAAGAGTATACAGCTTGTATAACTCATGCAATACAAATTGACTTTTTTAACCTGTCCAAAATATGGATAGAAGGTACACATTCTGGAAAAGTATTTAATGAGAAGAATTAAGAGTCTTTGGAGTCTGGGGATAGTCTTGCCATTGCCGTGCTCTGTGCAAGGAATGGGACGAAAAGCAGGTCGTAAAACTCCATTGTGGAAGGTTTGAGCCGAAGTTAGGCATCCCTATTAAACACATTCTACCCATGACTAATACCAACTTTCAAGGCAGTAGCATCATTCTTTCAAAAGTTACTTGTGTTGAAAGTGAAGAGTGTATAAAAGTTTAAAACAATGAAAAGGGCCTCTGACAAAAATTGGGATCGAAGACACACCTAATTACACTACAGTATTTTATCAAAAGGTGTTCTACAAACACTG